>NW_012141413.1:3354142-3384787 GCF_000956105.1 Propithecus coquereli | reverse complement strand
GTCCCAGCCCTGATGGTGGGGACAGACGGTGTGTCCCAGGGAGCTCTGATGCCGCCTGGTGCCTGCCTCCTGAGCCCTGGCCCGGCCACCCTGCCCGCCCCCACCCACCGCACTCACGGCCAGAGACGTGCAGGCTGGCGGAGCAGAGCGCCTGGCCAGCAGCGTTGGCGGCGATGCACGTGTAGGTGCCCTGGTGCTGGCGGCCCACGTCTAGCAGGACCAGGCTGTGCTGCTGGGCGGAGCTGGCCACGGTGTAGCCCGGCGTGTTGGGGCCAATCCACAGCACGCCCCTCCCGGCCTGCTCCCTGAGCCAGTGCACGGTGGGGGCCGGGCGTCCTGCGGGCGGGCGGGAGGGCAGTGGGTACATCCCCGCAGGGGACGGGGCTCCTGGAGGTGGGGTCTCCCTGCGGACTCCCCGGGGCCGACGTGAGTGTGGAGGGGGTAGCCTCCACCCCACCCGGGGTGATCTCCCTGTGGCAGGAGGCAGGAACCGCCCTACCTTCCACCTTCACCGAAAAGGTGATGCTGGAGCCCTTCTTCACTTTCTTGGGGGTAAACCTCTCCAGGATGCGGGGTGGCACCAGCTGCTCACGCACATCTGGAAGGTCGCGGTGCAGCTGCTGTTGACCCCCGGGCATAGCTTCCGCCTCCCATGCCTGGCAGGCCCTGGGCAGCCCCACGTGTCCCCCCTGCCCAGCTGTTCCCTCCCACACCCCGGCTGAGTCAGCCCACGGCGACCCGCACCTCCGCGGCTGCCCACTCCAGCCCGTGGCGCCCACTGTCCCGCCAGCCTCTTTCTGCCCACCTGGGGCCGCCTCACCTGATGCCGGCTTCTCTTCTGGTTCATCGGGGCCTGCAAACGGCGCAGAAGTGAGAGGTCAGTACGCGTGGGCCCCGTCCCTGTGGCCCCGGACACCGTGCTGCGGTGGTGCTTGGTGGCTCGACGCACTGCGCCGGAGTGGGGGAGTGTGAGGACGGCGTGCCCCGCAGGCGAAGGTGTCCGACCACTTGCCCGAACCCTCGGCCACGGAACCACGGAACCCACACACTCAGGTGTGACCGAGGCAACAGGCCGCACGGACCAGATGTGATGTGGCACCCCGCCACCCACTCTCTCGGCCCCGTTAGGGATTCTGGAGCCTCGCTTTGGAACCTACGCGCAAACGTCTGTGCTCAAAACAGCTGGAGTCCCACCTCGTGACGCGGGGGAAGACCACAGCGGTGCTGGGGCCCTCGCGGCACGGCAGACTTGGGTCAAACCTAGAATCAATCTTCAGTGCCCAGGACATCTGCACGGTCAGGAAGTGTGGGCCTCTGTCCCCAAGGCTACCACCGACTTCTTGATCCACGTGCTTCTACCGAGCGCCCAGGACTTTCCTGCCTCCCAGGGTCTGCTCCCCCAGCCGGCCCACTGGCCAGGACGAGGCCCCACGCTGCCCCTGCAGGCACCCGCTCCCAGCCGCCGGTGACACTCTGTATGTAGGGGTGACTACCGCTGGGCTCTGGCCGCCAGGCCTGACCCGGCAAGGCATGCTGGGGGACATCAGCCCTGGTCTGGACACTGTCCAAGGCCCAAGCTCTCTGCCCAGTCCCTTGCAGCACCCACCTCGGACCAGCAGCCGGGCAGAGGAGTAGGCGGCGCCCACAGCATTGCTGATGTAGGCCGCGTACTGGCCAGTGTCCTCCCGGGTGACTGAGACGATCTCCAGGGTGTGCAGGGTCTTCTTGTCGGTCATGCGGATGCGGGCAGAGGCGGTCAGGGGCTGGCCGTCTTTGAACCAGTACAGCGTGGGTGCGGGGTAGCCTGGGCCACGGGAGGGTGTGGTCAGCTCAGGGCCACCCTCCAACGGGCACTGTGCTCTCCAGATGGGAGACGGGCGAAGCCTGGAGAGGGTCCCTTGAAAGCCCCCGCGCTGCCAGGGACCCGGGGAGCAGGCACGTGTCATCCCCTAACCTCTGCCGGCCAGTCTCCTCCCGATCGTGGCTGACGGGGAACAGCTCCCCGGCCTCCACCCCGCCCTGGCAGTGCCCCTACCCACCCTCCCTCTCACCTTTCACCTTGAGCTGGAACTTGGCCAGGCGTGTGCCAGGGGCCACCTGGAGGTCTTTCAGCTCCTCCACCACCTGGGGCAGCTGCCCCTCGTCCGTGGTCGACTCTGTTCCCTCTTGCTCCCGGCTGGCAGGGGGAACAGAAAATGAGGTGGCCATGCAGGGGTGCAGCAGGGTGACTTCTGAGACTCCCTGTTTGCTAAACCAATGGACGGCAGGACGGGAGGCTCCCGGGGCCTGACTGAAGGCTCCAGGATTTGGATTCTGCCGCCCACCCCCTCGGCCCGGCACCATCACTCCCCCAGTCCCCAGGCACGGCCCCTACCTGGACAGGTAGCCTTGGGCGCTGAAGTACGACGAGGTCTCCGTGGCGTCAGCTGCAGTTTCGTAGTCTGTGCTTGTCACTGGGGGAGGAAGAGCGTAGCTGGAGCAAGGCTTGCCACCCAACTGCCTGGGCACATGTTCCTGCACCAGGACCCCTCGGCCCCCCCGAGGTCCTGACCACGCAGCCTGCTGGGAGCCGCAGCCGTGCAGGGAGCAGTCGTGTTGTGGCCTCCCCACCCCTGTGGTCCAGGCCTGTAACTAACCACGAGCCTGTGTGACCCGACAGACTGTGAGTACTGGGTGACGCAGAGGCTTCATCGGTGACACAGTGACAGCGGTAGAGACTTCCAGTTCCACCCTACTGGGGACCAAGGAAATGAAGCAACACAGGCCTCGCACCAACAGCTGGGGGCTTGCCTTTCTAGTCAAGGGGGAGTGACAGGAACTGGACTTACCCTCTGTTACGGGCTGAAGATTTGAGTCCCCTCAAAATTCTTATGTTAAAACATTAACTCCCAACGGATGGTGTCAGGAGGCGGGGTCTTTGGGAGGTGATAGGTCATCAGAGCGGAGCCCCCAAGAATGAGATTAGCGCCCTCATAAAAGGGACCTCGGAGCCCCTCCCACTCTGTATGGCGTGTCCTCACGCGGCGCGGTATCTTTTCTTCTGGAATATCTAATCTGCTATTAGTCCCATCGCTGTACTTTTTATCCCTAGAAGTTCTATTCGAATCTTTTACAAATATTTTACATCTCTACTTAACTTTTTGAACACATGGAAAATAATTCTCATAACTGTTTTTATTTATCTATCGACTTATTAGATGGGTTCTCATTGTTTTTCCCAGGCTGGGCTCAAATTCACAATCCTCCCACCTCGGCCTCCCAGGTAAGTAGCTGGGACTGCACGTCACCGAGCCCTGATACCTGTTTTAGTGCTCTCTGCCAGTGCTAACATCAGGGCTGGTTTTTCATTTTTATTTCATTTTATTTTAGAGACGGGGTCTTGCTCTGTAACCCAGGCTGGAGTGCAGTGGTGCGATCATAGCTCACTGCAGCCTTGAACTCCTGGGCTCAAGCGAACCTCTCACCTCAGCCTCCCAAGTAGCTGAGACTACAGACATGCACCAACACACCTGGCTAATCTTCCTTATTTTTTGCAGAGATAGGGTCTTGTTATGTTGCCCAGGCTGGTCTCAAACTCCTAGCTTCAAGTGATCCTCCTGCCTCAGCCTCCAGAAGCACAGGGATTACAGGTGTGAGCCACCATGCCTGGCCTGGGTTGGTTTTGACTGATTGATTTTTCTCCACATTATGGGTCATATTTTTCTGCCCTCTTGCATGTCTGATGATCTTTGATGGGATGCTTGACATTGTGGATCTGACCCTGTCAGGAGCTGGATGGTTTGTATGTCTGCAGACACGACGTATCCGTGAAAGATACGGTGAGAAGATCCGTCTGCCACCCAGAAGCAGGCCCTCACCAGAACCCAACCACACTGCACCCTGATCTCAGGCTTCCAGACTCCAGAACTGTGAGAAATAAATCTCTGTTGTTTATAAGCCACCCAGTCCCTGGGGCTTTATTAGAGCCGCCCAAAATGACTAAGGCACCCTCCCACCTAAAACAGTTGAAAAAAAGACAAAATACATGAAACAATGGTTTTCAAGTCACTGGACATTAAACAAATAAAGGACATTGATCTCTTAAAGATAGGAAGTAAAGGTGAGCCCTCGGATTGCCTCAGCTTCCTGCCTTGTGTTTCCAGGCCCAGGAAGGGGAAACTGAGGCAGAGCCAGGCAAACTCCTTGAGCTTAGGAGGGGAAGCTGAGAGTCCTGCAGGACAGCTGGTGTTTGCAGGACAGAGGACTGGAGGAGAGAAAGCTGCACAGAGAGGGGACCCCCCCGAGGTTCGGCAGAATGCTGAGCAGCGTACGCATGTGGGAGAGGATTGGAGGAAAGCACCGGGCGTAGGGCCTGCTTCCACCAGTCCGACTGGACAGGCTCGCAGCTCACAGGGCACTGACTATGGTACTCGGGAAAGCTCCGCCTCTGGAGTGGGGAATACTAGCGCAGCCCGAGCACTGCTCTGGACTCACCACGGAAATCATAAAAGCCACACCCGAAAGTAACAACAAAACTGCTTCTAAGTATCTTAACTGGATCCCTGAACAAAGCTCAGGAAAATCTGTAGAAATATAAAATATCCCCACAGGGTGAAACTCACAATGTCAAGCATCCAATCGAAGATCACCAGACATGCAAAGAGGCAGGAAAACACGACCCACAATGTGGAGAATAATCACCTGGAACCCCCCAAACTGACTGATGTTAGAACTGGCAGAGGAGGATACGAAATCAGGTATTAGAATTGTATTCTCTGCACTCAAAAGGTTAGGTAGAGACATACAATATACGAGAAAGACTCAGGTAGAACTTACAGAAACAAAAACATACAATTAATTGGATTAGTACATTAGATATTATAGAAAAAAGATGGTGAATGTAACAACACAGCAATAGAAGCTGTGCAAAATGAAATATACGGAGAAAAAAAGAATTTTAAAAAGTGAAAAGAGCACGACTTCATGTGGCTTATTACATGTAACTAAAGTCCACAACTGAGCGGCAGCAGAAAAAATATTTGAAGAAATAATGGCCACGAAAATTTCGAATTTAATGAAAACAATAAACTCACAGTTCTGAAAAGCTCAGTGAAGTCCAAGCACAAAGAACATGAAGAAAAGTATACCAAAGCACCTCACAATCAAATTAATCATAACTATTGGTTAAAAAAAATTTTTTTTAAATTATCTAGAGACCTTTTGTGCAGAATGTGACAAACCAATCCTAAAATTCATATGAAAACGCAAGGGACCCAACACGGGCATAACAGTCTCGAACAAACAAACTTGGAGGACGCACACTCCCAACTTCCAAACTCAATAGAGAGCTACAGTGATCAGGACAGGGTGGTGCTGACATACTTACAGACATTCAGATCAATGCAATAGAATTTAGAGTCCCTAAGTAAACCCGTACATTCCAAGGAAATTAGCTTTTGACAAGAATTTCAAGACAATTCAATGACGAAATAGTCTTTCAACAAACGGTGGTGGGACAACTAGATATTCATATTAAAAGAATAAATTTGGACCCTTACCTCACACGATATATAAAAAATAATTGAAAATGGATCAAAGACCTACATGTAAGAGCTACTCTAAGCACAGGTGTAATCTTTACAACCTTGGATTATGCAATGGTTTCTTAGAAATGACAAAGCACAAGCAGCCAAAGAAAAAGTAGATAAATTGGATTTTGTTAAAATTTAAAACCTCTGTGCCTCAAAGAACTCTTTCAAGAAAGTAAAAAGACAACCCACAGAATGAGAAAATATTTGAAAATCCTATATCTGATAAAGATCTCAGATCGTGAATACATGAAGAACTCTTACAACTCAAAAATAAAAAAGACAACCCCATTTAAGAATGGGAGGAGGATCTGAGTAGCTATTTCTCCAAAGCAGATAGACACACGGCCAGTAAGTGCATGAGAAGAGGCCCAACATCACTAGTCAGCGGGAAACACAAACCAAAGCCGCAACGAGACATTGCCTCACACCCGTTAGGACGGCCATGATCATAACGGTGAGTGATGACAGGCCCTCGCAATGATGCGGAGAAACGGGAACCCTTGTACGCTGCTGATGGGAATGTAAAATGGAGCAGCTGCTGTGGGAGAGTGTGGCAGCTCCTCTAAAAGTTGAATGGAATTACCACATAATCCAGCAACTCACTGCCAGGCACACACCCGAGAAAATTAAAAACATACACTCACACAAAAACTTGTACGCAAATGTTCACACAGCATTATTCATAATGGCCAGTCAATGGATATACATCATGCAATGAATGTACAAATACGCTAAATATGATGGAAGATTTTTCAGCCATAAAAACGTATAAAATAATAATATAAGCCATGGCACGGAGGGGCCTTGAAAACATTACGCTCAGTGGAAGAAGTCAGACACAGATGGCCGTGCGTTGTAGGATTCCATTTATAGGAAATGTCCAGGATAGGCAAATCCAGAGAGACAGAAAGTAGATTAGTAATTTCTATGGCTGAGGGGAAGAAGAGTGGGGAGTGACTGCTAATGGTTTCTCTTTGGGGAAGATGTGAATATTCTGGAATAAGATATTCTGGAACATGCTATTAGATAGTGGTGATGGCTGCACAACTTTGTAAACACACTAAAAACCACCACATGTACATTTTTAAATGGTGACTTTTATGATCTGGAGATTGAATATCTAAAAAATGTAAAATCCCTATATGGAAGATAACTTTTGTACAGGGATTCAAAGATAAGAATGACATCAGATTTCTCCTCGGAAATAATGCAAGCTAGAAAACAGTGGAGCAACATCTTTCAAGTATGGAAAGAAAAAAAAACTGTCCTAGCAAAAATATCTTTCAAAAACAAGAGTGGAAAAAGACATTTTCAGATGTACAAAAGCTGAAAAAAATTCCAGTGTGTCCACGCTACAAGAAATGTTAAAAGATGTCCTTCAGACAGAAAGAAAATGATACCAGATGGAAATCTAGATCTACACAACAGAAAGAAGAGCTTGGACATGGAGCTACATGGGGAAATACATAAGGTCTTTCCATATTAAAGATCCCTTGTCCCTGTCCTTACAACTGCCTCACACGCTAGCTGACAATCTGTGACCATGTGCCCGGCGTGGTGTATTAGATGCTTCACCTGAATCGACTCACTTAACCCTCACACCTGTGCCATGAGATCATTTCCACGATCTCCATTCTCCAGATGAGGAAGCTAAGGCATCGAGAGATAAAATGGCTTGTCCCCATCACAAAGCCGGCAAGTGGCAGAGCCAGAATCTGAGCTTGACTCGCAACACGCCTACCAACTAGGGATCTGACAAGTTCATTCGATTCTGACATTCACCACCCAGAGTTGGCACCGATCCCACGTGGTAAAGGGCTCAGCCCTCCCAAGATTGTCCCCACTTCAGATGCCAGTTGCGAGTCCCAGGTTGCCACCCACCTTTCTGACCGACTGGCTACAGATCAGAGGCTCTCGCCACCCACCTGTGTTCGGTGATTTGCTTGAACTGACACAACTCGGCAAAGTGCTTTGCTCACGATCACTGGTGTGTTAGGAAGGACACAACTCAGGAACAGCAGACGGAAGAGACACGCTGGGCCAGGCATGAGGGAGAGACGCAGAGTGGCCGTGCCCTCCCTGGAGCACCAGCGCCTCCACGTGCTCGCTGACCTGGATGCTCCTGACCCCTGCAGTGCGTGGGCAGGATCGATGATCGAACCAATGGCAGCAGCCCCTTCCCTCCCCAGAGCATGGGGATGGAGCTGAACATCTCAGGCTTCCGACCAAGGCTGGTCTTTCTGGCAACCAGCTCTCACCCTGACGCTATCTGGGGGCCCACCAAGAGTGGCCTCATTACAACATAAGATGCTCCTGTCACCCAGGAAATTCCAACGGATTTAGGAGCTGTGTCAGGAACTGGGGACAGAGATCAACCATGAATTTCTTGTGATGACACAGTGCACCACCCACCATGCCCCTGAGCTTCTCCTGAGAGGCTTCTGCATCCCGCCATCTGACATCTCCTCACAGGACACTAAGGGGTGGCTGGGGTAGGCTGGGTTCCCCTTCCTGCCCCTCGCCTCGCCCCACTAAGGTCTACTTCCAAATATTCCCGGTCCTCTCCTCAGCCTGGAGGCCTCTCAAAGGGACGAGATCCCTCTACATGCCCCCCATGCCCAGGGAGCTCCAGCGGGGGGCCTGGTCTTGGCCCTAGCTCCCAGGGAGCTCTCCACCAGGCAGAAGACACTGAGGCCCCAAATCCTTCCTGGCCGGAGACAAATGCTCTCTGGACCACCCTCCAGCCACAGTACCGCCCACCCTGGAGACAGCAAACCAGACGGCAGACTCACAGTCCACTCGGAGCTCGGCCTTGGTGGAGGATACACCCACGCTGTTCTCGGCCAGGCAGCGGTAGACACCCATGTCTGCAGGCACCACCGCTGTGATGATGAGCTGGTGGCCACCCTGCTGGTCCTCGTTGATCATGTAGTGGTCGTCCTCCTCCAACAGCTTCCCGTCCTTGAACCAGCGCACACTAGGCAGGGGCTGGCCGGTCACCACACAGTCAAAGCTCACGGGATACCCGTCCTGCACTTCTTGGTTCTGCAGCTCAGTCAGGAACACCGGGGCTACGACAGACAGGCAGGCACGCGGCGAGCTGGCCCAGGGCACAGCGATCACAGCCAGCTGCCATACATATGCGAGTCCCCACCAAAAGGCTGGTTTGACACACATGCTCTGCACAGCAAGCATTCCTGTGGGAGCATCTGCAGACCCTGACAGAACGGTGTCTGCCTGCTACACCTCTCCCGCTCCCTCTTCCTTGTTCTCTAAGAATTCTCTCTTTCCCAGCTTGGTTCCCAAACTACTATGAGGCAAGGGGGATAGACAACTGGAAACAGAGAGGAAAAGGGAGACGAAGCAAAGATCAAGGCTGCGTGGGCTGGGAGTCCAGGAGAGCAGGTGCGAAATTTGAAAGAAGGGAGTGGCTCAAAATTGGAAAGAAGTTTTAAGAGATGATGCCGTCGGTCATTTATTATACTCTCTTTAACATTCTTAGGAAGATACAAGTAAATACTAGCATGGCTTTTCAATTACTCTTAGAAGCTGGGATTGGAAATCGTATACAGACTGGACCATGAGGAGCCCCGTGTTTTATACGGGTTATACCTCAAAGGCTCATGAGAAAAATCTAGAAAGTGCGTGCAATCGCCCTTGAACAACACGTATTTAATATGTGAACTGCATGGGTCCATGTATACGCAGATAGTTTTCAACCATAGCGGATATCAAAATATAGTACTTGTGGCATTCAAAACCCACATATGTAGATGGCTGACTTTGTACATGCAAGTTCTGAAGGGTCAACTTTGGGACTTGGGTACATGCGGATTTGGGTATCTGCAAGGATTCTGGAACCAATCCTCCATATATACTGAGGGACAACCGTGTTTGTGGTTCCATTTCTTAGGTGTGAAAGCTGAGGTTCAGAGACACTGAGTAGCTTTCCCCAAAACACAAAGCTAGTAGGAGACAGAGGCAGAAGCCAAGTTCAGCTCTGCTGAGCCCCCAAGTCAGAGCTTTCCACACTGCAGCGGGCTGCACCTACGAAGAGCCTGGTGCCGGGGCACAGGGAACCCCTTGAGCTTTCTGCCGCCTCTGGCCACTCCAGGCCCCGCCTCTGGACCCCAGCTCCCACCCGGCCGAGGCAGCACGCAGACTCACCGGCAGCATCAGAGGGCAGCAAGCTGGGCACTGGCTCCTGGGGCGCTGCAGGGGTGGGGGCCACCTTGCCGATGCGCATCTCCACCCCCCGGGGCCCCTGCTCCATGAGGCTGATCTCCACCCCGATGCCCAGCGTGGCAAACATCTCCTGGAAGCGCGTGACTGCCCGGTGGGCCTCGGGGAGTGTCTCGAAGCGGATGCAGACAAAATGCTCGTCTTCGCGGTACGTCTGCCAGTCCGCGGGCTCCTCCGGCTCCGCGGGGCCCTCGTCAGCGCTGAGGAAGAGCTCCTCGTCTGAAACCTCAGCCGGGCCCTTGGTACGGAAGAGCCGGTGCAGCCTCCGGGCGGCCCGGCGGAAGGCGTCGTCCAGCTCACCCCCTGATGAGCTCTCGGCCTCGCTCTCTGTCCCGCTGACCACCACGCAGGCGCTGTGGGCCACCTGGCCAAACCTGTTGCTCACCTGACAGGTGTAGCGGCCAGCATCGGCACGGCCCACACCGGTGACCAGCAAAGAGCAGGTGCCATCCCCAAGCTGGTCGATGTGGTGGTGCCGCCCGTCGGTCAGCTCCATACCATCCTTCAGCCAACAGGCCCGCACATCTGCCTTGCTGGCCACCACACACTCCAGCCGCAGGACATCTCCCACCTGTGCCTCAGTGTCCCCAAATGTGCGGGAGAACACTGGCCCTTCCTGCTGCTTCATCTCCTTCCGGACCTTGTAGCCCTTAAAGGCAGCCTGGATCTTCACGGCCGCCTTGTCCATGGAGGGTTCACCCAGCTCCTTGGCACTGAGGTCTCCCTGTGCCGGGTACATGGCAGGCAGCTGCTCCTGCTGCTTCTTCGGCTTCAGGGAGGGGGCTGCTGGGGCCTCAACCTATGGACACAGGGCCTGATGTCACAGTAAGGTAGGGAAACTGAGGCCAGGAATAGGGAAAGGACTGGTGCAGGGACACACACAGGGAGGGGCCGGCTCCAGGTCTTGCTCTAGCACACCACTCTGCCTCCCACCCACTGGCAACTGCATTAGGCTCACCTGGATGCTGACGGCCCCTGTGGCTACCATAAAGCAAGCCCACCTCCCACAAACTGCTATACACAGTAACCCACATGTGGCAAACAGGGCTGTGAGGATCACCACAAAGAGGCCACTTCCAGATCTTCAGGGAAAAGTTTTAACAGCCAGGTGGGGTGGGGTGGATGGATGGTAGATGGATAGATAGATACATGGATGCGTGGATGGATGGGTGGATGAATGCATGGTTGAATGGGTGAACAGGAGGACAAACGGATTAATGGTTGGGTGGATGGTTGGTGGATGGATGGATAGATGGAAGAACAGATAGGTGATATATAATGGATGATTGGATGGATGGATGGAGAGTTGGATGACAGATGGTGGATGGAGAATGGATGGTTGTATGGGCAGATGGGTGGGTAAACAGGTTGACAGATAAATAGAAGAACAGGTAAACACATACAGGAATGGATCACAAATGAATAGGTGGATGGTAGATGAATGATGGGTGAATGGATAATGAGTGGTGAATAAATGGATGGATGGATGATAGATGGCTGTATGGTTGTGTGGGTGGATAAACAGGTTGACACATAAATGGATAAACAGGTGAACAAGCACAGGGAGGGTAGATGGATGGTAATGGGTGGGTACATGAATGCACAGTGCATAAATGATGGATGGACGCATCAGAGGATGGACGGTGGATAATGGATGGATGGATAAATGTCGGATGAGTGGAGAGATGCATAGGTGGATGAATGGGGGCATGAATGGACAAATAGAAGGATGGTGGATGGATGGTGGATGGATAGATGGAAAGGAGAAAAGAAAAACGCATATATGAACGGATGGATAACAGATTAGTGGATAGATGAATAGACAAAAGGAAAAAAGACAGCTGGAAAGAAGTATGGATGAACTGTTGAATGGATGTGTGGGCAGAGGATGAATTAACAGGTGAAGGAAAAGAAGGATGGATGGATGAATGGATGGAAAAAGAAAGAATGGCTGCATGGAAGGAGGAATAGTGGATGGACAGAAGGAAGAATGAATGGGTGGATAGAAAGATGGGTATATGCATGGATGGATGGATGGAAGAACGGAAAGGAAAAAAGGATGAAACAATGGATACATGCATGGATAGATGGAAGGAAGGATGGATGGATGGATGGAAGGATGGATGGAGGAATAAAAG
Organism: Propithecus coquereli; assembly: GCF_000956105.1. Taxonomy (NCBI): domain Eukaryota; kingdom Metazoa; phylum Chordata; class Mammalia; order Primates; family Indriidae; genus Propithecus; species Propithecus coquereli. The sequence goes on along the minus strand of NW_012141413.1, from coordinate 3,372,837 downwards.
GAAGGATGGATGGATGGAAAAGGGAAGGAAGGAAGGAAGAAGGAACGTAGGCATGGATGGAAGAAAGGAAGGAAGGCTGTGTGAATGGAAGGAAGGAAGGAAGAATAGATAGAGGGACAGAAGGATGGATGGATGGAAGAACAGATGCATGGATGGATGGATGGATGAGTGGAAAAAAGGAAGGATGGTTACATGGATAGTGAAGGTCTCAGGCCTCTCCTTGCAGACTCAGTCGGGGCTCACCTTGCTGGCCAGTGGTGAGGTGCCAGGCTTCCCAGCCTTCTTGAGGTAGGCAACCAGGGAAGGGGTCCCCGCCCGGGACTCGTCGTCAGAGCTGGTGTGTGAAAGGTCAGCCTCTCCGGTGCGTGCCAACTCATCGGCCGTGGAGTAGTCCTCGGAGAGGTCAGGGGCTGCCTCCTCCGCCTCCTGTCTCGGGCGCGGTGAGCGGCCATCCTCCTCTGGCAGCTCACTGATGGAGTCTAGCGTGGGCTCACGGCTCATGCGACGCTTCCGGGCCAGGGCCTCCCACAACAGGTGCAGATCACCCTCCTGGGCCGCCTCGGGGGGTAAGCTGGGCTGCGGTGGAGCCTCATCCCCAGAGCCTGGGCTCAGCACCACTGAGGAGGGGAGGAGACTAGTCAGCTGGCCAGGACAGAGCTGCCACGCCAGGCCAACCTTGGCTGCAGACTGGTACGTGGACCAGGCTGTGGCCTCACTAGACCTCTGCTCCCCGCGGGGCACTAGATACTTCTGACAGCACAATCTTTGCAAGTCTTAGAGAGGCTCTGAGCCTCAACCCCCCAACGCTGAGTGGGGTCTCAGTCTACCTCCTGTACAGGGAATGTTAGGACTCTGCAAAGTCAAACTGGGCTTATTTTAGCCCTTCCTGGCCCTGCTGCTGGGGTAGGAGACCTAGACCCACATGGGAGCCAGACACTGCCCAGGAGGCACCCAAGCCAGGCTCAGAGTGCAGGGCGGGGAGAGCGTGGGGAGGCACTAAGCACTGGGGGAGGGAGGGGCTGGATTCAGAGTACAAGGGGCTTCAGTGTACACGGGGACCAGAATAGGGGAACTATGGGCCGTGTCTGCTAGGACGCCATTCAGGAAGGGGGAGGCCAGCCTAAGCCACTGAGGCTCGGCAACGTGGGGCCCGCGGCTTCTCCTCACCAAGCTTGTCCCCCTGGACCTGACGCGGGGCCCCCAAGAGAACCCTCAGCCCTCCCCTGAGAGAGCTGAGGAGGAAGGCTGGGCCATACCCCCACACCCCGTGGCTCCCCGTCCCGGAATGCAAGAGGGTGAGGACATACCCTGGAACGTGGCAGCTGCGGGGCAGGCAGGACCCTGGGCGGGGACGCAGCGGTACTCGCCCTGGTCTTCCGCTGTGAAGCCTCTGATCACCAGCATCTGTCGCTTTCCCTGGGAGACTACCTCAAAGCGCCCACTCGGCTGGATACGCTCCGTCCCCCTGTGCCAGATGACCTCGCCGGCCTCGGCTGCCACCTCAAGCTCCAAACAGACGTCCTCGCCATCCACTGCCTGCCGGGTCTCGGGCGCCGAGGGCGCAGGAGGCACGGGCGTCGGCGGCTCTGTGGGGAAACAGCGTCCATGGATGGCGAACAGGCCACATCAGCAAAGACGCATCCCAGGGTCCAGGCCCACCCCTCCCCAGACTCCCGTCCTCCAGCTCAGGGACACTGCGAACGCGCCAGGCCTGAGGGTGGCCACTCACCGAGCCGCACGGTCTGGGGCAGGTACACTGGCTCCCCAGCGCCCGCCGGGCCCACAGCCGCCACACGGAAGCGGTAGGACTCGCCAGGGGCCAGGCCGTCCACCGCGCACTCAGGCCCAGGTACCAGTTCATGGCACAGCCGCCACTGGCCTGTGGCCCCCTCCTTCACCTCCACACGATAGCCACGGAGACCACCGCCTCCGTCGCTTGTGGGAGCCGCCCATGACAGCGTCACAGAGTGGCTGCTGCGGCCCACCACCTCAGCATCCTCTGGGGGATCAGGGAGGCCTGCAGGGCAGAGGCATTGCTCAGTGCGGCAGCTCCCTGGCGGCACCCACCGGCACCTTCAGCCCCTCCGGCGGCCCCGGGGTCTGACGCTGGATGCAGAGCAAGTGCAGGTGTGGTCCGCCTCCCAGGCCTGCACACACTGTGCCCGGGGCCCAGCCTGTTTCGGGGATGAGGGACATTGCCAAAATCCCCGTGGCACTTGGGTATTGCAGGGAGACTGCGTGCCCAGAGCCTACCCAGCAAGGGGGCCATGGAGAGACCACAGCAGTCGCTGGGGCTAGAGCCCCTCCTGCCTCCTGTGCGCCCAGGCTGGGCTCAGATCTGCACTGAGCAGGGACGAGGGAGCCGCCAGGGCTGGGGGTTCACACATGAACACACCTGGCAGGCGCCACCCTCCCAGTCAGCGCCCACACGCCCACGGGCAGGGCCAACCCCCAAGTTCTCCAGCCGGACAGATCCGCACAGGACCTAGCCCTGGACAGTCACCCACCCACCCGGGAGCTCTGCAGGTGGGTCGTCCCCCAGACCCAACCTGCAGGACAAGGACTTCGCCAACCACGCACCCAGCACGGTGAGCCGCGCGGAGACCACAGCGTCGCGGCAGGCAAAGGTGACCTCCCCCGCGTGGTGTGGCTGGGCTCTGCGCAGCAGGAGGGCGTGGTGGCTGCCGTCGGCGGTGACCGTCCAGTCGACGTCGTCTGGCTGCACCACGGCCCCATTGATGTACCAGGACGCGTCACCCACGGGAACCGCCTCGCTGAGCGTGCAGCTGAAGCTGGCCTGCGCCCCGGTGAGCACCGCTGCGTCCCGCGGGGCCTCCAGGACCTGCAGGCGCCAGCCTGTCGGGTTGGGGTGCCTGTGTGAGCGCGGGGGCGGGGGAGGGGCTCCGGAGGAGGAGCTCAAGACCCACACCCTCCCCACCCGCCCCCAGCAGGGTCGGCTGGGCGGGGTCTGAGAGACACCCCCCTCCAGGCTGCGCAGAGCTCTGGTGGGCGGGGCCTCGGGGACCGCCCGCTCACCGCCCTCTGCCTCAATGCGCAGTGAGCGCCCAGCCTCCTGCGGGGAGGGGTCCCAGCGCCTGCCCTGCACCGGCCCAGCGCGGTCACCTCTGACCGTGAGGAAGGCAGACGTCACCATGTCCCCGGCCAGGAAGGTCACCCGGCAGCTGTCCTGCGGCCGCAGGTTTTTGAGCAGCAGCAGGTGCCGCAGGCCGTTCTCGAAGTAGACCACCTCGGCGTTCTCAGAGGTGCGCACGGGTTCGTCGTCCAGCAGCCAGGTGTGGGCGGCCACCTCGGGCCGGGACAGTTGGCACTCGAACAGCGCCTCGCCGCCCTCGGGCGCCTCCACGTTCTCCAGCCCGCGCACCACTGTGTTCTTGGCTGCAGGGAGAGGGAAGCTCAGGGCGGGCCAGCGCCTCCAGGCACCCCGCAAACACTGTCCCTTGTGAGAGTCCGGAACACTACAAAAGGCCAAACAAAACGCACCTCCCCAGCGACCGCCAGGAGGGCAGCGCTCAGCGCCCACCTTGGAGCCGCCCGCATGCGCATCCGCGGTCACCCCCCACGCCCTGCCCGCCCTGCGCCGGCACCTCCCGCCAGCCCCGGGCTCCTGATCTCACAGGTGAGGAACCTGGCAGACTAGAAACTGGGCACTGCACAACCGGGCTCAAACCCGGCGGCCAGGCTCCGAGCTGGGCTCTGTACGCGCTGCCCCGGCTGCAGCTGCGGCGTCTGGAAACCCGGACCCCGCAAATAGCACTGCCAGAGCCGCTGCTGCGGCTCCTGGAACGCCTGGCTCACACTCACGCTGACCAGAGGCCTCCTCCGTAATCCACGCCCCCCCAATTCTGTGCATTTCACCTGGACCAGTCTAATAATTGGCCACGCACTTCTCAGGAAGCCACAAGCTCAACGACTGGACACGCCCTGCCTAGCAACAGCTCAGTTCCTGGCACAGTGAGCTCGCCACCTCCCAGGGCCTGTTCCCACCGGAATGGCCACCTGCATCACAGCCCCGGCTGTCGCCACTTGCCGTTCTACCGTTATTGCAAAGCCGCGCCAGAGCTGCGCCAGGCCTGGGGCTGTCCGCCAGGCGGCCTCACCTTGCACTTGCAACAGGGCCACCACACGTGTGCCCGCAGCCTCGCAAGAATAGATGCCACTGTCACAGGGCAAGGCCGGCCTGAAGATCAGCCTGGCCACGTTCCAGTCCTGCTCTATGATGACACGGTGCCCATCCGCGCACACCTCCCGCTCGTCCATCTTCCACGTCGCCTGCACGGGCAGCGAGTACTGGCAGAGGAGCTCGGCCGAGCCGCCCTCCTCCACAGCCAGGTCCTGCATGGCACTGACCACCTCCACCACGGGATCTGTCAGCCAACACGCCGGACACACGTCAGCCCTCAGAAGCAGGGCCACCACGGCCCTCCCGCCCTTGGCTTGCGGCATTAGCAGCTTCAGCGGCGGCAGCAAGCACCCAGGGGCACCCACCACAGCAGCCTGGGGCCGTCCATGCTGGACACACCTCACCCTGCCCGTGGCAGGTAGCACTGTCGGGCTTCGTCTCTGTCCAGCTGGGCCCTCCTGGCCCCCTCTGTCCCCACCTCCCTCTGGCCCAGGGCACATTGCCCCAGCAGGGATACCCCCACCAAGGTCTCCCCGCGAAGGCCCTCAGGCCCTAGCTCGGGATCCAGAACCTCAGCCCAGCTCGCCCCTCTCCGGGGACTTTGCCGCCCACCTTCAGGCCTCCATCCCATCTCCACTTGTTGAAATCCTACTCAATGAATGGTTGTTCGCCCTGGAACTCGGGTAAACCTTCCACGTTTTCTACGACAGCACATGGGGCAAAGGCACCACATGAAGCCACCGGGAGGGGCTCCCCGTATGGCCAGTCTTTCCCAGAAGGGCACAAGCCCACACTGAGCCCACAGCCGGGGAAGCGGGTGCAAGCAGGGACAGGCCAGGCAGGGGCCGCTCCTGCCTCCACAGGGGACTGTGCTTCGTGGCTGGGCACATGTGGCCAGCAAGGCAGTGGCCGGGTGGGCATGGGGTTGGTCTCCAGCTAAACTGCTCCCCAAGCCCAGACTTCTCATCCAGGAAGCAGGACAAGGGTCCGCCCACGGTGCCCACCTGGGCCGTCCTAGTCAACCACTATGCATGGAGGGATGCCCGGTCCATGGCCGCGGGGGCCGGTCCCAGGGACTTGTGCCACACGGGAGCCCACAGGAAGCATATATGGAAAGCAGAGGCAGAAGTGCCAGCATGGGAGGGTCCCATCGGCCAATACCTTTGACCAACAGCTTGGCCGTGGAGACCAGGGGCCCCGCGTGGAAGGTGACGGTGCCTGAGTCTGCCACCCCCAGGCCTGAGAGCACGAGGGAGTGAAAGGTCCCATTGCGCACAGCAATGGCGCTCTCAGGGCCGTCCTGCAGCAGGGTCCCATCCAGCCACCAGCGAGCCTCCGGCCCACCCGCACGAGACACCTCGCAGGAGAATGTGGCCACCTCCCCTGCGAAGACGTCCACGTTCTGCAAGCCACGTACCAGGCACAGCGCTGCCTCTGCACAACAGGGCGAGAAGGAGGGCTGGGCTGGGACACCCTGGGGTCTTAGGACTGGGCCACTATGGGGCTTACCGACGTGGGGCGTGGTACAATAATGGAGTTGGTCTTGGTCCCTGGTTGCTGGCACACAGCTCCTAAAACCCTCTGAATTTCCCCGAGTAAGAGGAGTATCTTTCGTTATGCAGAACGAGCCCCTTTGACCTCAGCTGAGTTCAAGCTGTGAGGTTACTCGGCGGGGCTTCTACATAGCTTCCGGAAGGGTTGGTCACCAGAAGGACCAAAAGTTTAGAGGGCTGACAGTCTCCACCCTACCCACCAAGCTCTGGGAAAGGGAGAGGGGCCAGAGGTTAATTACGCTCCACACAAACTCCTTCCAGAGGCTGCACGCGTTCCCAGGCTGTGCACACGGCGGTGCTGGGGGACGGCGCGCCCGGGGAGGACACGGAGGGTCGGGGCCCGCTCCCCAAACCCCTCGCCCTGTAAATCTCTGCCATTGGGCCGTTCCTAAGTTGTGTCCTTTATAATAACTTGCTGCATGTAGCTGTTTCTCTGAGTTCTGTGAGCCGTCCTAGCAAATTAATCAAACTCAAGGAGAGGGTAGTGGGACCCCCAATTTATAGCTACGCAGTCAGAAGTGTGGGTGGCCTGGGACTTCTGCTTGGCGTCTGAAGTGGGGGCGTCTTGAGGGGCTGGGCTGGTAACCTGTAGGATCTGACTCTAACTCCAGGTAGAAGGTGTCAGAATTAAATTGAATTATGGGCACCCAGTTGCAGTCTCCAGGAGAACACTTAGGAAAAGCCCACGCACATCTGGGCGCGGCAGCGTCCCTGCTGTGAAGTACAGCAGCAGAGCAGCAGTGAGCATGCTGTTCTCTACAGCTGGCGTCAGAAGAGGGACCTGCCAGACCAGCTCTGAGACTAGTCACGGGGGTGGGGGCCACCTGGCCCGGCAAGGTGGCCTAGGGTTGGGGTCTAGAAATCCACCTGGGCCAGTGGGCCCACCCTGATCACAGGAGGAGACACAAAGCCAACCCACAGCGAGCCCATGGAGACTGGCTCAGCCCCCAGGTACACCCCACACCCCTCAGAACATGCCTGGTTTTACCCACAGGAAGCTGAAGACGTGTACCCTTCTCAGCAGGAGGAATGGACGAGCCCCAGGCTCCACGCCTGAGGCCCTTTCTGCCATTTGGAGCCTTATCTGACCCGGTGTGGGGGGGAAGGAGAGGCCGCAGGGCCTGCCACTCTAAGAGGGTGAGAAGGGAGCCCTCCATCCCTGGGGGTGTGGAAGCTTATGCTCCTCCCATGCCAAGAGAGCACTTTGTCTAGATGTGCTCTGAGGTCCCCTTGGCTCTAGGCTACCAGGGCCCGAATACCAAGTGGCAACTGCTCCCTGCCCGATCACACAGCAGGGCCTGAGCTCAGGCAGCTTCCCAGACACAGGTGAAGCTGCTGCCTACCCTGTGCCCCGCTCCAGTCCTCTTCCCTCCCACCCACCTCTCGGTGGGACCCTCAGGCCACCACTGCCCACAGACCAGTCGAGAGAGGAGGACAGAGCCAAAGGCTTCTTCTACCACCCGCCGCCCTGCACCCTGCTTGCCTCTGAGCACGTCCCCGCGCCAGCCCGGGAGCCTCCGCGTGGAGACAGAGAAACCGTCCACAGCTGGCAAAGCCTGGACACCTTCACCCCATGGGGCGGAGGGTGAGAGGTGGGTAGCAGGGGAGCCCTTACGGAGATACCAGCCACTCATCAGGACAGTGCCGGGCAAGGCGGCCCTGTGCCCGCCCCAGCGGGCTCTCCATTGGAAGGAAGCCTCCCCGCTCTCTCGTTCAAGTGTACCACCGACACCCCAGCAGCAGCCCCCACTCTGCCCTGGCCATCTTTCCCAAGTGCACATCCGACTGCCACCTCATCCTGCTCGGCCACCTCTTCATTCTTGTCACTAACGAGCTCCCAAGCCCACCCATCACACTGCCTGCCTGGCACCCATTCACAGGCCCATGCCGGGGCCCGGCCCCCGAGGCCATGGCCAGGCATCCGGATGTGCCAGCTCACCCAGGCTGGGAACACCTCGCCAGAGAGGGGCTGAAGCACAGCCCAGCTCTATGCTGCCCCCGCACAGCTGCCCACCCTGGTGACCACACCAGGCCCTTCCTGCCCTGACCCTGCTCAGGACACCTGGAAACGCTCCCTCTTCCTCACTCAACTCAAGGGCACTGGCATCTGGAAACACCCCAGCCCACAGGACACAGAACTGACTGCATCCATCTACCCCTGGAGACTCGAGGGTGGGGGGTGGCACCTGGGATGCAGAACATACTCTCTCCATGTACAACTCCCCCCAGCTGAGTGGGGACTCCTGCACTTTGCTCCTACACTTTTGCTCCCCCAGCTGAGTGGGGACTCCCTGAGGGCACACTGCATCTGGACCATCTTAAGGTCCAGGACTTGGCAAAAGGTAGGGGCTTAAAGGGTTTGTTCAATGTTGAATGAATGGATAGCAGATGGATGGTGGATGATGGATGGATGAATGGATTGTGGATGGTGAATAGGTGAATGGATGGGCGAGTGGATGGATAATAGATGGCAGATGAATGGCAGATGGATGGAAACATGGATGGACGGTGGATGGTGAATAGATGAATGGATGGGTGGGTGGAAGTGGGTAGATGGATGGTATACAGGTGAGTGGAGGGATGGATGGGTAGGTAGATAGAAGGGTGGATGGCTGGTGAACAGGTGAATGGCTGAATAGGTGGACGGATGGATGGGCGAATGGGTGGATGGACATATTGCAGATGGATTGACGTATGGATGGATAATGGATGGACAGGTGGATAGATGATGGATGCACAGATGGGTGATGGATACATGGTGGATGGATGAATGGAGAGTGGATGGAGGGATCATGGGCGTGTGGATGAGTAGATGGATAAATGAATGGATGATGGGTGGATGGGGGGACCAGTTTGAGCCCTAGGAGTAGACAGCAGGAGAGGAGCACTCAGGCCAAGATGACCAGCTCCAGGGGCAAGGTATGACCCAAGGTGAAGGTTCCTGAAATCCTGTTTGTGCGCTTGCCCAAATCTGTACATGTATCATGGGAAAGCTTTTGCTCCTACACTTTTGAGCCTGTTGGGTGGGCAGATAGTGTGTGAACACGGCCATGTGTGCAGATGTGTGCATCTGTATCATAGGGGAGGCGATTGGAAGGCAGGAATCGGGAAGACCCTGCCTCCACTTTGGGGCCCAAGCCCATGGCTGCTGGGCTCCCCATCTCCCTCCCACAGACAGCTCTAATCCTGGACAGGGCCCCCCACAGCCCTTGGAACTTCTCAAGGTGATCTTCACCAACCCCCCCACCCCAGTGCCCTCTCTAGTCCATGGCTTTAGTGGCCAGGGGTCAGAAAACTGCCAGCCCCAGACACAATCACTGCTTTAGTCCTGGGTCCTGTCCCCCTGACAGCTGCCAACGGGTGAGATGCTGTGGTGCCCAGGAAGGAAGGGCCTCCCTGGGCAGCGTGGCCCAGGCGTGGGAGAGGCTGCCCACCTGTGACCTTCAGCTGGGCCTCAGAGCTACACGAGCCCACTTGGAAACTGATGGTTCCAGCATCCTCGAGGGTCACCTGCGGGAGTATGGAGAGACATGCTTGGCCCCGGCAGACCCATCCTCACCGAATGGGGCCCACCCATCTTGCAAGCCCCCAGTGACAGGGATTATCACCTCCCCAACCCAATCCCCTTGGAAGACCTTCCCGAGCGGAGCTGGAACTGGGTGGGGGCAAGTCCCCAGGAGCCCCACCTTGTGCAGGGTGAGTGAGTAGAGGTTGTCCTGCTCCACAGTGATGTCGTTCATCTCGTTGGCCTGCAAGGGCACCCCTCCCAAAGCCCAGCGGGCCTCCTGGCCTGAGGCCCTGGACAGCCGGCACCAGAAGCGGGCATCCTGGCCCTCGCTGAGCTGCACGTCCTGCAGGGGCTCCAGGATGGTCACCTCAGGGGCTGGGCACGGGAGGCATGGGCATCAGCCTCGGCGTCTGGGATGCCCCCTCAATCAGCAGAGCCTCCATGTCCCCGGGGTCCACCCCTAAGGACCCCCACCCCAATTCCCAAAGACAAGCACATGGGAGCCTGTTTTCAGCTCCCCACACCAGCTCCTGGTAGAGTCTGCAGGGTGGACTCTGATGGCTGGTGGTGAGTGAATGGATAAATGGGTAGACGATGCATGCATGGATGCGTGGATGATGGTGGATAGGTGGATGGACAGTGAATGGATGGATGGTGGATGGGAGGATGGGGAAATGGACGAATGGATGGATGGTGGATGGATGATGTGTGGATGGGACCAGTTTCAGAGCTAGTGGAACGGCAGAGATGGAGACAGTGCAGATGTCTGAGGGCTGGGGGTGGGCCACAGTTTGCAGTGGCCTCTTCACCAGGGCCACGCTATGGGGAGCTAAGCTCCAATACTGTGGGATCCTCTGAGAAGCCCACCACCACCTGGCCCCCAGCCTAACTCAGCCCCATCTACCCTGACGTCCTGGGGAGGGGACGCCCTGAAATCATCGGCTCACAGGTCTACCTCCCTGCCAGGTCCCTGCCCCCAGAGGCCAGGACTCTAGCCTGTCTCTGTCCCCCAGCCGCTCCTGGGCCCCACACGCAATCTGGGATGGCCCGCCTGCCGCGTGCCCAGAGCTGGCTACCTCTGACGGTGAGCTGGGCAGAGGACGTGTGGCTGCCCACGTGGAAGGAGATGGTGCCGGCATCCTCAGGTGTCACGCTCTTCAGCCAGAGTGTGTGGATACGGCCATCCTGCACGGCCACCTCTGTCACCTCGTTGCTCTGCAGCGGCAGGCCCTGGAGTCGCCACTGCACGTCCGTGGCCCCGGCCCGTGACACCTCACAGCTGAACTTCACGTCCTCGTCCACCTGCACCTCCGTGTCGACCAGACCCCGAACGATGGTCACCTCAGGCTCTGAGGGGCAGGGCAAGGGGGACACTTTACCAGCCAGGTCAAAGCATCCATGCCCCCTCCTCCAGGAAGTCTTCCTGGCCACCTTCACACCCTCTGCTACAGCCCCTATCTGCGCCACACGGCATTTGTCCCCCGAGATGTGCTCCCAAGCACAGCCCCCGCGGTGACACTGAGCTCCTTGGGGGCAGACCCTGGGCTGGGGGCACCTGTCTCCCTGGTCCCTAAGTTCTCTCAGAGGCTCCTGCACCATGTGGCACAGGAATGAGAAGGAAGAGAGCTTGAAACCCGGCGGGGGGGGAGGGCGTGGGTGTGGCAGGGAAGGGCTCACCTTTGACCCTGAGGGAGGCCACGGTTTTCTGGCCGCCCACCACGCAGGCATACTCGCCCGTGTCCTTGGCCTCCAGCCCGCGGACCAGCAGCTCACACGTGGTCCCCTGGCTCCGCATCTCGTACTTGGGGCCCACGCGCAGCTCCACACCCTCCTTCAGCCACTGCACCACAGCCCCCGGCGCCGCCTGGCTGAGCTGACAGCACAGCCGGGCCACGCTGCCTGCTTCCTGCTCCAAGCTCTGCAGCCCCGTCTTGAACTTGGGGCTGGGGGCTGTGGGGACCCAGAAAGGAACACAGGAAGGGACGCTTAGAGCCAGGAGCTTGCCTCTGGGCAAGCCCCTCCCCGCCTGGCCGCTACACAGGGTAGGGGATGAGCAGGGCCCGCGGGCAGCTCACCACGGACAGAGAGGGTGGCCACACTCTGTGTGTGGCCCGTGTCACAGGTATAGTCACCCGCGTCCTCTGGCTCCACGCCGCGCACCAGCAGCTCGGCAACCGTGCCCTCCTGCACCATCTGGTACTTGGCGCAGGGGAAGAGCTGCAGGGAGCCCCTGCGCCACTCCACGCCCGCCCCCGGCCGGGTCAGCTCGCAGCGCAGGTGCGCCGTGCCGCCCTCCGCCACCTCCTGCGCCTCCAGCTCGCGGAGGAAGCGCACGGGCGCGGCTGTGGGGAGAGGGTGGGCGTGAGGGTGCAGGTGGCAGTGTGGCGGGGTGAGGAGGGCCAGGGGCAATCTTACTGGGGAGATGAAAGGGCAGGAACTGGGGAACCACTCAGGTCGAGGGGGCACCCGCTACCAGGAGGGGGCAGTTACGCCAGGGTGGGGGAGGCCCCACAAGGGCACAAGTACGGGATAGATGACAGAGCCGGGAGCAGATACAGGGGTCTCGGACACCTGAACGGTGCAGCCTGGGGCGGGGAGGGGGTGGGGCCAGAGCCTCAGGGCAGGCTGCACCTGTCCCGTGGAGCCCCGTCCCTGCAGCCGGGGCTCCCTCCACGCAGAGCTGTGGCTCCGAGGGTCAGCCCAGAGCACCGGGACTGCTCCGTCCCCTCTGCGCCACCCCACGCCCTGCGTCTGTGAGAGGGGCCAGCCCAGCCCGGGACCCACCTGTGACGGTGAGTGTGGCGCTGGTGGCCTGGGAGCCGCAGGCGCAGGTGTACTCGCCCGCGTCCTCGCGCCGCACGTCCCGCAGCACCAGCTCCGCGGTGCGGCCCCGCAGCCGCGGCTCCCTGCGCGCATCCGCGCCCAGCTCCAGGCCGCCCTTGCTCCAGACCACGGCGGCCGGCTCGGACAGCTCGCAGCACAGGCGGGCCGCCGAGCCCTCCTCGGCCTGCAGGCTCTGCAGCGGCTCCCGGAACAGCACCTGCGGGGCTACGGGCAGGCACGCTCGCTTGGAGACCACGCTCTGGCACCCACTCGGACCCTGGGACACAGCCGTGCCCCCGTCTCCCCAGGGCAGGTCGCCTCTGTCCACCCCCACCCCGTGCTCCCCAGGGTAGGGCTGCATCAACCCCCAGACCCCAAGGCAGGACCATGTCCCCTTAGACCCGGAGGTGTGGCCGACTGTGTCTGTCCCACAAGGCCACACTGACAGTCAGAGCCAGGGTCTATGGGTCCCGCCTCACTTCCCCTAGAGACGAATGTGACAATCTCCAGCTAAGAGGCCTCAAGGCTCAAATAAGGGTGGCAGAAAGCTGAGCGGATGGGGGGGGACAGGAGGGAATCCTGTCCCTACCACAGTGACCGGTGACCTGAGGCCATTTGGAGGGAGATCAGGGCAAGCCCCAGTGCTGTGATTCGAGAGGAGACAGGAGAGGGGCAAACAGCAAGAGCCACGGGGGAAATGGGCGACCACAAGGAGAGGGCACTGTGTGGCCCCAGGGCTGGACACATAGTAAGGGCAGACACCCGAATGAGTCCACGAGGCCACATGTGGTTTTTACCCTTGACGGTGAGCGTGGCCGAGGTCTTCTCCTGCCCACACACGCACGAGTACTCCCCGGCATCCGCCATGGCCAGGCCTCGGATCTGCAGCTCACACTGCGTCCCGTCCCGCCTCACGCTGTATCTGTCCCCATCTCTGAGGGTCTCGGGCCCCTTCCTCCACTCCACGGGGGCCGCCTTGCTCAGCTCACACCGCAGCGTGACTGTGGCCCCTTCTGTGGCCTCCTGGTTTTTCACACCTTCTATGAACCTGGCGGGCAGGGCTGCAGAGGACCAAGCGGTCCCTGAGAGCATCAGACTGGAGGACTCTGTGTACAGGACACGGACGCCACACACAGCCACACAAACCGCGAAAGGCCCACGGTGTGAGCGAGTGAGTGAAGGTGCAGACGGTGAGAAAGCAAGCGGCCCAGGCTGAACAGAGAACGTGGGGTGGATGTGAACGTGAAGAGATGTGACAAGGAGATGGGGAGGTGGGAGATGCCCAGAGGACCCCAGTTAGAGGACCGACGACCCAGGTTGCCAACAGGAGTTGTGCCACATTTGGATGCAGAAGCTAGTGATGGGGAGAAAATGTGTAGACACCAAGCAACAAGTCGACACGGTCAAATGTGGTCTTTACCCTTGACAGTGAGCGTGGCCGAGGTCCTCTCCCGCCCACATGTGCACGAGTACTCCCCGGCGTCCTCCACGGCCAGGCCACGGATCTGCAGCTCACACATGGTCCCGTCCTGCCGCAGGCTGTATCTGTCCCCATCTCTGAGGATCTGGGATCCCTTCCTCCACTCCACAGAGGCCACCTTGCTCAGCTTACACTGTAGCATGGCCGTGGCCCCTTCTGTGGCCTCTTCATTCCTCAGACCCTCTGTGAACTTGGCGGGCAGGGCTGGGGGTCAGAAAGACATGGGCACAATCACACCCTCTGAGCACACAGGAGACACAGGACGTGGACACACACAAAAGACACAAAACCCACTGGACATGGGCCACGCACTGCTTGTGCTGAGCACAGGCTGTGGATGGTGGCTCCCCTTGGTCCAGCCTGTGCACAAGTCACAGAGCAGCCAGGAACATAACAGAGAGGATGAGACACTGCGGATGGAGAGAAAACCAAGACCAAGAGACCAGAACACAAATGGGAGCAGAGAGGTGATGGGCAGCCACCAAAAAGCAGTCCATGTGGCCACTTGTGGTCTTTACCCCTGACGGTGAGTGTGGCCGAGGTCCTCTCCTGCCCACACACGCATGCGTACTCGCCGGAATCCGCCACGGCCAGGCCACAGATCTGCAGCTCACATCGTGTCCCGTCCCGCCTCATGCTGTGTCTGTCCCCATCTCTGAGGGTCTCGGGCCCCTTCCTCCACTCCACAGGGGCCACTTTGCTCAGCTCACACCATAGCATCGCTGTGGCCCCTTCTGTGGCCTCCTGGTTTCTCATGTCTTCTATGAATCTGGCAGGCAGGGCTGGGGAGGACGAAACAGTTGCTGAGAACATCAGACTGGATGGCTCTGTGTACAGGATTCGGACACCACACACGGCCACAGAAACTGCCAAAGGACCACGGCACGAGTCAGCAAAGGAAAGTACAGATGGTAAGAGAGCACAAGGCCCAGGAGGAACAGAGACAAAGCGAAGGACGTGACGATGATGACATCTACTGACAAGGAAAAGAGGACACGTTAGACACCCAGAGGACCCCAAGTAGAGGATATATGCCCACAGGTTGCCGCAGGAGCTGTGCCACATTGGGAGGCAGAAGGTGGTGACGTGACACAATGCACAGACATCAAGCCACAGGTCCACGTGGCCACACACAACCATTACCCCTGACGGTGAGCGTGGCCGAGGTCCTCTCCTCCCCGCACACACACAAGTACTCCCCGGCATCCGCCGCAGTGAGGCTATGGATCTGGAGCTCACACTCAGCCCCATCCTGCCTCAGGCTGTATCTGTCCCCAGCTCTGAGGGTCTCAGGACCTTTCCTCCACTCCACAGGGGCTGCCTTGCTCAGCTCACACTGCAGTGTGGCTGTGGCCCCTTCTGTGGCCTCCTTGTTTCTGAGTCTTCTGATGAAGTGGGCAGGCAGGGCTGGGGACAGACAGATGGACACAGAGAACATCAGCCTCCCTAGAAGGCGCTGGGGGGCAGAACACGCCCCGAAGGACACAGAATCCCCCAGGACGGAACCCACGGTGGCACTGAGAAGGGAAGCAGGCTAAACACGCGGGTTTCCTATGGTTCACGCAGCAGCCCAGGAGGCTGGAAGGGATTCCGTGGAGTGATGGGAAGAATGTGGCACAGAGTCGGGGGAACACCACGGAATGAGCAGAAATGGATGGCAGAGGCTCATAACTGGACACGAGAAGGACGATCTACTTGTTCATGCAGCATATTTACCCCTGACGGTGAGCGTGGCCGAGGTCCTCTCCTGCCCACACACGCACGAGTACTCCCCGGCATCAGCCATGGTGAGGCCATGGATCTGCAGCTCACACTGGGTCCCGTCCTGCCTCACGCTGTATCTGTCCCCATCTCTGATGGTCTTTGTCCCCTTCCTCCACTCCACAAGGGCTGCCTTGCTCAGCTCACACCACAGTGTGGCCATGGCCCCTTCTGTGGCCTCCTGGTTTCTCATGTCTTCTATGAACCTGGCAGGCAGGGCTGTGAAGGACCAAGTGGTCACTGAGAACATCAGACTGTCTGGAGGACTCTGTGTACAGGACACGGACACCCACATAGAGCCACACAAACTGCCACAGGACCATGGCATGAACGAGCAAACCCACGTACAGACGGTGAGGAGCCAATGGGAGGAACAGAGCACAGAGAGATAAACATGAACATGAGGATGTCTCTCAGCAAGGAGAAGGGGAGGTGGGAGATGCCAGAGGACCCAAGACAGAGGACAGATGCTCACAGGGTGACCATAGGAGCTGTGCCACATTGGGAGGCAGAAGGTGATGATAGGGAGACAATGTGTAGACACCAAGGCACGGGTCTACATGACCGCACATGATCTTTACCCTTGACAGTGAGCGTGGCCGAGGTCCTCTCCCGCCCACATGTGCACGAGTACTCCCCAGCATCCGCCACGGCCAGGCCACGGATCTGCAGCTCACATGTGGTCCCGTCCTGCCTCAGGCTGTATCTGTTCCCATCTCTGAGGCTCTGGGGCCCCTTCCTCCACTCCACGGGGGCCACCTTGCTCAGCTTACACTGTAGCGTGGCCGTGGCCCCTTCTGTGGCCTCTTCATTCCTCAGACCCTCTGTGAACTTGGGAGGCAGGGCTGGGGGTCAGAAAGACATGGGCACAATCACACCCTCTGAGAACACAGGAGACACAGGACGTGGACAGACAGAGAAGACACAAAACCCACTGGACATGAGCCACGTGCAGGGTGCGCCAAGCACAGTCTGTGGCCTGTGGCTTCCCCCAGCCCAAGCTGTGCACCACACGGCTGTGGCCTCCTCGGGCCTCACGTTTATATGAATCTGGTTGGCAGAGCCAGAGAGGGATGGAAACACAAGGAGATCATCAGAGGCTCTGCAGAACTTTGGGGGACACAGAATCCAACAGGAATATGTGACTGAACCCGCTATGGCACAGTGGTGGGAGGGTGGAAGGGATTCCATGGAGTGACAGGTAGAGGGTGACACAGAGATGGGGAGAAACGATGGAAAGAGTGGAGACAGATGTCCGGAAGTCAATATTTAGACGCCAGAACAGTTGTGCCTGACCACACGTGGTCTTTACCCCTGATGGTGAGCGTGGCCGAGGTCCTCTCCTGCCCACACACGCACGAGTACTCCCCAGCATCCGCCACGGCCAGGCCACGGATCTGCAGCTCACACGTGGTCCCGTCCTGTCTCAGCCTGTACCTGTCCCCATCTCTGAGGGTCTCGGGCTCCTTTCTCCACTCCACAGGGGCCACCTTGCTCAGTTCACACTGCAGAGTGGCTGTGGTCCCCTCAGTGGCCTCCTTGGTCTTCAGATCTTGAATGAATCGAGCAGGAAGGGCTAGGAAGGGTCACATGGACAGAAGCCGTCAAACCCTCTGGCGGATTTGAGGGACACAAGCTCAACATCCAGGAAGGACACAGAAGCAGGAGGCTTTGAGGATGTGGCAAGAGGCAGGCCCAAGAGCGTCAGATAGTGAGGCCTTCTGAGTTCTGTCTGCGAGGGGCAGGGAGCTGGGAGGGGGGCTCCGTTCCAGACCTCTCATCTTCTCAAAGGGCATCTTGTCCTACCCAGAACCTCTCATGCCTGGGAAGCAGCACAGGCTCCTCCGATTTGCAACAACGTGATGGACACCCCCCACCCCCTCTCTCTCTCCTCCCCAACCCCTGTAACCACACAGGAGGCATCTCCATGTCATGACATTCACTGCCCCGCTGTTGTCCCTCATACAGGAGATACAGGAGATACCCTTCCCTGGCAGGGTGTCCATCCCACACGTCTGGGCTCACTGTACATCCTCCCAGCCCCCGTGAGGCCCTGCTCTTCCATGTCACCTGCCTCTTTTCTGACCCTATAGACCTACACTCCCACCCACTGCCCTGGCTCACATCACGTAGACACCAGACTCCAGCTGTGGCCTCTACACCACACCTGACACTACAACCTGCCATCCCCTTCTCCTGTCCCACGCCAGGAAGAGTGACAGCTCCCAAGTTACAGCTCGCCTGGGCCCGCCCTGGCTACACCTTGTTACGAGGTGACCCAAAAGTCAAATATTGAAGCCCTAATCCCCATTACTTCAGAATGTGACTGGTTTGAAGATAGGGTCTTTAAAGAGGTGATCAAGGTTCATCGGGTCAGGAGGGTACATCCTAACCCATACAAATGCTGTCCACATAAGAAGAGGAGATTTGAATACAAATGCAGGAGGACAACCATGAGAAGACACATGGGGAAAACAGCTGTCTGCAAGCTAAGAAAAGAGCCCTCGGAAGGAGACAACCCTGGCGACACCTGGGTCTCAGATATCCAGCTTCCAGAACTTAAAAAAACAAAATACGAATTTCTGTTGTTTAAGACACCAGTCTGTGGTGCTTTGTTATGGCAGCCCAAGCAAATGAACACAGATTTTGGTACCAGGAGTGCAGTGCTATTGCAACAAATGCCTGTAAATAAGGAAGTGGCTTTGGAACCAGGTAATGAGACGTGGCTGGAAGATTTTTGAGGTGCATGCTAGAAAAAGGAAGAGTTTGCCATGAAGGCAGTGTTGGCGAAAATAGATGTTAAAAATTCCATTTTTTAAAAATATCCATATGTTAAGCAGTGGTGTGAGCCACCACTTCTGGCCAGGAATGGTGGCTGACACCTGTAATCCTAGCACTCTGGGAGGCTGAGGCAGGAGGATCACTTGAGTGAGGTCAGGAGTTCGAGACCAGCCTGAGCAAGAGTGAGACCCCTATCTCTACCAAAAATGGAAAAAGTTAACTGGGCATGGTGGTGCCTGTAGTCACAGCTACTCTGGAGGCTGAGGCAGGAGGATCACTTGAGCCCAGGAGTTGGAGGTCACAGTGAGCTATGATGATGCCACTGCACTCTAGCCAGGGTAACACAGTGAGATTCTGCCTCAAAAAAAAAAAAAAGGAAAGAAAAAGAAAGTGCTTCTGGTCAGGCCTCAGATGGAAACGAGGAATGTGCTATTGGAAACTGGAGAGAGGTGACCCTTATTATAAAGTGGCAAAGACCCTGATCAAATTGTAGTCAAATGTTTTATGGAAGGTAGAACTAACTTGGAAACACTGAAATTGGATGTCTACCTGACGAGATTTCTAAGCAAAGTGTTGATAGTATAGCCTGGTTTCTCCTTAATGGTAATAGCAAAGTGTGAGAGGAGAGACATATGTTCAAAAAGGAAT
>NW_012141413.1:3353359-3354092 GCF_000956105.1 Propithecus coquereli | reverse complement strand
CTGGGGCCCCTTCCTCCACTCCACGGGGGCCACCTTGCTCAGCTTACACTGTAGCGTGGCCGTGGCCCCTTCTGTGGCCTCTTCATTCCTCAGACTCTCTGTGAACTTGGTGGGCAGGGCTGGGGGTCAGAAAGACATGGGCACAATCACACCCTCTGAGCACACAGGGGACACAGGACGTGGACACACAGAGAAGACACAAAACCCACTGGACATGAGCCACGTGCAGGGTGCGCCAAGCACAGTCTGTGGCCTGTGGCTTCCCCCAGCCCAAGCCGTGCACTACACGGCTGTGGCCTCCTTGGGCCTCACGTTTATATGAATCTGGTTGGCAAAGCCAGAGAGGGATGGAAACACAAGATCACCAGAGGCTCTGCAGAACTTTGGAGAACACAGAATCCAACAGGAATATGTGACTGAACCCGCTATGGCACAGTGGTGGGAGGGTGGAAGGGATTTAGGGATTCCATGGAGTGACAGGTAGAGGGTGACACAGAGATGCGGAGAAAAGACGGAAAGAGTGGAGACAGATGTCCGGAAGTCAATACTTGGACGCCAGAACAGTTGTGCCTGACCACACGTGGTCTTTACCCCTGATGGTGAGCGTGGCCAAGGTCCTCTCCTGCCCACACACGCACGAGTACTCCCCAGCATCCGCCACGGCCAGGCCACGGATCTGCAGCTCACACGTGGTCCCGTCCTGCCTCAGGCTGTACCTGTCCCCATCTCTGAG
>NW_012141413.1:3328358-3351439 GCF_000956105.1 Propithecus coquereli | reverse complement strand
GCTAGAAAAAGGAAGAGTTTGCCATGAAGGCATTGTTGGCGAAAATAGATGTTAAAAATTCCATTTTTTAAAAATATCCATATGTTAAGCAGTGGTGTGAGCCACCACTTCTGGCCAGGAATGGTGGCTGACACCTGTAATCCTAGCACTCTGGGAGGCTGAGGCAGGAGGATCACTTGAGTGAGGTCAGGAGTTCGAGACCAGCCTGAGCAAGAGTGAGACCCCTATCTCTACCAAAAATGGAAAAAGTTAACTGGGCATGGTGGTGCCTGTAGTCACAGCTACTCTGGAGGCTGAGGCAGGAGGATCACTTGAGCCCAGGAGTTGGAGGTCACAGTGAGCTATGATGATGCCACTGCACTCTAGCCAGGGTAACACAGTGAGATTCTGCCTCAAAAAAAAAAAAAAGGAAAGAAAAAGAAAGTGCTTCTGGTCAGGCCTCAGATGGAAACGAGGAATGTGCTATTGGAAACTGGAGAGAGGTGACCCTTATTACAAAGTGGCAAAGAACCTGATCAAATTGTAGTCAAATGTTTTATGGAAGGTAGAACTAACTTGGAAACACTGAAATTGGATGTCTACCTGACGAGATTTCTAAGCAAAGTGTTGATAGTATAGCCTGGTTTCTCCTTAATGGTAATAGCAAAGTGTGAGAGGAGAGACATATGTTCAAAAAGGAATTGTTAAGCAAATAATAATAACAATAATAATCCGAACTTGAAGACTCAGAAAATCTTTAGCGTATCTATATTGCAAAAAAACGAGAAAGTGTGTTCTGGGGAGACAAGCAAGGCTGCGGCTGGACAACCAATTGCTAAAGAGGTCAGCTGTGTGATTTCTGGATCCATGTGGCCCTCTCAGCAGAAGCCAGTAATAGAAATGAGATCAGCAAGGAAAGATCTGTGGAGAACCCTCTTTTCTGACGGCTTGGTCCCCACCGATTGCACGGGACAAGGGTTTTATACCAGCAGAAGTGGCGCAAGCTTGGACTGAACGGGAAGAATGAAGAAAGGCTGTCAGACTCTGAGATTTTTAGAAGATGGGCCAAGAGAGAGAGCTGCAGGGCTGAGGACATGTGCTACCCTTCAAGGTAGATGGTTCCGAGGTTAGCAGGGATGGCCGGGTCCCCAGCAGGTGGAGGGCACAGGCCTGGAGGTAGGGCTGTCTCCTCCGCAGTCCCAGAGAGTCAGGCTCTGCCACCCGGGCTGAGGGGTTCAGGTCGCAACCCCACTGGGTCCCAGGGCCGGAGCTTTGAGCCAAAGAGGATTATTCTCTAGCCTTAAAATCTAATGGATTCCCCCTGATTGTTTAAGACTTGCTCAGAACCCATGGCCCAGAACTTCTTTTCCATGCCCCGGTTTTTGAATAGGAATGTCTGTCCTCTGTCTGTCGCTCCACAGTGTCCTGGCAGCACAGAACATGTCTCGTTTTACGCTGCGCAGCTGAAGGATTTCGCTTCAGCACGTGCCACAGCTGATGTCTCCCTCACACCTGATGGAGACGAGACTTAGACGAGATTTGGACTTAAGAGTTGATGCTGGAATGGGGTAAGATTTCAGGCCACCAGGAAGAAGCAAATGTATTTTGCCTGTGAGAAGGTCATGAATTCTGGGAGGCCAGAGGGTGGAGTGTTATGGCCTGAATCATGTCCTCCCTCCTCAAAGCTCCTGTGTCGAAGCCCCAGTGCCTGGTACTCAGAATGTCACTGTATTTAAATAGGACCTTTGAAAGCCAAAGTGAGGTTGTCGAGGTGGGCCCTGATCCAATATGACTGGTGTCCTTACCAAGAGAGATTAGGTCACACATATGCACACAGAGGGACGACCATGTGAAGACAGAGAAAGAAGACAACCACCTACAAGACAGGAGGGAGATTCTTAAAGAAACCAACCCAGCTAACATCTTGGTCTTGGAATTTCAACCCCAGAATTCTGAGAAAGTAAGTCTTGTTTTTTGAGCCACTCAGGCTGCAGTACTTTGTCACATCAGCGTGAGCAGATGAGGGTAGCGCTCCTTCAGAAATGTGGCATGACCACAAGGCCCAGCCAGACCCTCTCGCTGGAGTCAGGACGGCGTGGCCTGCCTGGTCACCTCCTCCCCAAACTTCCCAACTTGATGTGCATGTCTGTGGAAGCACACAGGCCTTCATCTCCATGTCTGGGGCCCAAGAGCCCATGCACAATCCCGGCCCCTGGAGAGGTGCCAGTGGGCTGGACATCTGTCCTGGGCCCTGACAGCTAGGCCAACCCGATGCGCTGTCAGTGCACATTTGTGAAACATCACACAGACAAGTGATGGAGGGAGAGATGACAATGACGTCAAGAGATATGTGGAAAGCACAGACCACATGGGTTAGGTGGGAGGAGAGAGAAGTCACTCAGGAGTCCACATGTGGTATTTACCCCTGACGGTGAGCGTGGCCGAGGTCCTCTCCTGCCCACACACGCACGAGTACTCCCCGGCATCCGCCACAGCCAGGCCACTGATTTGCAGTTCACATCGGGTCCCGTCCTGTCTCACGCTGTATCTGTCCCCATCTCTAAGGGTTTTTGTCCCCTTCCTCCACTCCACAAGGGCTGCCTTGCTCAGCTCACACCACAGTGTGGCCGTGGCCCCTTCTGTGGCCTCCTGGTTTCTCATGTCTTCTATGAACCTGGCAGGCAGGGCTGCGAAGGACCAAGCGGTCACTGAGAACATCAGACTGTCTGGAGGACTCTGTGTACAGGACACGGACACCCACACAGAGCCACACAAACTGCCACAGGACCACGGCATGAACGAGCAAACCCACGTACAGACGGTGAGGAGCCAATGGGAGGAACAGAGCACAGAGAGATAAACATGAACATGAGGATGTCTCTCAGCAAGGAGAAGGGGAGGTGGGAGATGCCAGAGGACCCAAGACAGAGGACAGATGCTCACAGGGTCACCACAGGAGCTGTGCCACATTGGGAGGCAGAAGGTGATGACAGGGAGACAATGTGTAGACACCAAGGCACGGGTCTACATGACCGCACATGATCTTTACCCTTGACGGTGAGCGTGGCCGAGGTCCTCTCCTGCCCACACACGCACGAGTACTCCCCAGCATCCGCCACGGCCAGGCCACGGATCTGCAGCTCACACGTGGTCCCGTCCTGCCTCAGGCTGTACCTGTCCCCATCTCTGAGGGTCTCGGGCCCCTTTCTCCACTCCACAGGGGCCACCTTGCTCAGCTCACACCGCAGTGTGGCCGTGGCCCCTTCTGTGGCCTCTTGATTTCTCACATGCTCTGTGAATCTGGCGGGAAGGGCTGAGAAGGGCCAAGCAGTCATTGAGAACATCCGATGGTCTGGACGACTTTGTGTATAGGACATGGAAACTCACAAAACGCCACACCAACTGCCCAAGGACCACGGCAGGAACAAGCAAACGAACATACAGAAGGTGAGGGGCCCAGTGGCCCAGGAGGAACAGAGAACAGGAAGGGATGGATGTGAACATAAGGACATCTTCTGACTACAAGAAGGGGAGATGGGAAACGCCCAGAGGACCCCAGACACAGGACAGACACCACAGGTTCACCCTGGGAGCTGTGTCACATTTGCTGGTGGTAGGTGGTGACGCAGACACAGCATGTAGACACTGAGCCACTGGCCCACAAATGATCTTTACCCCTGACAGTCAGCGTGGCCGAGGTCCTCTCCTGCCCACACACGCACAAGTACTCTCCAGTGTCCGCCACAGCCAGGCCATGGATCCGTAGCTCACACACGGCCTCATCCTGCCGCAGGCTGTATCTGTCCCCAGCTCTGAGGGTCTTGGGCCCCTTCCTCCACTCCACAGGGGCTGCCTTGCTCAGTTCACACCGCAAAGTGGCTGTGGCGCCTTCTGTGGCCTCCATGGTCTTCAGATCTTGAATGAATCGAGCAGGAAGGGCTAGGAAGGGTCACATGGACAGAAGCCGTCAAACCCTCTGGAATATTGAGGGACACAAGCTCAACATCCAGGAAGGAGACAGAAGCAGGAGGGCTGCAGGGACATGGAGCCCAGCAGATCCAAGACTGACGGCGAGGCCTTCCTGTGTTCCACCTGTGAGGGGCAGCTCAGCCCAGAGACGGGCTCCGTTCCCGACCTCTCGCCTTCTCAAAGGGCATCTTGTCCTACACATGACCTGTCATTCCTGGGAAGCAGTAACTTCTTCCAATTTGCAACCCGTAGATGCAACAAGGTAATGAACTGACTGCTCTCTCCCATCCTGTGACCCTACAGGAGACACCTCCCAGTCAGACTTCACTGCCCCACTGTCGCCCCTCATACAGGAGACGCCCCTCCCTGGCAGGGCTTCCTTCCAGCACTAGCCCTGCGTGGACACGCCTGGGCTCACCGCACACCCTCCCGGCCCACACTTTCCTGTCCTGACGCAGCTGGACCCACACTCCCACCCACTGCCCTGGCTCATGTCACCTAGACACCAGTGGACTGCAGCTGCAGCTTCCACACCATACCTGGCACTCCATCCTGCCATCCTCTCCTCCTTCCCTATGCACAGCAGAGTGAGAGCTCACAGGTTACGGGCTGCCTGGGCCCACCCTGGCTACACCCTCTTACGGTCTGATTGTGTCCCCCTAAAATTTGTATGTTGAAATCCTAACGTCTGGTACCTCAGAGTATCACTATTTAGAGATAAAGCCTTTAAAGTGGTCACTAAGGTAAAATGAGGCTGTCAGGGTGGGCCCTATTCCAGTGCGACTGATTTCATTATAAGAAGAGGTGGTCAGGACACAGGTGCACATAGAGGGGCCCATGTGAAGACATGGGGAGAAGACGCCGTCTACAAGCCAAGGTGCGAGGTCTCAGAGGAAGCCGGCCTACCAACACCTCGATCTTCAGACTTCTGGTGAGAAAACGAATGCAAACTTTTCAGTACCAGGAGTGGGGTGCAGTTCTAACAGTGACCTAAGAAAGTGGACGTGGCTTTGGAACCAGGTAACAGGTAAAGGCTGGATGACTGTTGGGGTGCCTAGAAAAAGCCTAGATTCCTATGAACAACCAGATCACGGAAAAACGGACATGAAAGATGCTTCTGGTCAGACCTCAGCTGGAAATAAAGAACACGTTATTGGAAACCGGAGGAAAGGAGATCCTTGTCACTACAATAAAGTGGCCAAGAACTTGGCCAGATTGTGTTCTAGTGCTCTGTGGAAGGTAGAAATGAAAACAGTGAAAGCTTGTGTGTCTAGCTGAGGAGATTGCTAAGAAACGCGTTGAAGGGAAGCCTGTTTTATCCTTGTTGATTATAGCAAAGTGCAAGAGAAGAGAAATGAATTGAAGAAGGAATTATAAATCAAATAAAATGAGCCAGGACTTGGAAGCTTTGGAAATTTGTCAGCCTGTCAATATTGTAAACTAGCGAGAAAGCGTGTTCTGGAGAGAACATGCAGCTGGGGCCGGACAGTCTTTTACTACAGAGAGATCTGTGGATCTGGTACGACCAGGTTCCGTATAAGTAGAGGAGATCACGACACAGACACACGCAGACGGACGACTCGTGTGAGGACACAGGGAGAAGGCGCCGTCTACAGGCCATGGAGAGAGGCCCCAGAAGAAACTGACCTGCGGACACCTTGATCTTCGGACTTCTACCCAGAAAGTGAGCAGACTGTGGTGCCAGGAGTGGGGTGCTACTGCAAAATGGCCTAAAATGTCCACTCGTTTTGCGGCAGGACGATGAATCGGCCATCTCAGCAGAAGCCACGCACAGAGATGCGGTTATGCAGGAAGCCCCTTCTCTGCTGGCCTGGGCCCGACACGCACGGGAGGCCAGCGAGGTTTTGGGAACTGCGCACCAGCACGGCGCGGCCAGACTGCACTGAACGGCCAGAGACGGGCGAGGTGAAGATGAAGGCAGGCTACCAGACTCTGGGGCTCTCCAGGCTGGACCTACGGTACGACGCGGATGCAAACGTGTGCTGTCCTTCAGGAGAAGGCAAGGATGGCTCCAAAGGTAACTCAGAGATCAGCAGGGCTCCCGCTGCCCACAGAGGCCCAGCAGCCAGGTCGCCTCTACCCAGGGCTGAGGGGGGAGGATGTTGCCCGGTCCGCGAGATTAGGGACACCATGGTTGGCCCAGAGGACACAGTATTGAGCCAAAGAGGATTATTCCCCAGGATTGAAATCACATGGAACTTTCCCTGGTAGATTCACATTTGCGTAAGACCCATGACCCAGCGTTTTTCTTTCCAGTTTCATCCTTTATGAATAGGGGTGTCTGCCCTGTTTGTCCCTCATCTGCATCCTGGTGGCACGTGACTTGTCTGGCCTCACAGTTTCACAGCTGAAGGGGAATTCTGCTTCAGGATGAGCCACGCTTGACGTCTCCCTCACTCTTGATGAAGACGGAGTTCACACGAGGCTGGGACTCAGCGTTGACGAGGCACAGGTCAGGATGTGGGCTGTTAGGAAGGGTGAGTGGATTGTGCCTCTGAGGAGGCCATGAATTTTCGGAGGCCAGAAGGTGGAGTGTTAAGGCCTGAAATGAGCCCCACCAAAAATTACTCTGTTGAAATCCTAATGCCAAGTGCCTCAAATGTCACTGTATTTAAACAGGATCTTTAAAAGCCAAAATGAGGTTGTTAGGGCAGGCCCCAATCCAGTGTGACTGGCGTCCTTCTCAAAAAAGATTGGGACACACACATGCACAAAGAGGGGTGACCATGTGAAGACACAAGGAGAAGATGGCTGTCTGCAAGACCGGGAGCAAAGGCTCGGGAGACACCCCCGCTGCCAACACCTTGATCTTGGAATTTCAGCCTCCAGAATCCTGAAGAAATAAACCTCTGTGGTTTGAGCCACCCAGTCTGCAGTGCCCTGTTCTGTCGGCCTGAGCAGATGAAGGCTGCACCTCTGCAGAACTCTGAGGAACAGGTATGACAAGACGGAGGACAAGCCACGGACTCACACAGGACGACATGACCAAACCACACTGGCACATGGGTGGGAAGCTGGGTGTAGATCCCGGCTTCTCCTGGTTCCTGCACTAGCCCAGGAGGCTGAGAGGGGCTCCGTGCAGCAATGGCAGCAGGGTGACACAGGCACAGGGAGAGCACGGGTGGACACAGACAGCATGGAGCCAACATGTGGACACCAGAACATGGCTCTGCTTGAACACCTGTGGTCTTTACCCCTGACGGTGAGCGTGGCCGAGGTCCTCTCCTCCCCGCACACGCACGAGTACTCCCCGGCATCCGCCACGGCCAGGCCACGGATCTCCAGCTCACATCGCGTCCCGTCCCTCCTCATTCTGTATCTGTCCCCATCTCTGAGGGTCTCGGGCCCCTTCCTCCACTCCACGAGGGCCGCCTTGCTCAGCTCACACCGCAGCGTGACCACAGCCCCTTCTGTGGCCTGCTGGTTTCTCACGTGTTCTATGAACCTGGCAGGTAGGGCTGGGGAGGACCAAGCGGTCACTGAGAACATCAGACTGACTGGAGGACAAGTGCACAGGACACGGACACCCACGTGGACCCACAAAAACTGCCAAAGGGCCACGACATGAGCAAGTAAATGTACAGACGGTGAGAAAACAAGTGGCCCAGGATGAACAGAGAACATAAGAAGTGGATGTGAATGTGAAGAGATGTGACAAGGAGAAGGGGAGGTAACAGGTACCCAGGGGACCCCAGTTACAGGACAGATGACCACAGGTTGCCACAGGAGTTGTGCCACATTTGGAGACACAAGTTGGTGATGGGGAGACAACATGTAGACACGAAGCCACGCATCCACGTGGTCACACACACACAATCTTTACCCCTGACCGTGAGCACGGCTGTGGTCCTCTCCTGCCCACACACACACGAGTACTCCCCGGTGTCTTCCACGGCCAGGCCACGGATTTGCAGCTCACACACGGCCCCGTCCTGCCTCAGGCTGTATCGGTCCCCATCTCTGAGGGTCTTGGGCCCCTTTCGCCACTCCACAGGGGCTGCCTTGCTCAGCTCACACTGCAACATGGCCGTGGCCCCTTCTGTGGCCTCTACATTCCTCAGATCCTCTGTGAACTTGGCAGGCAGGGCTGAAGAGGGTCAGAAAACAAACACCGTCGCACCCTCTGAGCGCACGGAAGAGATGAGACGTGGTTGACACAGGGAAGACACAGAACCCAACTGGATGTAGGCCACATGCAGAGTGGGCTGAACATAGGACGTGGGCTGTGGTTTCCCTGAGTCCAGCCTGTTTGCATCATGCCCACGGCCCCTTCCGTGGCCCCTCCGGCCTCACACATTGTGTGGATCTGGCTGGCAGGGCGTGAACCACGTGAGGAGAACAGTATGGGCCACTCAACAAGGAAACACGCACACTCCGGAACAAACCAGGAATAAAAGCGTGGACACATGCGTGTGAAGCAGCATACTGGAGCAAAGAACAGACTGGCCCAGCACATCCAGGGAGGGACGTGGAGCAGCTGGGATCCTTAGCGAGGACCCCAGGATGAGGCCAGGTGCACAGAAGCGGCCACAGGACCCGTGGCATGGATGGGCAGAGGATGGATATCCCCTCCCCAGGACCTTCTGTGGCCCGTCCTGGCTCAGACTGCACCTATCACCAGATCTTAGGGCCCAGCCCAGCCTGCAGGCTCAGCTCCCACCACGCCGTGGCCCTGGCCCTGTTCTGTGGCTCCTTATTTCATAGCTGTTTTGTGATCCTGACGGGCGCTGGGAGGAAGGAGACACAATTGGCCAAAAAGCCTCCCTTGAGGTTGTACCCCCTCGTACTTCATCAATTCCTGCTGCTCCTGAGGCCAGAGCTCAGGACAGGTGGCAATGCCGGACTTGCACACGTGTCTGCTCGCATTCTCTAGAGGGGAGCCACATGTGGTCCAGGCGGGGCACGCACAACCTGAGGCCTTCTTAGGGCTGGCCACTCCAGAAGCGGCTGTCTCAGGTAGCCCATGGCTGGTCCCCTCAGTCCTCTGCTTCTCAGACATGTGACGGGGCTTGGAGCCCCATGTCCCTCTGTGGTCTCCTGGTGGATGTGATGCCACAAGGAGCCGGTGCCTCCACGGTACAGACGCTGTGCTCCGTCCATGTGGCTGGAGAAGCGTGGCAGCCAGGCCTCTCTCCATGATGTTCACGCACAGGCAAGCGCCTCCTGCTACAGGCGTGAGCAGCCAGATGATGGCCACGCCCGGCCCCCAGGACTCACTTCTTCACTGGCCTGGGGCTCCAGCTTTGCCGTGTGAGCAGAGCCCAAGAGAGTCCCGGGCCAGAGGCCCCCCGCGTCTGCAGAGACGTCCTTCCCTCCACTCTAAGATGAACAGGCCTTTCGGCAATGGCTGCCTTTGTTTCATCTGCTTGAAAGTGACCAAGGGCCACCTGGGCACCTAGACCCTCAATACCCGGCCACCAGCCACACCAGGGCAGGGCTCCCGGCTTCATGGATGTGCAAGATGAGGCCTAAAGGGCCCTTTCCCTCCTGTGGGGAACGCTGCAGTTACTCAAGGGTGGAAGCTTCTCCCCAGTGTGACCATGAGGCCATGGGTGGGGGCGCCGAGTGCAGTGGCCTCACCTCCCCAGGTAAGCCCAGATCAGGCTGAGGTCTGCTCCTGCCAAACACACCTGTGAACACCCAGGATGCACCAGGGCCAGGACACGTGTCTCTAGAACATCCTGCCCAGCTCTGTATCTGCCCCCACCTCTAAGGGTCCTGGGCCACTTTGTCCACTCCACCGGGGCTGCCTTAGTCTGACCACAGCCCACTGTGACCATGGCCCCTTGTGTGACATGCTCAGGCCGTAGCCCCTGTTCTCGATGTGGTCATTAGGACGTGGTTACACAACACATCATACTCTGCAGAGCGTGGACAGGCACCAGTTACGGAGACCACCCGGGCAACGCAGGACACACAGCAGGCAGCAGCCAGGGGACCAACCAGGAGCCAGGACAGCTGTGTGTCCTTGCTGCACCCCGAGACCCCAGACACCAGGCCACAGGCACAGCACAGAAGACAGGGTATCCCCTGCACCTCACCCCACGCCACACGTCCTGCCCCCATGGCCTGGGACAGGGGTCCTGCCTGGTATTCCTGCTTGGGGGCCCCTCCTAGTTCACCCTGCTACCCCCTTCCTGCTGCTCTCCCCCGTGAAGACCTTCGGCTGTATTTTTTCTAATTATTTATTTCTCCCCAGGATCATCTATTCCTGGCTGTGGCCCCGTGGGGACGAGGAAAGGCGCCCGTTCTCTACTGTTCCCCAGATCCTGAGATGGGTGCCCCAGAGCAGGTGAGAAATCCAGGCTGCGGGACCGAGGGAGAGACCAGGACACAGGCACAGGGTGGGAGCGTGGGTGAGTGCTCAGACGCACAGCCACACACACACGTGGCCAGATGTGGGCTTTACCCCTGACGGTGAGCGTGGCCAAGGTCCGCTCCTCCCCACACACGCACGAGTACTCCCCGGCATCCACCGCGGCCAGGCCACGGATCTGCAGCTCACACAAGGCCCCGTCCTGCCTCAGGCTATATCTGTCCCCATCTCTGAGGGTCTCGGGCCCCTTCCGCCACTCCACGGGGGCCACCTTGTTCAGCTCACACCGAAGCGTGGCCGTGGTGCCTTCTGTGGCCTCTTGGTTTCTCAGTCTTCCTATGAAGTGGGCAGGCAGGGCTGGGGAGGGACAGAGAGACACGGAGAACATCAGACTCCCTAGAGGGTGCTAGGGGACAGAACATGCCCAGACGGACACAGAATCCCCTAGGACGGAGCCCACGGCAGCATGGTGAGGGAGGCTGGATGTACATGCTGCTTTCCCCTGGTTCCTGCAACAGCGCGGACGGCTGGAAAGGGCTCCGTGGCGTGAAGGGAAGAGCGTGGCACAGAGTCCGGGGGAATGAGTGGAAACGGACGGCAGGGAGTCAGTAATCAGAGAGCAGAACGCAGATCGACCTGGACACCAGTCTTACCCCTGACGGTGAGCGTGGCCGAGGTCCTCTCCTCCCCGCACACGCACGAGCATCCGCCACGGCCAGGCCACGGATCTCCAGCTCACATCGGGTCCCGTCCCTCCTCATTCCGTATCTGTCCCCATCTCTGAGGGTCTCGGCCCCCTTCTTCCACTGCACAGGGGCCGCCTTGCTCAGCTCACACCGCAGCGAGGCCACAGTCCCTTCCGTGGCCTCCTTGTCTCTCAGTTTCCCTGTGAACTGGGCGGGCAGGGCTGCAACAAGGCCAGACGGACACAGAGACGTCACCTGTGCTCTTCCACACTGAATGGAGGGGCCACGTCAGGCCTCACGGGGCAGAGGGCGAGGCTTACCTTTCACGGTGAGCGTGGCCGACGTCACCTGGTCCCCGAAGGAGCATGAGTACTGCCCGCTGTCCTGGGGCTGCAGGGCCCGCACCACCAGCTCCAGCACGGCACCCTCCTGGCGCAGGCTGTACTTGTCACCCGATCTTAGGATGCTGTCCCCGCGTCGCCACTCCACAGGCGCGGCCACAGACGACAGGATGCAGCGCAGCGTCGCAGCGCCACCCTCTGGCACCTCCAGGTCCTTCAGGGCCTCCTGGAACCGCACCGGCCGGGCTGTGGACAGACCTGGGCTCAGCTCACCCCCCTCGCCCTGGGCCCTGCCCGGGGACCCCTGAAGGTGGAGGAGGGCTGGGGCAAGGGCCTCCGCAGGGGCCAGGCCAGCCCACCTCCCGCCCTCTGCCTCGGGGGCCGGTGGCAGGGACCCCAAGGCCTCTGGGAAGGGGCAGATGTGGAGATGAGTGACGAGAACGATGCTCCAAGCAGCAGGAGGACAGAGAAGGGTGGAGTGTCACGGACTGAATTGTGTCCTGCCCACACAATTCATGTGGTGCAGCCCTGACCCTGGACCTCAGATGTGGCTGTACTTGGAGACGGGGCCTTCAAAGAGGGAATTAAGGTAAAATGAGCTCATCTGGCTGGGCCCGCATCTCGCAGGCCTGGCGTCCTCATGAGAAGACGAGGTCAGAACACAGACACGCACAGAGGAACAACCGCGGAAGGACACAGGGAGGAGACGGCCTCCGCAAGCCCGGGGAGCTCACCGTGGACCCTGACGATGGCGCTGCAGCAGGCCCCCCGGGCCTCGCACTTGTAGCGCCCGCCGTCCTGCGGGGTGGCCCCGCTGAGGACCAGCTGGGCCCGGCGGCCCTCGTAGCTCAGCTGACACCGGGCGGACGGCCGCAGGGTCTTCCCGTCCTTGGTCCAGCACACGGGGCTGTCCGGGACACTGGTCTCACACGTGAGGGTCAGGTCCTCGCCCTCTGTGACCGTGGTGTCTGTGAGCTCCTGGGAGAAGATGCTCGGCTTCTCTGGGGGACAGGGACAGAAGCGAAAAGTGTCTGGGGGCGGCTACTGTGCTCACTGCAGAGGTGACAGCAAACCAGGCCCCCGGGTCAGTGCCACCTGCCGCTGCCCTCGGGCCCGGGTCGCAGAAAGGGCTGTGGAGGGGACAGGGCAGGCTCTGGGTGGCTCCCGCCCCAGCAAAACACAGTCTGGCCTGTGCCACACCGGGCACAATTCTGTAAGTCACATGGAAGGAATTCAGTGTGGAACAGCCCGACTCAGCCTGCAGAGTCCCCACCCCACGGGCAGCCAATTGCACCTTCTCCCTGCACCTGGGGACCACGCTTCGCCCGTGGCCAAGCAGCACGCACCTGCACGAGGCTGCACCCGAGTGACGTGGACAACACGGAGTCCCCCCACCACGGCTCTGGCCTCCAGGCACACAACCTACCAGTGACCCGGAGGGCAGCCGAGGCCCGCTGGTCGCCTGCCTCAAAGTGGATGGTGCCCGAGTCCTTGAGTGCAAGCTGCCGCAGCGTCAGCACGTGGTAGCCCCCGGGCTGGGCCTCGATCTCGTTGAGCTCGTTGGGGTGCAGGGGCGTCTTGTCCAGGAACCAGTACACGGGCTTGTAGTCGGCGGGGCAGACCCGGCAGCGGAAGGTGGCCGAGGAGCCCTCCCGCACGTCCTCGTCCTCCAGGTCCTCGATGATGCGCACGCTCTGGCCTGCAGGGCACAGACGGGCACGTCAGGGGTCCCTGCTGTCTGGGGGCCCGCTCGGCCTGCTCCCCAGGAGGGAGCGAGAGTGGCTTTGCCTCACGAGCTCCTGTCGATGGAACTCCGAAAACAAGCAGACCAGAGCAGAACACTCCAAAGATGTTTGGGGACCACCTCTGAGCCCCAAACCTTGGGGGTCCTTCTGCAAAGCCTGCTGGGGGAGGCCACAGCCTGCTGAGAACCAGACGAGGTGCGTCCTGCCCCCTCCGACGGAGCTGAGCTTCCCGAGAGCAGCTGCCTGGTCCCAAACCTGCTCTTGTCGTTATGATCGGGCAACGACATGAAATCTCGTATTAACAGAAGAAACCTGAGTGTTTTTACAGGGCTATATTAAAATTTAATTCAAACGGTTCGGAGGATGGAGAATGTGAATTCCTAGAAGGACGGTTTTTTTGCTGTTGAATTAGCGATGTTAAAGAAAAGAGAGAGTTTACGAATATTGAGGTAACTTGTGCATTCAGATTCCTTCCGCATCCGTTAAGTTCCTCCAAGGAATGACTCCACTTCAAATGTATGTGGCACCCAAGTGACGAAGAACTCTGCATCCCCGACCAGACTGGTGGTCATCTGTATGTTTTAATTTTTTAAAAAGTATCTTTCATTATTTCATGACTCTCACCTTCACTGATTTTTTTTTATTAACTATGGTTACCAACTTTGTTAGATCATGGGGTTTTAACTGAGCTGGCAAAATGCTTTCACTAAATGCACTGAATTCACCAGAGAGAAAAAGTTGGAGTGGAGCTTCCTGGTTTATATTATTAGGTTGGTGCAAAAGTAATTGCAGTGCTAGCATAGTTGAAGTTTGCCATTTGCTGTTAGAATACGTCCTTAAATAAATGTGGTTATGTTACACGTCGTTTTAATGTGCATTTCTCACTTTGTGTTTTTTTGCTAATGACTTATTACTTGCTGTTTATTTTTTTTAATTTTTTTTATTTTTGAGACAGAGTCTCGCTTTGTTGCCCGGGCTAGAGTGAGTGCTGTGGTGTCAGCCTAGCTCACAGCAACCTCAAACTCCTGGGCTCAAGCGATCCTCCTGCCTCAGCCTCCCGAGTAGCTGGGACTACAGGCATGCGCCACCATGCCCGGCTAGTTTTTTCTATATATTTTTAGTTGTCCAGTTAATTTCTTTCTATTTTTAGTAGAGACGGGGTCTCACTCTTGCTCAGGCTGGTCTTGAACTCCTGAGCTCAAACGATCTGCCCGCCTCAGCCTCCCAGAGTGCTAGGGTTACAGGCGTGAGCCACCACACCCGGCCACTTGCTGTTTATTTTACATTTATTTTAGACTATGGAGATCATGTCAGACAAAAAGCAAATTCGAGTGATTTTCTTATTCGAGTTCAAAATGGGTCGTAAAGCAGTGGAGACAACTCGCAACATCAATAACGCATTTGGTCCAGGAACTGCTAACGAACGTACAGTGCGGTGGTGGTTCCAGAAGTTTTGCAAAGGAGACCAGAGCAGTGAAGATGAGGAGCGCAGTGGCTGGTCATTGGAAGTTGACCACGACCAATTGAGAGCAATCATCGAAGCTGATCCTCTTACAACTACACAAAAAGTTGTTGAAGAACTCAACGTCGACCATTCTACGGTCATTCGCCATTTGAAGCAAATTGGAAAGGTGAAAAAGCTCAATAAGTGTGTGCCTCGTGAGCTGACTGAAAATCAAAAAAATCGTCCTTTTGAAGTGTCGTCTTCTCGTACGCAACGACGAACCATTTCTCAATCAGATTGTGATGTGTGACAAAAAGTGGATTTTATACAACAACTGGCAACGACCAGCTCAGTGGTTGGACTGAGAAGCTACAAAGCACTTCCCAAAGCCACACTTGCACCAAAAAAGGTCGTGGTCACCATTTGGCGGTCTGCTGCTGGTCTGATCCACCACAACTTTCCGGATCCCGACGAAACCATCACATCTGAGAAGTCTGCTCAGCAAATTGATGAGATGCCCCAAAACTGGAACACCTGCAGCCGGCATTGTCAACAGAAAGGGCCCAATTCTCCACTATGAGGCCCGAATGCACGTCGCACAACCAACGCTTCAGAAGTTGAACGCGCTGGGCTGCGAAGTTTTGCCTCATCCGCCATATTCACCTGACCTCTCGCCAACCGACTACCACTTCTTCACGCATCTTGACAACTTTTTGCAGGGAAAACGCTTCCCCAACGAGCAGGATGCAGAAAATGCTTTCCAAGAGTTCGCTGAATCCTGAAACATGGATTCTTATGCTACAGAAATAAACAAACTTATTTCTCGTTGGCAAAAATGTGTTGATTGTCATGGTTCCCATTTTGATTAATAAAGATGTATGTGAGCCTACTTATAATGATTTAAAATTAATAGTCTGAAACCATAATTATTTTTGCACTAACCTAATACTTCCTTATTTTGTTGTTTTGTTTGTTTTGTTTTTTGAGACAGGGTCTCGCTCTGTCGCCAGGCTGGACTGCAATGGTGTGATCACAGTTCACTGCAGCCTCTAATTCCTGGGCTCAAGTGATCCTCCTGCCTCAGCCTCCCAAGTAGCTAGGACTACAGATGTGCACCACAATGTCTGGCTAGTTTTTTAACTTCTTTGTAGAGATGGGGTCTCACTATGTGCCCAGGATGGTCTTCAACTCCTGGCCTCAGATGATGCTCTCTCCTCGGCACCTCAGAGTGCTGAGATTACAGGCGTGAGCCACCGTACCTGGCCTTATGGTCTAGCACACTGAGCCCCTACCACACAATGCCCTGCGCCACCTCAGGACTCTGCAGGGTCCCCACCAGCAAGAAAGCTCTCACCAGATGCAGCTTCCTGACCTTGGACTTACCAGCCTCCAAACTATAAGAAATTCCTTTCCTTTATAAATCACCCAGTTTCAGGTATTCTGTTACAAGCAGCAGAAAATGAACTAAGACACCACTGTAAGTATCAATGACAGTGCTATGGACCACGGGTTCTTCCCTGGGAGCACCTGAAGCCCCCGGCCATCAGCACATCTGGCCTGGCTGCACCTCTGAGAAGAGGGTGATACACTTTGTGTTCAAATACACGCAGAAGTCACATACGGGGGCCTGGCACACACTGCACACACGTGAGAAATATGCAGCCAGCAAATAAATGTGTGAATAAGTGAAGGTCACTGGCTCGTTCACAGGTCAAGCTAGGAGAGCCTCGGAGACCACCCAGGGTGTCCCCTCCATCCTCGAGGCTGAGGCTGACCCCATCTAGAGCCCAATCTCCTGACTGTATCCGAATCTCCAGGGTCAAGTTCAAACAGAGCCTGGGCCTGAGCACACCCGGCGGCCTCACCTTGCACCAGGAGCCGGGCCTGGGACTGGGCCTGGCCGATGTCGCAAGTGTAGGTGTCGCTGTCTGCCTTCTCCAGGGCAGTGACGGTGAGCCTCAGCGTCAGGCCCTCCTGGCTGGGCCGGTGCTTCCCTGAGGCCCGCAGCTCCGCGAGGCCCTTGCGCCAGGTCACCGCAGCCGCGGGCCTCTCTGTCTTGCACGTGAACACAGCCGTGCCCTTCTCCTCCACACGCAGGTCGGCCAGCTCCTCCGTGAACCGGTTTGCCTTTTCTGCGGGCGGGAGACGGAGGCAGAACAGGTCGGGTGTGAGGCCTGGGCGAGCCCTTCCACCTGGGACGGGGGAGCTGAGGTTCCCGGGGGTGCCCCGCCGTGGGGGAGAGGCTACCGCAGGGCCATGGGTGGGACCTGCCGTGGCGTCTACCTTCCACGCGGAGGCTGGCTGTGCTCCTGGCATCCTCCACCTCACACGTGTATGTGCCCGAATCCTTGAGTGAGGCCCCGCGGACGACCAGCGTGGCCTGCGTGCCGTCGACGAGCACGTCGTACTTCTGACTCTTGCGGATGGCCTTGCCGTCCTTCAGCCAGCGCACGGGGGCGCCCGCCCGCGAGAGCTCGCAGTACAGCACCGCGTCCTCCCCCAGCACGGCTCGCTGGTCTTCCAGGGGCTTCGTGAAGTTCGCCGGCCTCTCTGAAGGGAACAGAGGTGGCTGCCGGTGAGGCGCGGCCGTGGCGCCAGCCACAGAGGTAGCCACCGCCCCAGTGACACTCATGCCCCAGCCACAGCCTGGATGGGGACGGGGTCAGACGTCTGAGAATGTTCAATCTCTAGTAACCGAGATCACAGAACCTACAGCCCTCAAACACAGGGACCCCAGAAGCCTCAGAGCCCGGGAGCACTGGGAGCCGGGGCCCGGGAGGTGGGGGTATGAGACACGATTGCGTCCCAGCAGCACCCTGAGCCTGTCACTCAGCGTGTGGCCACAGGCCAGCGGCGCCTGTGCGTGAGCTCCCTGGATCCGCAGCGCGTGTACGCACCAGGAGCACAACTTCAGGGGCACCCGTGGTGACCTCGCAGCCGAGTGGGTGGCCCTGGCCTCGGCTCAGCATCGTCACACTGGCTCGGTGAGCCACCGGCCCTGAGATCTGCTGAGCAGACCACGGATTGGACCAGAATCCAGGCCAGCATCAAAGGCCTGGAGAAGCTTGTCTGAGAGTGTGACCCCCTCCCTACCTGAGTGGAGTCTCCCCAAGACCCCAGCAGGGACCTCTGGGCCCCCACAGCCGCTAGAAGGGGCCTGGGGAGATGAGCCCTGGAAGCACACCCTGGTGGCTGCCCCCGCCCCGGCCAGATGTGCCCACCTCTGACGATGAGCGAGGCCTTGGAGGTGAGGCCCCGCACAGAGAAGACCACCTCCCCGGCATCGCTGGGCACAGCGTCGGTGACCGTCAGCATGTATTTCCGGCCCTGGCACGTGGCCCGGAAGTGGCCGGAGCTGCCCACTGTCTTCCCGTCAACCGTCCACGTGGCTGGGTCACCGGTGCTCTCGTGGGACAGGACGCACTCAAAGGTGCAGCTGTCACCTGCCAGCACCTCCGTCGTCTTTAGCCTCTTGGTGATGCCCACGTGCAGGTCTGCAGGCCACAGAAACAGGTCAGGCCGGCTGGCCATGGCACTGCCCCAGGCCCGACCCCCAGGAAGGACCAGACCTGGAGGAGCCAGGCCATGCTTCCCCGCCCATCGGCAGTGCCCTTCGCCCAGAGTTGCCACGTCCTGGCGTCTGGACAACTGAGACCGCTGGGCTCCACCCAGCTCAGGGTGGGCAAGAGCACAGGCCGCCTGCAGTTGTCGCAGGCTCGTAACGTCCCAGAGAGGAAAGAGGAGCCCGGAGGAAGGGGGACCCCAGACGGGGTGAGTCAACCCAGATGCCTCCGGGGTTAGGCTCTGGATTGCAGGTAGCTGGGCAAGGACGGTGGCACACTTGGGCCAGGCAGCCACCCTGCAGTTGAGGGACCCGCCCTAGCTGAGAGGGACGTGCCCCAGGGGACCGCACCCCGAGGCCAGGACTGGGGCAGGGAGATGACAGCAGAAAGGCCCTGTGGGATGGGGACGTGGCCACCCACAGCCCCTGCTTGCAGTCTCGGCTTCTTCCTTCCCGGCCTCCCTGGCTCAGCAGAGCGGCCCCGCATCTCAGAGAACAGAGCAGGCTGCCCCTGCAGAGGCTGACAGCCGAGTCCCCCGCACCCCCGCCCAACCGCGCGGCCACGCACCGTGCACGCTGACCCGGGCTCGGGTCTCCTCCCTGCCCACATGGCAGGCGTACAGGCCGGCGTCCTCCGGGCTCAGGTCATGCACCACCAGCCCCCGCATGCCGGCCGTGTGCAGGAAGTCGTACTTGTCGCTGGGGCCCAGTGGCACACCATCTTTGTGCCACACCACGCGGGTCTCAGGGTCGGACACCTCACAGTGCAGGGCCAGGGTGCCGCGCTCCTCTGCGGACACGTCGTCCAGCGCCTTCAGGAACACCACCGGCTTCGCTGCAGGGGGTCATGGGCTGGTGAGGGGAGCCTGGGGCCCACCCCGAGCGTGGGACCCCGCAGGCACTGCAGACCCCATGGGGACGGCTCACCTCGGACCTCCAGGCGGGCGGAGGCCGACACCTTTGGGGAGGCTGCGCGCACTGTGCCCGCATCCGCCAGGCGGACGCTCTTCAGCACCAGCGTGTGGCGCCGGCCCTCGTGTGTGATCTCGTGGAAGCTGTCGTTGTACAAGGGTGCCCCATTGAGCGACCACTCGACCTCCTCGTCCTCGTGGGACAGCTCGCAGGAGAAGCTGACCCGGCCCTCCTCTGGGGCCTCAGCGTCCTGCAGCGGCTGCGTCACCATCACCTCCCGTGCTGCGAGGGGTGCGAAGAGACTCAGCGCCTGGGTGGCTGCCCCATCCCTGCAGGCTCTCCCCACGCCCGTGATTCCATCGCGCCCCACCTTCCACGGTGACCTCGGCGCTGCTCTGGGCACTGCCCGCCTGGCACCGGTAGACGCCGGCGTCGGCGGGAGTGAGCCGGAGGACACGCAGCTCAGCCATCTGACCCTGCAGGCTCATCTTGAATTTGTCGGAGGGAGACAGGGGTGTGTCATCTTTGTACCACTGCACGGCCTTGGGTGGTGGCCGGAAGTCACAGGACAGGACCACCGACTGCAGCTCGCGCCCCGTCTTGGGCTCCAGAGGCCGCGTGAGGACCACGGGGATGTCTGCAAGGGAGCGGGGAGAGGCTGGGCTGCGGGGCCGCGAGAAACTCCTTGCCCGGCCCTGCCTGCCGAGGCCTCCGCCTGTCCACCCGTGGATCTGAACTGTGTCCATGCGTGGCCTTGAGCCACGTCCACTTGTGACCCTGAATCGCATCTACCCCGGTCCTGAACTATGTCTTCTTGTGGCCCTAAGCTGTGTCTTCTTGTGGCCCTAAATTGCAACCTCCTGTGGCCCTGAGCTGTGTCCTATCATGGCCCTGAACCACATCTACCTGTGGCCCTGGACCGCGCCCACACGCGGCCCTGCCCCATGTCACCCACCAGGCTGAGCCCTCACCTGAGACCACGAGGTGGGCGGAGGAGCGGGACTTGCCGATGGTGAAGTGCACGGGCCCGGTCATGGTGGAGTAGGTCCGCCGCAGCGTCAGCCGGTGCACCGTGCCCTCCTGCTCCAGGCTCACGTCCGGTCCTGCCTTCAGCACCATCTTCCCCAGGAGCCACTTGGGTGGCCGCACCGAGGGGATGGAGGTCTCGCACTCGAACCAGGCAGGGGCGGGCTCCATCACCGTCACATCCTGCAGGCCCCGCACGATGGTGATGGATTGCTCTGTGGGGCACGAGTGGTCACCAGCGGGTCCCACGGGGAGGACCAGCCATCCCCTGCTGCAGGCTCCAGTTCCTTACTGGGAACCAACCCTGTCCGGCCACACCCAATGCGTGCTGGCTTCCTGCCCCGCTGCCCGGAGGCACCGCCAGGCCCCTCTCACACCCGGCCCCCTCCAGGAGCGCAGGGCAAACAGTTGGTCGAAGCCAGAGAGACCCTCCCCATCGGTGACCTCGAGAGCTGCCCGCCCGCCTGCCCACACCTTCCACAAAGAACTGGGCGCTGGTCTTGACGTCACCGGCATCGCAAGTGTAGGTGTCCTCGTCCTCAGGCTGCACGTCTTTGATGACCAGCTTGCGGTAGACGCCATCACTGATCATCTCGTACTTGGGCCCGGGCTGCAGCTCCTGGCTGCCCCTGAACCACCGCACCTGGGCGCTGGCCCGGGACACCTGACACTCGAGCACGCCCCGGTGCTTCTCCATGGCGATCTTGTCCCGCAGCGGGCGCAGGAGGGTCACCGGCAGCTCTGTGGGCACAGCAGCCACGGCAGGACATGAGGGCCAGTGCTTGGCACGCAGGCCTCAGGGTCTCAGACAGCCAAAGGCCGAGGGCCAGGGGCCAAAGGTCTGGCACCCGCTTGGCCCCAACAGTCCACTTGTGCCCGGCCAGCACGTGGTCAGGCCGAGTGTCCCCTCTGAGATGGTCTAGGATCCTCTGCATACAAATTGACCACCAGAGAGGTGGGTGCTCCCCCACCCCCGGCATCCGTGAACGCTCACGCATGCCCCATCGCGCCCCACATCCCAGCCCCACGGGTACGCATCCTGTATCCTGGTCCCACGTGTGCTCTCCCGGGGCCCATCTGTGCCCTGACCCTTGCTCACCCCGCCCACTCCCTCCCCATGCAGGCCCCGCCCTGTACTCTCTGCCCCACCTACCATGCCCTGCCTGCCTTCTCTCCGCCCGCCCTGTGCTCGCCCCTCCCATGCCCCTGTCTGCAGACCCTCCCTCCCTCACACCCCACGGCCACTCTCCCATGACTGTCATCAGGGCCACAAGGACTGTCATCTCCGCCTGCCAGGGCCGCACGCCCCTTCTCTCTGGCACTGGCTGCGGCCGGGGGCAGAATGCCCTTACACCTCCATGGTAAACACAGGCTCGGGGGAAACGCCCCAGGCCGCTTCCCCGCACTCATCTTTCAGCTAAGGAGGCGACAGCCCCCTGCCCATACTAAGTAAGTCACTGCTGTCCCACTCCCAGGACGGGGCTGGGGAGCCCCAGGCCTGTTCTAGGCCAACTGGCCCATGAAGCTGCGCGCGCGCACACACACACACACATACACGAACGCACACAAATACACACATGCACGCACACACACATACGTGCACACACACATACACGCACACACACACCCTGCGGCACCCCCGCCTCACCTTTCACTCGGAGCTGGGCTCTAGATTCTGCGTTTTCCGCTACAAACTTGATTTCTCCTGCGTCTTCCGCCAGGACCCTCCAGTAGATGAGCGTGTATCTCCTTCCTGGGGAGAAGACCACTCAGCACCGGGCCTGGGGGAGCAGGAAGAGGAGCCCGGGGCGGCCCGGCCACCCGCAGCCGGCCTACCTTCCTGGCGGATGCGCACGTTGTCGCTGGGCCGCAGCTTGCTGCCCTCGCGGAACCACTGGGCGGGCACCTCGTCGTGGGACACCTCGCAGGAGAAGGTGGCCCCTTCCTTCTCCATCACTTCGACATCTTCCAGGGGCCTCACGATCTGCACGTTGCGGCCTGGGGCGGCGTGGAAAGCCCTGTCGCGCCCAGACGCACGGCCCCTCCCAGCGTCCCCCCACCCCGGCCAGCACCACCCCTCCCCGCCCAGCTGAGGGTGACGGGGCGGAGCCAGCAGGTGCGCGAAGAGGGGAGGGCCGTGCGCCCGCCCTCACCTTGCACCTTCACGGAGGCGGAGCTCTGGGCGTCCCCAGCGTCACACACGTAGACGCCCTGGTCCGAGAACTCGCAGCGGTAGATGACCAGACTCCTGCAGGCGCCCTGGGCCGCCACGCCCACCGTCTTGCCCGCCCGCAGCTCCACGCCATCCTGCGGAGCAGAGGCCCGGTCAGGCGCTAGGGGGCCCACCCGCGCGCTCCCGCTCCGGCCCGCCCACGTGGGAGGCGGGCAGCACGCAAGGGAGTCCCGGAGGAGCGGGAGGCACCTTCAGCCAGCGCACGTCGACGTTGGGACGCGACAGCTCACAGTCCAGGGTCACCCTCTCCTTCTGGGTGGTCACCACGTCCTGCAGGGGGCGGGTGAACCGCACAGGCAGCTCTGGGGAGGCAGGAGGGGCAGGTGAGGGAGAGGCGGGGCTTGGAGGTGCCTTCCGGGCGGGGTCGGAATCACGCAGAGCTGGCGCCAAACGAGCTCCGTGGCGGGGTTCCACGTCCCGCTCCCTCCGTCCCCACGCGCCTCCCCAAGCGCCCTCAGGAGCAGGGGCAAGAGCGGCTCGGGAGTGAGTCCACGCACCCGAGACGACGAGCCGCGCGGACGTGTGCACGCCCTCCGCCTTGAAGGCCACCAGGCCGCTGTCCTCCGGCCGCAGCCCCGCGAGCGTGAGGGTGTGCGTGGGGCCGCGCACGGCTA
The DNA here is from genome assembly GCF_000956105.1 of Propithecus coquereli. Classification (NCBI taxonomy): domain Eukaryota; kingdom Metazoa; phylum Chordata; class Mammalia; order Primates; family Indriidae; genus Propithecus; species Propithecus coquereli. The sequence goes on along the minus strand of NW_012141413.1, from coordinate 3,328,591 downwards.
GGAAGCACGTGGGCCCCGGCTGGAGCCGCAGGCCGTCGCGAGTCCAGGTGCCCTCCACGTCGGCGTGGGACAGCTCCACTTCCATGGTGGCCGCGCCCTGCTCCCGCGCCTGCACCTCCTGCAGGCCCCGCACGAGGCGGACCTGGCGCACTGTGGGACCCAGGCGGGGGCGCGGGTGAGCCGCTGCGCGGAGACCCTCGCCCTCCGAGCCCGGTGCGGGGCAGCGGCTTCCC
>NW_012141413.1:3324379-3328118 GCF_000956105.1 Propithecus coquereli | reverse complement strand
TCGCCCCGCGCCAGGGCCACCGCGTTCCGCGTCCACCGCAGCTCGGGCCACGGCCGCGTCAGCTCCACCTCCAGGGTCACCGAGCTCCGCTCCTCCACCGTCTGCGGCTCCAGCTTCCTCTTGAACAGCACCCGCGCCTCTGGCACGGCGGCAGAGCGGCGGTCAGGGCGGCCGTCGCCCACCCCCACCTCGGGAAAGCCAGGCACAGAGGGCGCCCCGCCTCCGCCGTTCCAGCTCCAGGCTGGGCTCGGCTGTGCCCACGCACAGGCACCGGCCGCCTGTACGAGTTCATGGGCCCAGAGAGGCTCCCTTCCCAGCCCCCGCCCCCCCTCTGCCGCCCTGCTCTGAACAAGGCCCAGTGCCTGGAACGCCAGAGTGTGGCCTGGCCAGCAGCACTGGGTTCGCCGAACCCGGAGAGGCAGGCGTACTGGAAACCCCCAGACGTGTCTGTGCTTCAACAAAGTTCCGGGTCGCATGTGCATGTTAAGACGTGAAAAACAGGTTCTGGTGGGCCTCTGAGCTCTAAGATGCCTCCTTGATCTCCCCACACGGTGCATCTGCCTGTATCACCGCTTCACTCAAGAACCTGCCATGACTCCCGCTTTCCTACAGGTGAAGTTCTGGCTCTTCGGCTTCAGCAGCATGAGAAGTGCACTGGCTGCCACCCTCAGCCCCCTCCCTGCCATCGACGGGGCTCAGCATGGGCCCCCCTCCAGGAAGCCTCCCCGGGCCGCCCAACTTCTGCCATTCCCTGCCGGGTGTGCCTGCAGGGTTGTATCTTCTCCCTTCCAGAGAAGACACCCGGCCCCTCAGGCCCACACAGATCTCCTCTTCTCTGCAGCCAACCAGACCTCCTGTCCCCTGAGGTCAGCTGGACCAACCAGACCAGCAGGGCACGCGCCAACTTGGAACCAGCCCACCAGGGAGGCTCCCACTGCGAGAAACCGCTGTCCCCACACTCACCTCGGACCCGCAGGGCAGCGGAGGAGGAGGCGCCCTCTGCCTCCACCGTGATCTGGCCCGAGTCCTCCAGCACCAGGCCCGAGATGGTCAGGCTATGGCCAGCGCCGCTCTGCGCTATGACAAACTTCTCACTGGGCTGCAGCACAGCGCCCTCCCTGTACCAAGTGACCACCGCATCGCTGGGGGACACCACGCACTGGAAGGTAGCCTCGCAGCCCTCCTCCGCGACCACAGGACTCAGCCCCGAGGTGAACTTGACCACACGGGGCACTGTGGACAGGAAGGAGGTCTGATTTAGAGCCCCCAGGCAGGCAGGCAGGAGGGGTGCGGCCTGCCCTGCACGCCCAGCGAGAAAGGACACCTCCTCCAGGAAGCCACCTGGGAATACACCCTCGCCCAGGCCCCATGCCCCAGCGCCTGCGTACCGCTGACCGTGAGGTGCGTGCTGGTGCTGTCGTCACGGCTCTCGCACACGTACTCCCCCGCGTCCTCCGCGCGCAGCCCGGAAATGGTGAGCGAGCGCAGGGGCCCCTCGGCCGCCATCTGGAAGCGCTTGCCAGGCCGCAGCTGTGCGCTCCCGCAGCGCCACACCACCTTGGCCTGTGCAGGGCTCAGCTCACAGGCCAGCGTCACCGTGCCGCCCAGCTCCCCGCTGACGGGCTCCAGGGCCCGGCAGAACTTGGCCACCACCTCTGCAAGCACAAGAGGATGTCAGCTGCGGCTCTGCCCACACAGCCCCTGTGCCCTGAGCTCCCCCCTGCCTGGCTTTGGGGCACAGGGGTCTCTGGGGCGTCCACCGCCCCCAAGCTCACCTTCCACCTGCACCGGGAAGTCCTGGCCCTCGGCACCCACACGGCAGCTGTAGACCGCGCTGTCTGAGACCTGGGCGCCACGCACCGTGAGTGTGTGGGTGTCCCCCAGGCTGACCGTCTCGTGCCGCTTGCTTCTGCGAATCTCCACGCCATCCTTGAGCCATGTCACCGCGGCCACGGACGGTGTGGCCAGCGTGGCAGTCAGGACGATGTCTTCATGCTCCCTGACCACCAGAGGCTCCCTGTGGCCAGGTCTCTCTGGAACTTGAGGTTCGGGCTCTGGGGCAGGACAGCTGGCGTCAGAGCAGGGGCCCCGGCAGTGCTGACCGGGGAGCCGCTCCCCTTCTGCGCATGCGGTAGAGGAAACCAGGAAGGGGACCACCTGCAGTCCCCACTGCCCTTCCAAGGCCACCCTGTCCAACGCTCAGCAGCATGGGCCACCACCCAGGATCCCACGGACCATGCAGCGCCCGGAGCCCACATCTCCAAACAAGGCCACTTCGCCAGCCAAAAGGACCCACCTGTGACGTCCAGGCGGAAGGAGACCCTCTGGCCCCCGGCCTCGCAGCTGTACTCCCCGGCGTCCGCTCTGCCCACCTGCGGCACCACCAGCAGCCTCTGCTTCCCCTTTGCCTCCACGCGCACTTGGGGGCTGGCGCTCAGCTGCTTCCCGTCCTTGTACCACGTCACCTCCGTCTGCGCCTGGGCCACCTCGCAGCTCAGCGTGGCGCTGGCCCCCGCCTCGGCCCGCACCTCGCTGTGCTCTGGCTGCTCCTTGGCAAACACCGCCCTGGGCTCTGGGGACGGACAAGGAGGGACACACAAGGTCAGAGAAACCCTCCAGGTTAGGGAGGCATCACTGGGGAAAGACGGCCTGGAAGACGGGGAGGCAGCAGGGACAGAGACGTCTGCAGGCTCTGCACCAGCCGTGTGGCCCGGACAAGCCCCACCTCCTCTCAGCACAAGTCACGCAGCGACTCCATCCATCTGCCCTGCCCCGCGGGGCTGTTCCACGTGCGGACGCTGTCACAGATTCCCCTGCGTGGGGTCCCCAGGGCAGGGCGGTGCCCACCCTGCACACCTGCCCTCACTGCTGGGGCCGCGTCCCCCGCCAGGCTGCGCAGGGCATGTTGTCCCCACAGGGCCCAGAGTCCTGGGGCTGCTGCTCCTGTGCTCGGCAGCGTCGGCTGCTGGCCTCTCCTGGGGGCGCCTGGGCCTCGGTGGCCTCCTAGAGCCTGTCCTGGTCCCTCGCCAGGTGGGGCAGCTTCTCCTATCCCTTGTTCATGACTGTTTGCTTTAACCACGTTGCTAGCCGCTGCTGTCCATACAACCATTTATGAAATTAGGGAAGAATGCATTTATTGACAGTTAAGAACTTTATGGCATGAATAGATGCTAAATTGCATCAAACAGCTCTTCTGGATTTATGATGTTAAATTTCATCAAACATTTATTTCTGCATTTACTGAGCTGATCACATTATTTTTCCCTTTCACTCTGTGAATGCCATGCACCGTGTTCTAATATTTAGAATTATAGACTTAAATCAACATAACGCGCTTAGACTACGCCCTTGTTCACAGCGCATCTTCCCCTGGCATACTGCGCGGATCACTTCGAGAAGATTTTGCGGAAGATATTGCCTCCGTTTCCATAAGAGACTGGCCTGCAACGAATCATTCCCATGCCCTTGTCAGATGCTGGCGCCTGTGTTAAGCTACTCACATAAAACAAGTTCGAGAGCAAATCTTCTCATTCTAGTCTCTAAAAGAATATCCGTGAACAGGAAATCCTTTCTTCCAAGAAAATTTGGTATAATCGATCAATATATCCACTGGTCTTAGACCTTTCTTTAGAAAAACATGGTTTGTTTTTTTTTTCACCACTGGTTGTATTTATTTAAACGTTATAGGACTATTTGGGTTGTCTATTTCTTCTTGTGTAACTGCTTCATAAAGTTTTCT
>NW_012141413.1:3321586-3322664 GCF_000956105.1 Propithecus coquereli | reverse complement strand
CTGGAAGACGGGGAGGCAGCAGGGACAGAGACGTCTGCAGGCTCTGCACCAGCCGCGTGGCCCGGACAAGCCCCACCTCCTCTCAGCACAAGTCATGCAGCGACTCCATCAGTCTGCCCTGCCCCGCGGGGCTGTTCCACGTGCGGACGCTGTCACAGATCCCCCTGCGCGGGGTCCCCAGGGCAGGGCGGTGCCGACCCTGCACACCTGCCCTCACTGCTGGGGCTGCGCAGGGCACGTTGTCCCCACAGGGCCCAGGGTCCTGGGGCTGCTGCTGCTCCTGCGCTCGGCAGCGTCGGCTGCTGGCCTCTCCTGGGGGCGCCTGGGCCTCGGTGGCCTTCTAGAGCCTGTCCTGGTCCCTTGCCAGGTGGGGCAGCTTCTCCTATCCCTTGTTCATGACTGTTTGCTTTAACCCCGTTGCTAGCCGCTGCTGTCCATACAACCATTTATGAAATTAGGGAAGAATGCATTTATTGATAGTTAAGAACTTTACGGCATGAATAGATGCTAAATTGCATCAAACAGCTCTTCTGGATTTATGATGTTAAATTTCATCAAACATTTATTTCTGCATTTACTGAGCTAATCACATTATTTTTCCCTTTCACTCTGTGAATGCCATGCACCGTGTTCTAATATTTCAAATTATAGACATTAAATCAACATAACGCGCTTAGACTACGCCCTTGTTCACAGCGCATCTTCCCCTGACATACTGCTCGGATCACTTCGAGAAGATTTTGCGGAAGATATTGCCTCCGTTTCCGTAAGAGACTGGCCTGCAACGAATTATTCCCGTGCCCTTGTCAGATGCTGGCGCCTGTGTTAAGCTACCCACATAAAACAGGTTCGAGAGCAAATCTTCTCATTCTAGTCTCTAAAAGAATATCTGTGAACAGGAAATCATTTCTTCCAAGAATATTTGGTATAATCGATCAATACATCCACTGGTCTTAGACCTTTCTTTAGAAAAACATGGTTTGGTTTTTTTTTTCACCACTGGTTGTATTTATTTAAACGTTATAGGACTATTTGGGTTGTCTATTTCTTCTTGTGTAACTGCTTCATAAAGTTTTCT
>NW_012141413.1:3318495-3321536 GCF_000956105.1 Propithecus coquereli | reverse complement strand
GGTGGCCTCCTAGAGCCTGTCCTGGTCCCTCGCCAGGTGCGGCCCTTCGCCTGCGTCTGGCCGGTCGTCGTTGCTGGTCTCCTGTCACTGCTCAGGGCTTCTGCTCCGTTATCGACAGCGCCGTCCTCCTTTTATTCACTTTTCCGAGTCCTTATATTTAAGGGCTGGAGATTCGACAGCTGCGTGTGTTGTAAGCTCTTATCCCGCCGTGTGCCTCGCCCTTTCACAAACCCCTGGCGGCCGACGTTTTCAGTTTTAATGTGGTCAGATCCGTTAGCCTGGTGCCACATGGTGAGAACCCCTGGATCCGCTCACACAACCCCTCTTTACGCTGAATCGTCGCACCTGCGTCACCATCTTGGATGTTTACGCTTTTATTACACCGAAGTCTCCAACCCACCTGGATTTGACTTTGGTGCGTGGTGTGAGTTACTGACCCGATATTACTGTACATTTGTAAGTATGGTTGTGTTCGAAGCACCATTATGGAAAAAGACCATCCTTCCTCCACGCCTTGCAGAGAGAGAGACTAGGACTGCAGCTCGTTTCCACACAGGTCTGTTTCTGCGGTCACAATCCTGGTAACTATTCCTGCTCCGACACCTTTTACCTTTTATGATTCGCCTTGATGTCCGGTAGAGCAAATTCTCCCACAGGGCTCTTCTTCAAGAGTATGTTAGCTGTACTTGGGCTTTGAAATCTACTTGTCATTTTTCAACCTCCCACTCCCCCAAAACACATTTGTCTGGACTTTGATTGGAATCAAACATCTCTGATTCTTCCAAGGATTTCTCTCCATCTATTTAGATCTTACCACCTCTCAAAAATGTTTACTCGTCTCCCCCACAAAGCCTCGAAACATCTTTTATTAGCTTAGAATGATAAACATGATACCTTTCAGGCTACTGGAAATCTTTTAACCTTTAATTTTCCTGCCTCCTGTTGCTCCCTTACCCGTACTGAAGTGTGTCCTGTGTGCTGATTTTGTGTGTGGTGATCTCTCTCACTCTTACCAAGCCTAAGAGTTTATCTTCTGGATGAATCCTATCATCCGTGAATTCCACTTTTGTTTCTTCAAACTTTTATGCCTTCTATTTTCCTACCTGTGCCATGCCATGTTGGATAAAGTGACCGCCAGCTGCCTTGGGGGGTCGTTCCCAATCTCAAGGGCAACGCTGTCAGGGTTTCACGTGGTGATTTTTGTGCAATACTATTTGTCAAATTAAGAAAGAATCCTTTTATTTATACTCTGTTAAGAATGTTATGGCATGATCGACGGTGAATTTTGCCAGACATTTCTTCTGATTTTACAATGCTAAATTTTATCGAACGCTGTACTTTACTCTGTGTTTACGGAGATAATTTCATCATTTTGTCATTTCAATGATATCGATTTTCTAACGCTCCTAATGTTAACCCAGCCCTGATACCTGGACTATGGATCTCATCACAGCGCGTCATCCTCTCCCTTGCGGAACTCAGTTTGCTAACGCTTGGTTTAGGGTCTCGTTCTTCATATCCACGGCACTTGCCCTGTGATAGGAAATCCTCCTGTTTCCCGCTCACGTTTTAGTTATCGGTGTATCCCATCTATATGTAATGAGTTAGAGAGCATATCTCCTTTTTCTGTTCTCTACAAGAATCTCCATGAATGTAGAATAATTTCTTTCCAGAATGTTTGGAAGAATTTGTCAGTCGGGCCACTTGGGGTAGATATTGTTCCATTACAAGAGGTGCTGGTATTGGTTCTACTTTTTAACAGCTTGTAGGATTGAATATAAGTTTTCTATTTCTTCCTGGGTCAGTTTTTATTAATAATTTGTTTTCTAGCAATTAGACAATTTGTCAAAACTCTTCAAATTTACATGCATAAAGTGTCATACTATTAAAATGACATCAGACATGCACAGTGGGTTGTTTGGTGTCTGTACACATCCGCGCGTCACTCGGTACTGACACGACACCATCTGCTGTGTGCTGGCCCTAGGGTCAGGGCTGGACTGAGGGCACCAGTAATTTTTAAACTCTCCTAAGAACAGGAAGATAAAGTGAGTTCTCAGACTTGCCTATGAATAGGCCAGAGAGGCACAGACATGTTGATCTAAACTCCAGTAGGAACTTGGTGACAGACACGTGCACTCACACTCAGCAGCTGCTACTGCAGTGACTCAGCTGCACCCACGTGGGCCAGTGCACGGTAACTGACTTCCTTTTCCCTTCTAACTCTATAAAACACATTCCAAGAGGAATTCTGACGCAGAGCGTTCTAAGTGAACACAAAGGGAAAACGAAACTTGCTTTGAAGACAGAACTCCAGCCTCACAGGTGTGTATCTCAGACACCTGTCCGCCCATGCCCTGCTCGTTGCCTGTTTGCACAGACACAAAGCGTGGATGCACGCTGCCCTGCGTGGAGGTGCAGACAGAGCATCTGCACCGATGTGAAAACACAGAAGAGTGTCTCAGACACCGGAAACATCGATCGGCCAGCGATGGGTGTTGATGTGACTCCAGGTGAGGCTGGGTGGCTGGAATTTCCCCACATCCTGGCTCAATGAAAGCAAATCCCTCTCCACAGGGACAGCCTTCATGCAGGGCGGACTTGAGGCCCTCTGGGAGCTTCCAGAACATCCGTGGGGGAGAGAGAGCTGGTCTACCACAGCCCCATGCGTAGAGTAGGACGAGAGTCCCGGAAACCCAGGGACGCCTGTGGAGTCCAGGCATGTTCTGGGAAGACGTGGCCAAGCGTTAACTCGCAGGAACACAACTCCCGGTGTCCAAGAGTGGCCCTTAACCACTTCCATGTGCTGCTTCTCACCCAGAATCCCTGACTCAGCCCCAGCCGTGAACACGGAACATGAGAACATGAGAGAAGTTGAGACGTGAAGTCTAAGGCAAAGCCGTGGCCACAGCCAATCACCACCAGCCCCAAACAAGGCAAGTCAGTGCCCCCAGGACCCACCTGCGACGTCCAGGCGGAAGGAGACCCTCTGGCCCCCGGCCTCGCAGCTGTACTCCCCGGCGTCCGCCCTGCCCGCCTGC
>NW_012141413.1:3313406-3317193 GCF_000956105.1 Propithecus coquereli | reverse complement strand
GTTTTTTTTTTCACCACTGGTTGTATTTATTTAAACGTTATAGGACTATTTGGGTTGTCTATTTCTTCTTGTGTAACTGCTTCATAAAGTTTTCTAAGAAATTGATTTATTTTCCAAATCTTATCAAATTTATTATCATTAAATAATTTATCATATGCTCTTAAAATGATTTTAGAAAGATAAACAGGTTTTGGTGTCTATCCACAAGCACAAACCACTGTGTATGGACAGAATGCCCAGCTGCGAGGCCCTGGGACCTGGGAGTTACACGGTGCCACGTGGCGCCTCTGCCAAGGTAAGACGCTCTCGACAGAAGAACGGAATGTATTGTTCTGGGGCTTCTCTGTGCCTCAGCCTATGAGGCACAGACACCGGGTCACTGAGGAGCCACGTGCAATCCACGGCTGTGCCAGTCGCTCTACGGCCACGGCACTCGTCCGTAACAGCGTGTGCTGATGTAGCTTAGGCTGTTCGTTCCTCTCCGTATCTAAATTTACAAACCAAATGCGAAGGAGAAATTCAGTCTGACACAGAATGTTCTTACTGAAGACAGAAGGAAAACAAGATTTGCCTTTAAAAGCCAACCCAGAGCCTCACGGGAGCGCGCCCACCTCCCCACTGCTCTTGGGTTCCTTTGCACAGATGCCACAAGAAGACGCAGGTCCAGGTTTGGCCGCACGTGCATGCACAGAGAGCGTTTAGCGCCACACAAAGACAGGGAACAGGGTCCCTGGGGCGCCTAAGGCTTTCCAAACACCAAGTGCGGTCTGGAGTCCACTGCAAGTGTGAATGTGTGGCCAAAATCGCCTTACCCTGCTTCAAACCAGCTCAAACGTCTCTCACTAGCAGGAGCCTCGCACGGTGCTCAATAGAGGGCATCTGGGAACCGACAAATCAGGGAAAGAAAAATACTCACAAATCCCCAGGAGAGACAACTGGTCCTCCCTCCGGCCAGACAGGGCCAGAGTCCCCGACACCAGAACACCAGGAGGGTTCCAGGCAGGTGCTAGAAACATGGACCTGAGCATTGCTGGTGGAAACTCCACCCGAGGTTACAGAAGCGGCACCTCCCTGAGAGACGAAGCCTCCCCCCCGCCGGCCCAGTCACACCACACAACGGGAGCAGAAGCACAGGAAGTGGGGAGACAAAGGCTGAAGAACACAGAGACCTGTTGGGCTATGAGCCAGAACCACTGTCACCTTAAAACAAGGCAAGTCAGTGCCCCCAAGGACCCACCTGTGACGTCCAGGCGGAAGGAGACCCTCTGGCCCCCGGCCTCGCAGCTGTACTCCCCGGCGTCCGCCCTGCCCGCCTGCGGCACCACCAGCCGCCTCTGCTTCCCCTTTGCCTCCACGCGCACTTGGGGGCTGGCGCTCAGCTGCTTCCCGTCCTTGTACCACGTCACCTCCGTCTGCACCTGGGCCACCTCGCAGCTCAGCGTGGCGCTGGCCCCCGCCTCGGCCCGCACCTCGCTGTGCTCTGGCTGCTCCTTGGCAAACACCGCCCTGGGCTCTGGGGACGGACAAGGAGGGACACACAAGGTCAGAGAAACCCTCCAGGTTAGGGAGGCATCACTGGGGAAAGACGGCCTGGAAGACGGGGAGGCAGCAGGGACAGAGACGTCTGCAGGCTCTGCACCAGCCGTGTGGCCCGGACAAGCCCCACCTCCTCTCAGCACAAGTCACACAGCGACTCCATCCATCTGCCCTGCCCCGTGGGGCTGTTCCACGCACGGACGCTGTCACAGATCCCCCTGCGCGGGGTCCCCAGGGCAGGGCGGTGCCGACCCTGCACACCTGCCCTCACTGCTGGGGCCGCGTCCCCCGCCGGGCTGCGCAGGGCGTGTTGTCCCCACAGGTCCCAGAGTCCTGGGGCTGCTGCTGCTCCTCCGCTCGGCAGTGTCGGCTGCTCGTCTGCAGCTGTGTCTCCCTGTGACCGTCTTTTTCACTGTGTTGACGTTGTGTTTCATGGATGCTGACAAGGCTCAGTGCCTCTTATAAAGTCCTGGCCATCGTGTTTGCTCTTCCGTGCGGTCCCCACTCAAGGACCTCCACCAATGTCCACAGCATTGGCGTCCTTTCGCATATTCATGTTAGGACCTCTTTGTGTATGGAAATTCTAGAGCACTGACCGTGAGCGTGCTGGAGGTAGCTTCCTTTGTTGTATCACTTCCTGTTTAACTCGCTTATGGGATGTCCTGATAAATATGAGTTTTTTATTTTAATGTAGTCAACTGTCAAATTTGCTTCACTGTGGCGGTGCGTCTGTGTTCTATTTACAAAATCGTTCCTTACTGTGAAGTCGTTAAAAATATCTGTCTTACCATCTGAGAGTTTTATGGTCTCCCTCTACTCTGAGGTCTCTGACCCAACTGGGGTCAACTTTCTGTGTGGTTTGCGTTACTGGTCTGATTTTTTTTTCATATGGTAAAATGGAACAAAAACTCTTATGAAAAGACCAGGCAGTCGCCACTTCCTGCAATAGTCCCCCAGGGGAAAAAATGGAGCGATATGGATGGGGCGTCCTTCCCGCACAGATCTGTGTCGAGCTGCACCGAGACACCGTCTGAACGGCCACAGCTGTAAATGCTCTTGGTGTCCGGGACGGCAAACGCTCATGCCGCGCTCTTCGTCCAGAGCAGATCAGTTCTACGTGCCTTTGCAATCTCCTTGTCAATGTTCAAAGAAAGAACATTTGTTTGTATTTTATTGGGATTGACAGTCTTTGATTCTTCCACAGATTTCTATCCATTTATTTAGATCTTCTTGACTGTCTCCCAAAATTTATAACCAAAAATACTTAATAATTTTCCCCCTACAGATCACCTAAGTACCTTTTATTAGACTTGGAATTAGAAACATGATGTGTTTGATGCAACTGTAAATAATTTAAAATTTCATTTTCCAACTGTGTGTGGCTAGCACACATTGAGTATTCCAAATCCAAAATGCTCCAAAATCTGAAACTTCCTGAGCACCAATATGACCCTCAAAAGAAATGCTCATTGGAGCATTTTGGATTTCAAATTTTCGGATTTGGAGTGCTCAGTAAGTATAATGCAAATATTCCAAAATCCAAAAAGATCCGAAATCCAGAACACTCGTGGTCCCAAGCGTTTCAGACAAGGAGATGCAACTTGTACAGACACACGTAGAAATACATTCTGCATGTTGATTTTTTATATGTTGATCTTTCTCAACTCTTTTACTAAGTCGAATAATTTATCTTTTGGATAAACAATACTATCTGTGAATTCCAGTTGTGTTTTCTCAAACTTTTATACCTCTCATTTTATTTAACCTCCTAACTGTTCGGTAGAATGTTGAATGGAAATGGTGTCAGTTGGCTTCCTGTGTTATTCCCAATTCCAGGTTTAACCTTCAGTGTAGTTAGCTGGCTGGTCTGTGGTACCATTTATCAAATTAAGTAAGAACACTTTAATTTGTAATTTGTTAAGAATTTTTCTCGGGGAGACAGGGTCTTGCTCTGTAGCCCAGGCTGGAGTGCAGTGGTGTCATCACAGCTCACTGCAGCCTTGAATTCCTGGGCTCAAGCGATCCTCCTGTCTCAGCTACCAAAGTGCTGGGATTACACGCACAAGCCACCGTGCACGGCCTGCAGTTTGTTAAGAATTTTATGTCATGGCCAGGCGAGGTGGCTCACGCCTATAATCCTAGCACTCCAGGAGACCGAGGTGGAAGGGTCGCTTGAGCTCAGGAGTTCCAGACCAGTCTGAGCAAGAGCAAGACCCCATCTCTACTGAAAATAGAAAAGAATCAGCTGGGC
>NW_012141413.1:3307945-3308909 GCF_000956105.1 Propithecus coquereli | reverse complement strand
CCCAGACAACCCGCAGAGGGGCTATCGGACCACATCAGACCCAGACCCCAGAGCCCCTGCACACGTCACCCCACCGTCCCCATCACGCCCAGCTCAGCCGTGGGCCTGCTCTGCTCTGATGACAGGATGACACGGGCCAGGAGCCACCAGGCAGAGCTGGGGACATGGCTCTGAGGCCCACAGAGGGGAAGGTGCCAGGGCCTCACTGCACCTCAGGCTGCCCAAACATGGCCTCTGCCCCGGAGTCCCACATCTCACGTGAAGGGTCCCTGAACATTCTGCCCAGCCCTGGCACCCACCTGCGACGTCCAGGCGGAAGGAGACCCTCTGGCCCCCGGCCTCGCAGCTGTACTCCCCGGCGTCCGCCCTGCCCGCCTGCGGCACCACCAGCCGCCTCTGCTTCCCCTTTGCCTCCACGCGCACTTGGGGGCTGGCGCTCAGCTGCTTCCCGTCCTTGTACCACGTCACCTCCGTCTGCGCCTGGGCCACCTCGCAGCTCAGCGTGGCGCTGGCCCCCGCCTCGGCCCGCACCTCGCTGCGCTCTGGCTGCTCCTTGGCAAACACCGACTTGGGCTCTGGGGACGGACAGGAGGGACACATGGCATCAGAGACAGAAAGCTGGGACCACCCCATTTCACAGGGACTGAAGCTTCTGATTTCAGTAAATTTTTTCTCGAGGCCACTGACATCCCATGTCCGGTGGGGTGTCGGGCCTTTGTTCACAAATACAATGTCTCCTGTTGTGGAGCCCGAAGAGTACACTCTGGGAACCTCCCAGCTCAGGAGCAATTCGAAGGCTGGGGAAGGTGGCAGAGGACATGCCAGCCCCTGTACCTGGGTCCGTGGTCTCTGCCACGTGGGAGGTCGGTGTGGTTCAACGTTGTGTGCCCAGAGCTGCACACACTCTGTCCTCGCACACGCCACCGGACACTTTATCTGGGCGTAACTTACATGGAAAGTGCGC
>NW_012141413.1:3298428-3307005 GCF_000956105.1 Propithecus coquereli | reverse complement strand
GGATTCCAGTGTGTGAACGCCACAATTTAGCTTTCCTTTTCATCTTGTGGCTCCTTTGGGATGTTTCCAGTTTGGGGATATGATGAGTGAAGTTTCCGGGGGCATTTCTGTGTACGGCTCTGGTGGCCCATGACGGCTGGGACGGAGGCAGGCCTGTGTTTCACTTTGGCAGATGGTTCCAAACAGTTTTCTAAAACAGTTGTACTGACTCTCACTCCCAGCAGCAGCAAGCGGCGCTACCCACACCCAACACCATCGCTGCTCATAAACAGCGCGCTTCCCAGCCAGCTCCACTGAACGCACGGTCACGGCGCTAGCTCCGCGTCCCCGCTCACCTCTGCACCTGCGGCATGCCTAATATTTCATTTCGAACCGTGTCCCTACTTACTGGAAAAATAATTTTAATTACATGATAGCTAACATAAATGTTTTTGTTAATGACTGACCCCACGTACATAGTCATCACTGTAATTCCGGCTAGCTGCACAAAATATTCAAAGGAACACATTAAAATGTTTTTAGAAATTCAAATGAGTGCATATAGGGTTTCAGAGCCCGCATACCGTTAAAGTAGTCACTCATTCACTCGGTTATTTATTCAAGCACGCACACAGCCAGCATGAGCGCAGGGCCCAGCACGCACAGCGCCATTGCGGAAGGTGGGCATGGCGCAGTGAGCGACGCGGACGGCGTGCCTGTCCTCACGACATCACCTGCTCATGGCAGCAGACAAACAAACGCAGAAACCACAGACATAAGGACGCAATGCCATGGCGAGTGCTCTCTGAAGTAAGGCAGGGTGACGTGCTGGAGAGAGGGGACGACTGGCACTTCAGTTCGGTGTTGAGGGCAGACCTCACTAAGGAGCATTTTTAAGTGGAGTGCTGTGTGACGAGAAGAGGCAGCCCCGAGGAAAGCTGAAGGAAATGCTGTTCCCTGCAGCGTTCCCTGCAGGAACCGGCATGGAGTGAGCAAAGGGCAAACCGCGTGAGCCACGCAGACAGGGTGCTGGGGAACAGCCAACGCAGTCTGGATGTACGCAGGGAAGTCCCGAGAGGAGGAAACACTTGCAGAAACTGGTGATAAGGTTCGAGATAGACAGAATTCAGCACTGAGGGGCCAAGTCTCTGGGATGGCGCAGAACTGAACTCCACACTCAGTCACATTCCCCTTTAGACATGCAGTAAATTCTGAAACTGCCTGGGGCAGAGGCTAAGAAGCCAAGCAGAAACCTCTGAGAACCAGAGTGGACATTTCAGCATCTTGCATTGCAAAGGGACAAAGATTAGAGTTGAGGAATGACTGGTGAAGGGGTCCCCACCCACACCCCAAGTCTCTGCAGGAATCCTTGGAGGACTCTGCCCAAGGTCTGCAGTGAACCAGAGCTAGAGGACCCTAATCAAACTGCAGAGCAGTCTCAAGTTGGCCCTGCTCTGGAGTGGATCCAGGTTCTCAGTGACCCTCTACCTGCCTGGCAAAAAAAAAAAGAGCGATCCTCTATCTGGAACAAGATAACATCATTTATATTCAACAATTTTTGTCATACAGTGTCTGACAGCCAGTCAAAAATTCATAGGCATGCCAAATATTAGGGAGGAAAAAAGGAAATGTCAGATGATCCAGTTATTACGGTTATCAGACCAGGGTCTAGTCATAATTAATATTTCTTAAAATGCAAAAGGAAAGAAAATAAATCAAATAAGAAAATTTTCAATACAGAGTCTAAAATCTATGGAAACTATAAAAATTAATCATAAATGCAAATTATAAAACTTGAAAAAATAATAACTGAAAGTAAACACATGATAGATGGGATCGACAGCAGATTAGATACGGCAGAACAGAAGATCCATGAACTGGAAGACAGTTCAAAAGAAAATATCCAGACTAAAGCAAAGAGAAGAAAAGGATTCAGAGACAGAGAGAGATGCATACGATACATGTGGGAAATGTAAAAAGTCTAACAGTGTAACAGGAATCCTGAGGGAGGGAGAGAGAAATGGAACAGAACAGAGAACGGCCACAAACAGTTCACAGCTGATGAGAGACACACACCCACAGACTGCGGATGCTCTGCCACCCAGCCGGGATGAATACCAAGGACACCATACCTAGGTTTATCAAAGCAAAACTGCTGAAAAGCAAAATCAGAAAGAAAATCTTAAAAGCAACAGAATGAATAAAAGATACATGACCTCTGAAGTAATCATAATAAATCTTACAGTTGATATTTCAAAAGAATATACGGAAGCCAGAAGACAATGGAATGATCTCTTTAAAATGTTGGGGGTAGGGCGGGGAGAAGTAGCTACAAAACTATAATTTGATACCCAGATAAAATAGCCCTCAGAATTGAAGGGAGAATAAATATTTTTTCATATAAGCAATAAGAAAAAAAATGAGAGAATGTGTATCATTAGCAGACCTGACAAAATATTAAAAAATACTGAAGACAAGAGTTCTTCAAGCAGAAAAAATAACAATAATCCCAGAATATCAGGCCCAAATCCTGGCTCTGCAATTTTCTGCCTGTGCGAACTCTGGTGAGTTACTTCCCTATGCCTTATCTTAAAATGGGAATAATCAGAATTTCTCCTCCCTGGTTTGCTGTGAAGTTTAAGCAAGCAAAAAGATAAGAAGCACTTCTCAAAACCCAGGCCCTCAGGACATGATTGACACCTGCCGGCTGTTATTACAGGGAGGCTCTGTGAGAATAGAGGCCAGTAGGCGGCACCCCACAGACAACTTAACTCCCTAACTATCCCTAAGGAACGTAAGAAAGACCTCAAGAAACCCACCTGTGACGTCCAGGCGGAAGGAGACCCTCTGGCCCCCGGCCTCGCAGCTGTACTCCCCGGCGTCCGCCCTGCCCGCCTGCGGCACCACCAGCCGCCTCTGCTTCCCCTTTGCCTCCACGCGAACCTTCGAGCTGGAGCTCAGCTTCTTCCCGTCCTTGTACCATGTCACGTCCGTTTGCGCCTGGGCCACCTCGCAGCTCAGTGTGGCGCTGGCCCCCACCTCGGCCTGCACCTCCTTGTGTGACTCCTGCTCCTTGGCAAATACCACCTTGGGCTCTGGGGACAGACAGGGACATACAGGGTCAGAGATAATCCAATTGCTAGAACTGGATGAGGGCCCACCCTCTTGACCTCCCATCTCTGATGCCCCAGCCACAAGCCTGCCCTGTTCTGGCTTTCTCAGCACAGAGAACTTCGCATGCAGAAGATGCACAAAGCAGGGAACAGGTTAGTCGCAGACTCTGAAGCCTCCCGCTCATAGTGTCCAGGTTGGTGTATGTTACACTCAGGCGCTGCCATCTGTCCACCAGCTGTGATCGTGTAAGTGCACACACAACGAGAGGCGTGATTTCTGACCTGCACACCACAGCACAGGTGTTTTCGGAGATAATTTCTTTCTTTTTTTTTTCAGCCCATACCCCGTCAAGGTAATTTCTTAAGTCACGTCAGCAGAAGGGATGATATCCCTGAGTCACACAAAGGCCTGCTAATGCAGCCCACAGCTTCTAGAGGGCCCAGTTATCATTGGTATAATCAAATCCTAAGCCTTGAGGTTGGATGTTTCTTATTAATTTACTCCTTTTCCTTCCTATCACATTACTTCTTGACCCATTCTGTTACTCTAGATGTAATTTTCTTGTTTATGAAGTATAACCATTGGTAACTCTTTCAGCAAGGTTTTGTGAATGGTAAACGCTGTCGGTCTACTTTCTGAACATGTCTTTATTTCACTTGCATTTCTGAATGATTGTTCAGCTGAGTACAGAATTCTGGGTTGACAGTTACTGTCCCTCAGTACTTTGGAGATTATGCCATTGTTTTCTGTGCTCCTCATGGCTGTTGACAAATCCACAGGAAAGATAACTGTTGTTCTGTTCATCTTTTTTTCCGTCTGTAGTTTTAAGGATCTCGTCTTGGTTTTTGGCCTTCTGCAATTCACTATGATGTGTACAAGTGGAATATTTTTCTTTACACTTCCAATGGTTCCTCGTGAGTCTTGAATGTTAGGATTCATGTTGTTTATCATTTGTAAAAATTCTTGCATGATATTTTATTGTTGCATCTTCCTTATTCTCTCTAGTTTCTTCTGAAAGTCCTTTTTAAATTTACTTTTTAATTTACACATAAAAATTGTATATTATTGCATACAACATGTTTTGAAATATGTATACATTGTGGAATGGCTAAATTGAGCTAATTAACATATGCATTACCTCACATACTTATCATTTTTTGTGGTAAGAACACGTAAAATCTACTCTCTTAGCAATTTTCAAGAGTACATCATTTTTAACTATAGTCACCATGTTGTATAATAAATAGATCTCTTGAACTTACTCTTTCTAAATGAAACTTTGTATCCTTTGACTAACATCTCCCCAACACCCCTAGTAACTACCACTCTACTCTCTACTTCAGTGAGTTCAACTTTTTCAGATACCACATACAAGTGAGCTCACGTGGTATTTATTTATGTGCCTGGCTTATTTCACTAGCATAATGTCCTCCAGGTTCATCCATCTTGTTAGAAATGACAGGATTTCCTTTCTCAAGGCTGAATCGTATTCCACTGTGTATTTATACCACATTTTCCTCACCCGTCCATCCACCGATGGACACGTAGGTTGACTCTGTATCTTGACTATTGTGAATAGTGCAGCCATGAACATGGGAGTTCAGACATCTCTTCTAGAAGTCCCTTTAGACACGTTTGACCTTCTGCTTCTATCCTCCATGTCTTTTAACACCTCTTATTTTCTATCTCTGTGTGATCTCATTCTAAATACTTTCCTAAGGTCTATGTTCCACTTCAGTAAATTATCTATTTAGCTATGTCTAATTTGCTATTTATCCTCCACTGAACTGCTAGTTATAAATGTTATGTTTCCCATCTCAAGAAGTCTCATTTTGTTCTTCATCTGCCTATTCTTTTCCTGGCATTTTACTTTTCTTATGTTTTTGTGTTCCATATATCTCTTTAGTCATTTTCCATTTGCTTACTTTATATTTTCTTTCAGATTGTTGCTCCATCATCTGAAGTTCCTGAATGGTCTAATCCTGATCCTTCTTTGTACCTTCTGGCTCTTATTTATATTGGATTTTTTCTCTGGTGCTTGGGTAAGTTTTTTATTGTGAGCTCACCTTTATCAAGACTTCCTTATTCTATTGCAATTAAGAATAGCTCTGGTGGTGGAAATATCCCTCCTAAGTGGAATGTTTTATACTTACTCCCGCCAGATACTCCATGAGTATCATTCTCCTGAGGGCTATTTTGAGGTGAATTTCTTATTCTAGGAGTATTATCAATTCAAACTCCAACCTTATGTGAGGAACAGGTTTCCACTGCTTAGGTGAAACTTTTCCTACTTGAGCCAAGGCAAAGAAAGAAGCTTCCTTGTCATCCACTTGGGCTATAAGGAGATTGTTTTTCGGGTCTATCTTTTCCCTAATGGTGTGGGCCTAAAGGCTCCCAGCTTTACACGGAAGTCTCGGTTCCCACCTCTCTCGAGCCTACATACTCCTTGCCTACCTACAAGCTGGTGGTTGAAGTCAGGCCCAGGTCCCCAGACCCCACCATAGCAGCTGTGCCTCAACTCATCACTTAGTGCTGTTGTTTTCCATTCCCTCTTCATTTCTACCACGTGGAAATTTCCCTTTTTTGCCTTGGAAGTTCAGATATTAACTTCACCTTACTCTGTTGCATTCTCCCAAGCATTGTTAGGTGTTTATGACGGGTGGGTCTCCACGCTATGGAGTCCACAGTATTGTTGGAACCAGAAACCCGGATGGGCTGATTTTCACTCTGCTCTTTCACGTTAAATTACTTAATTTCATCTACTGGGGACTGTCTGCTTTGGGAACACCTCTCTGATGTCCCAAAGTAGTCAGCAGAAACGCTGATTTGTATTTTCTAAATTCTTTTTAAAAACACATCTGTGTCCAAAATACAAATGGTTCTATTCTTATGCCTTAGGTTTATTTTTCACAAAAGAAATGATGATGTGTCCAGCTGCCTGTCTGGCTAGCTCATGCTTGGCGACCGTGCTAGGACAGGCAGACGGACAAAGGTAGGAGGTGATGAGACCCCTCAACAACCATCCTCTCCTGCCCTGACGCACCAACAGATCCTGAATCTCCCTTGTCAGCTCAACATTGACCAAGGTTCCAGCCCGGGGCCAACTGCCTCCTGGACACCCCAGGGTGGCTCATTTAGGGCCCCTCAGGTCCTTCCCACTCCTGTTTTCTTTCTCTGCCCTGACTGAGCACAGAGTGCCTGGCTGCTCTGTGACCCAGCCAGCTGCGCATCCCCCCTGCAGGCTTCGACCCAAGGGGGGCCGTGAACATTCCCAGGTGCCCGGGCACAGATAAAGTTGTACAGGTTGTAGCTCAAAACACTGAAGATCAAACGTGTCGCTAAACATGCAGAAACGAGCCCTGGCCCTGAGCCAAAGTCTTTCGACCTTCATATAAACTCTAGACCTCAACCCCTCATTGCAGACACACCTGGGCAGAGATTGCCTTTCTCAGTGTCCGTTGTGAGGATACGCTGTGTCCTCCTCTGCAAGGAAGCTCCCCCAGCAGCTGCCTGGACCGGTAACCCTGGCATTTAGTGCTTTTTTCTACAGAATCCCAACGGGCCCCGCCGCGGGATGGCTCAGGGTGCTCCCTTGCGGGAACTCCCCGCGGCCACTGCTGGGCGACTCCAGCCCTGGCTCAGTGGGACTGGACAGCCCCTCCCCCGCTTCTCCCCACAAACCTCTCCCTGACAACCACCCCTTCCCACATCCAGCCCCTCCGTCCACACCTGCTCCAGCCTGCAGTGCCACCCGCTTCCGTTTCCACTTTCCTGCAGTTCCGGGCTCTCCCAGCCGTCCCCCGCCTGATCACTGCTCCACCCCACTCTGCCTCCTGAGTGCCCCTCCATCCTCATGGCCGCCATCTCTCTTCAGGCCTGGTCCTCCCCTCCCTGAACCGAGGCAGAGCCCCCGACCTGGGTGTCTGACTTCAGTCTCCCCTCATCCAAACCCAGTCTCTGTAATGATGCCAGAGTCTGCAAACGGTCCCACGCCCAGGAATGGAGGACAGAAGTCCACTCCCCAGGGACAGAGGAGGGCCCATGGAGGGCACTCGCCTTTCAAATGCACTTCTGTCCTCAAAACGAACACTCAGAATGCTGTTGTTTTTTTAAACTGAGTTGACCAAGTGTTACCACCTCACCGAACACATGGCCCCATCTCCGAAATCAGATCTTCCCCGCATGAGACACAGACGCAGGCCACGCGAGAGCCTTGGCGGAGGCCCGCACGTTGGCCTGTCCCCATCGCGTCTTCTTCAGGGACGTTAGCACTGGGCAAGCTGGTGTCTCCTGGCAGACACCTCCAACACCAGCACAGAGAACAGACACAGCCCCACGGCCAACTGCCAACGCTCGTCCCTGCTTGCCCAGCGCCCCGCGGTCAGCCGCACCACCAGCGCGGTGTCACCCAGTTCCCAGTTACTTGCGATGTTCACTTTAGGTGATGTCGGGGTGTGTTTAAGTGTGCATGTGTGTGAGTGTGTGAGAACGCGCGTGCGCGTGGCTGACCGCCCACCGGCAGCTGCGCTGGGGAAGCGCACGCAGGCTCCTCGGCTGCTCCAACCCTCGGCGGCGCCCGCTCCACCAGGCACGAGCCACGCAGCAGTTGGCCCCCAAAGTTCGCCTGAATGGGTGACGAATATAACTAAGGATGCTTAGGATTTGTCCCCCACAAGAAACGCCCAGGTTTGAATTCATCTGCATAGTTACAGAACTAAAACTCATATTTTTCAAAAGCGCCTGGGGTTGGTTCCACTCCCGGGGGTGCACACCCCGTCTCACCCACTGAATGCAGCCACGAGGCCATGGAGCTGCCGTCTGCACACGCTGACAGCAAAGGGCGGCAGGTGGATTGGGGGGCAGAATTCAAAGCCCCACCAACCAGAAGCAAGTTTGCCTTCTATCCCCTGACCTGTATGCAGGGCAGCCCGAAACCCGTAAGTGGCAGGGCGGGCTCAGATGAACCCTCCAGTGCTCCCTCAAGATGTGGAAAGGGAACCCCAACGCTCAGAGACGGTGGAGGACACTCCCGTTTTTCTCCCCTCCCCCCCACGCCAGATCACGCAGGCTGCAGACAACGAACATGCAGAGGGAGGGAACGTTCCCTCTGACTGAGGAACTCTGATCCCAAGGGGAGGAAAGTCCCATCAATGTTTTCTCTTTCTGTCCTCCCGGTGCTTGGCCCTGGTGTACTCGTGCGTGTGTGCAGCCCTGGGAAGAAGGTGACAGGGAAGCACACAGAAAGCTCTGGTCTTCTGTCTGTAGAACTGAAAAGGAAGACTCAGGGAAGCAGAAAGTCCCGGAGAGATTGTACAAAGGTAGATGCTCAAAAGGCGACTACAGGCTGGGCACGGTGGCTCACGCCTGTAATCCTAGCACTCTGG
The DNA here is from genome assembly GCF_000956105.1 of Propithecus coquereli. Lineage (NCBI taxonomy): Eukaryota > Metazoa > Chordata > Mammalia > Primates > Indriidae > Propithecus > Propithecus coquereli. The sequence goes on along the minus strand of NW_012141413.1, from coordinate 3,298,528 downwards.
GAGGCCGAGGTGGGAGGATCACTTGAGGTCAGGAGTTCGAGACCAGCCTGAGCAAGAGCGAGACCCCGTCTCTACTAAAAATAGAAAAAAAAAAATTAGC
>NW_012141413.1:3285012-3286263 GCF_000956105.1 Propithecus coquereli | reverse complement strand
GGAAAAATCAACAAAGAAACCAAAAGTTGGCTCTTGGAAAAGATCAATAGTATTGACAAACCATTAGCTAGATTATCCAAGAAAGAGACAGAGAAGATGCAAATTATTAAAATCAGAAATAAAAGTGAGGTTATCAATACAGACAGTACAAATATGAAAAGGTTTGTAAGAGAATGCTATGAACAACTATGTCAACAAATTAGATAACTAGATGAAATGCACAAATTGCTAGAAACCAACTATCATAGCCAACTCGAGAAGAAATAGAAAATCTGAAGAGACCTGTGACAAGTACAGAGATTGAATCAGTTTTGGAAAAAAAAAGACATCCAGATCAGAAACGCAGAAGTAAAACCCTCTCTATTCACAGATAGCATGATCTTGTGCATAGAAAATCCTAAGGGACCCACAAAAGAACTATTAGAGCTATAAACAAGTTCGGCAAGGTTGCAGGATACAAGACCAATACACAAAAATCAATTCTATTTCTGTGTCTTAGCAATGAACATCCCAAAATTGAAATTAAGAAAACAATTCCACATACACTGGCATCAAAAAATTAAATACTTAGCAATAAATTTACAAAAGAAAAAAATCTCGTGCACTCATTGAAAAAAATCTTAAAAGACCTAAATAAATAGAAAGTCATCCCATATTCATGGATTAGAAGAGATTGCAATACTCCCCAAATTGATCCACACATTCAAGGCAAATCCTGTTAAAATGCCACCTTCCTTTGTTGCGAAATTTGAAAAGCTGATTCTAAAATTCATATGGAAATTCAGAGGACCCTGAATAGCCAAAAAAATCTTTTAAAAAAGGTGAAAGACTCACACTTACCAATTACAAAACTTAATACAAAGCTTCATCCATAAGCAAAGGATGAGGCTGGACCACTACCTCACATCATACACAAAAATTAACTCAAGTGGATCAGAGACCTAAATCTAAGAGTTGAAACTATAAAACTCTTAGAAGAAAGCACAGGTGTAACTTTCATGACCTTAGATTAGGCAACGACTTCTTAGAAACAACTCCTAACACACAAACAATGAAAGAGGATAAATTGGACTTTATCAAAATTAATAGCTTTTGTGCAACAAAAGATACAATCAAGAAAACGGGGGAAAATGGGAGAAAATATTTGCAAGTCACATATCTGATAAAGGTCTAGTATCAGACTATATAAAGAACTCTTACAACTCAACAATAAAAAGACAAATAACACAATTAAAAAGCAGCCAAAGGATT
>NW_012141413.1:3283439-3284962 GCF_000956105.1 Propithecus coquereli | reverse complement strand
AGGGAATGAAAATGGTACACCAAGAAAAAAATCAACTAACCATTAACATGGCAGTAATAGAGACATGGAAGACTATAAACAATATGGTATATAGAAAACAGCAAAGCAGCAGAAATAAGTCTTTCCTTTTTTTATTTTTTATTTTCTTTTTTTCTATTTTTTTTTCTTTTTCTTTAGCCAACATACAGGTGGGACAGAAATAAGTCTTTCTTTATCACTACTATTTTAACTGCAAATAGATCCAACGCTCCAATTCGAGGGCAGATATTGGCAAATGGTACACATACACGCGCACACGCACATGCACACGCACACACACACACACGCTGGACTATTATTTGGCCATATAAAAAAACAAAATCTTGCCATCTGCCATGACATGGACGAGCCTGGGGGGGCATTATGCTATGTGAAATAAGCCAGACACCAAAAGAAAAATATTTCATGATCTCATTTACAGGTGGCATCTTAAAAAAAAATCAAATACACAGAGATAGAGAAGCAAAGAGTGGTTACAGGGGCGGGGAGGGAGCTGTACATCAGAGGACACAAACTGGCAGATACGCAGCATGAACAAGTCTAGAGATCTCATGTACAAACCAGGACTATAGGTAACAAAATTGTCCTGTATTTGAGATTCCTGGTAAATCAGTAGATTTCAGCTGCTCTTGCCACAAAAAAAAAAAAAAAACCACAGGGTAACTCCGTGAGATGATGGGTGTGTCACTTTGCTTCACTACAGTACCATTTTTACTCCTTGTACGTAGCCCATTAATATCGCGTTGTATACCTTAAATATACACAATAAAATTTATTTAAAATAATAATTAAAAAACCAGGCCAGATTTGTCCCACAGGCCCTAGGATGCCAATCCCTGTGCTAGAGTATCATCGTGTTCCAACATTCATCAAACCAATTTAAATAGGATATTTGAAGTTCAAATGCATTGAACAGACTTTTTCTACAAGAAAAACCACTAGAATATGAGATTCAATGATTTCACCTATTTTCTTCCACTGAACAGGTAAACTCATACTTTTTAGGCTAGTTAGCTCCAAATTATCTTTATAAAGATGTATTATTATTAATACTTCAGATGAACTAAGGAAATACAGTGCTTCCCTTAAAATTAAGTCTGATGGATAAACAAATTGTGATATATATCCATACAATGGAATATCATTCAGCCGTAAAAGGAACGAAGCACTGATACGTGCTACGCTTGGGTGAACCTCGAAGACATTATACTGAGTAAAAGAAGCCACATGCAAAGGAGACACACGGCATGATTCCTGTCACAGGAAACACTCAGAGCAGACAGACCTGCAGAGACGAAGCAGATCGCTGGTCGGGGAATCAGGAGTGATTACATAACGGGTACAGCTGTTCTTCTGGGGTGATGAAAAAATTTGAAACTAAACAGCGGTGGTGGTTGCACAACATTGTAAATACATTAAACACCACTGAAGTGAATGCTTTAGAATGATTAATTGTATGTTATCTGAATTTCACCTCAATTATA
>NW_012141413.1:3277770-3283389 GCF_000956105.1 Propithecus coquereli | reverse complement strand
ATTTTAAAGCAGTTATTACACAAATGCTCCAACAAGTAAAAGCAAATACTCTTGCAACAAATGGAAAAATTTTTTAAATCTCAGCAAAGAAAGATGTAAAGAATCAAGTGGAAATTTTATAAGCAAAAAAATATAATAACTGAAATAACTCACTGCATAGGTTCAATAATAGAAAAAGGATAACAGAAAAAAGAGTTAGTGAAATCAAAGATAGCTCAGTAGAAATGATCCAATCCAAACCACAGAGAGAAAGGGTATTAAAAAAAAAATGAATAGAGCCTCAGGGAACTGTGAGATGATTCCAATAGCTCTAATGTTAAAGTCATTAGCCATAGAAGGAGAAAAGAAAGTATAGCTCAGAAACAATAATTTGAAGAAATAATGACTAAAAATCTCCCAAATTTGCTAAAAGACATAATAGATTAAAAGAGTTCAGTAAAACCCAAAGAGAGTAAGCCCAAAGAAATCCATACCCAAACATATCACATTAAAACAGCTAAAAATTAAAGACAAAGAAAAAAATCTTAAAAGCAGGCAGAGAATACCAACACATTACTTATAGGGGAACAACGTGAATGACTGTGAATTTTTCACAACATGCATGTATATCAAATCATCACGTTGTATAGTTCGAATATATTCAATCTTTATTTGTCTATTAAATATTTTTTTTAATCATGGAAGCCAGAAAGAAGTGGAACATCTTCTCAAGCACTGAAAGAAAAGACCTATCAGCCCAGAATTCTCCATCCACCAAAAATATCCTTCAGGAATGAAGGTGAAATAGAGACATTCTGAATAAAAAAAAAACTAAGAAAATTCATTGAGAGCACAGCAGACCTCTAAAAGAAGTTCTTCGGACAGAAAGGAAATCATATCACTGAGAAACTCAAAATAGCTGGAATGATAGACAAGTGACAGAAATAGTAAATATCTGGGCAAATAAAACAGGTTATGCTCCTCCTCTTGAGTTCTGTAAAATAAGATTGATAGTTAAAAACAAAAATTACCACACTGTCTAATGAGGTTTCCAATGAATACAGAGATAATATATAAGACAACTACTGTATTATCTTAAAGGTAGGAGAGGAAAGGGGACATATATGATGGTAAGAGTTCTACATTCCAGTGGAGGTAATAATATACTGATCCCAAGTAGATGATGAAGAGTTAAGTGTGTTGAATGCAATCCCTATGCAATAAAAAAACTCAATACATAAATTAAAACAAAATACTAAAAAAAATTCTAAATAACTCTAAACAGACAGGCAAGATGGAAATGAACAGAAAAAAAAGTAATAAAATAGTAGACCTGAATCCAAACATATCAATTATTACATTAAATGAAAATGGTCTAAACACATTCATAGTAACACAGAGATTGTCAATTGCATAAAAAATGACCCAACCATATGCTATCTACAAGAAACACACTTCAAATATGATATAGGTAGGTTAAAAGTAAAAAAGTGGCAAAACACATGCAACACAAACACTAATAAACAAAGCTGGAGTGTTTGTATTAATATCAAACAAAGACTTCAGAACAAAGAAAATTAGCAGGGAGAAAGAGGAACATTACATAAAGATAAAAGGATCAATTTAGAAAAGACAAAACAATTCACACAACAGAAATTCAAAAAGCATGTGGCAAAAACTGACAGAACCAAAAGTAAAAACAGACAAATCCACAATCATAACTGGAGATTTCAACACTCTTCTCTCAAGAACTGATAGAACTACTGGTAGACAGAAAAGCATAAGGGATACAGAAAAACTGAACCATGAACCATCCCGACCTAACTGACATCTGGAGGATCCACCCAGCAACAGCAGAACACACATTCCTTCCCGGAACACGTGGAACACTCACATACCATATTCTGGTTCATAAAACAAATTTTAACAAATTTAAAAGAACTGAAATGATACAAAGTATCTTCTCTGACCAAAATGGCATTAGACTAGAAATCAATATCAGAAAGATAATAATAAAATCTCTAAACACTTGGAAATTTAATACACTTCTGAAGAATCTAAATATCAAAGTAGTCTCAAGGGAAATTAGATATTATTTTCCACTGGGATAATAATGAAAATACAACATAAAGCTAAAGGAAAATTTACAGTATTAAATATTCATATTAAAAAAGAAGAAACATCTCAATCAGCAAACTAAAAGTCTACCTTAAGAAATTAGGAAAGGAAGAGCTAAATAAGTCCAGAGCAAGCAGAAGGAAGGAAATAATAAAGATAAAAGCAGAAATCAATGACATTGAAAAAAACAGAAAAAAATCAATGAAACTTAAAGCTCATGCCTTGAAAAGATCAATGAAACTGATAAACCTCTACCAAGACAAATAAAGAAAAAAAGAGAGAGAAAAGACATGAATCAACAACGTTAGTAATGAAATAAGGAGTACCCTGCAGACCCTGCAGACATGTGGTAATAAGAGAACACTACACACAACTCCATGCACATAAGCTCAACACACTTAACAAAATGGACCAATCTCTCAGAACCCACAAATTACCAAAACTCACCCAAGATGAAACAGATAACTTGTATACTCCCACAACTATCATATAAATTCTGTATGATTTAAATCTTACAAAAAAGAAATCTCTAGGCCCAGATGGCTTCACTTGCTTAGTCAGTGAAATAACTAAAATATAAATTGAAGAAGTAGTAGAAATAGCATCAATTCTACACCACCTCTTCCAGAAAACAGAAGAGAAGGAAGCACTTTCCAACCCATTTTGTGAAGCCAGCAGTACCCAGATACCAAAACCAGACAAAGACAGTGTAAGAAAATGACAAACCAAATTCCTCATTAACATAAAAATAAAAATACTCAACAAAATATTAGCAAATTGAATCCAGTAATATGTAAAATAACACACTACAAACAAGTGGGTGTAACCCCAGGAATGCAAGGCTGGTTCAATATTCAAAAATCACTTGCAGAGATGTCAGCAAAAATGGCATAGTAATAACTTCTGAAAATCTCTCCTCCACAAAAGCAATGAAAATTCTGGCCAAAAAAAAATGCTGTAATCAACTTTTTCAGAACTCTGGAAATTAGACAAAGGCTTACAGCAATCTGAAGAGCATACATTCAAGAAAAACAGCATAATCTCAGTAAGAATAGCAAGATTTGTGGTTTTTTTAACTCACCCAATTCTCCTACCTACCTGCCTCTAGCTCCAAGGTAGCTTTGAAAAACAACAGTCCACAATCACGATGGAAATCAGCACCCTGGCAGCTATCGGAGACAATGCAATGGACTAGGGTGCTGTCAAAACCCCATTCCCAGAGATTTGTTGTTATTTGACTCATTTGGTGGTTCCTGGAAAACTCGACTCATAGGGCTGTCTTTATTTGGCCTGAGTAGAAGTTCACTCAGTACAAACAGCATTTTCCCCAGGGGCATTAGCTGAAACAAATCAGAGGTAATTATTCAATGCCATGGCTGCTTGAGGCAGTGGATAACAATTGTAGCAAAAAATCGACCAAAAGCTTAAAATGAAAAGCTGGAGAGGGAGGTGTCCATAGGGAGCTTTGGAAAGCTCTGAGCCACTCCCGGGCACTGAGAAAGACACATATGCGTAGGGCTGTGTGCATACTCAGGCAGCACCAGAAAAGCCTAAAGCTCATATATCTGGCTAACCTTAAGGTTCTGGGAAGGCATGAATTAAAGGAAGAAGTGAAGTTTTAGTCTGCCTGGCTGAGTGCTGAATGCAGGGGCCAACACTCACATAGAGCCCCTTGCCAAAGACTGGGAGACTCATTGTTACAGACATCTAAGGCTATTATGGTCCAATCATTAGCTGGCCAGTAAGCTACCTGATGAGAGCTTCAGCGATCACACGTGACAAGGAATACAGACTTTATAGAATTAGTTCAGAAAAGTCACTAAACACAAACAACAACAAACAACAGCAATAAAAACAGCACCAAAAAAGAAAATTAACAACAAACACTGGGGAGGGGGAAGAATCTGATTTCCAGAGTTTCCACATTATATTATTTAAAATGTCCCGTTATCAGCAAAGAATTGCAAGATACTGTAAGAAATAAGAAAGCACAGCCCATACACAGAAAAAGAAGCAGTCACCAGAAACTATCCCTGAGAAAGCCTTACTAGACAAAGTCTTTGAATCAGCTATTTTAAATATGTTCAAAGAACCAAAGGAAACCACTTCTAAAGAAATGAAGTATGAGAATTATTCCCACCAAATAGAGAATATGAATTAAAAGAAATGTTTCTGAGAAAGAACTACATAGAAATTATAGATTTGAAAAGTAACTGAAATAAAAAATTTATTAGGGGGATTCGACAGCTGATTTCAACAGGGAGATGAAAGTGTATCAAAACATCACATTGTACTCCATAAATGTTTTCAATTATTATTTTTCAACTAGAAATAATATTAAATTTTAAGAAGAATGAAACAAGGAACTTGAAGATAGGCCAATTGACATTACTCATTATGAGAAGCAGAAAGGGCAAAAATGAAGAAAATGAACAGAGCCTTAGACACCTATGAGACAGCCATTGTACTAACATATGCATAATGGGAGTCCCAGAAGGAGAAGAGAGAGACCATGGGACAGAGACACTGCTTGAATAAATAATGGCTAAAAACTTACCAAATTTTATGGATGACATGACTCTACATATCCAAGAAACTCAACAAACTCCAAGCAGAGTAAACCGAAAGAGATCCACACTGAGACACATTAGAGTCAAACTGTTGAAAGACAAAGAGAAAATCTTGAAAGCGGCAAGAGAAAAGTGACTCATCAATGAACAAGGGATCCTCAAGGATTAGCTGACTTCTCCTCAGAAACCATGGGGGCCAGAGGCAATGGGATGGCATATTTAAACTGCTGAAAGGGAAAAAAAAAGCTATCAACTACGAATTTTATTCCTAGCAAAACTGTCCTTCAAAAGTGAAGGAAAAACTAGAACATTCCCAGATAAACAAAGACTGAGAAGTTCGTTGTGAGTAGACATGTCCTACAAGAAGTGCCAAAAGAACCACTGGGCTGAAATGAAAAGACACAAGACAGTAACTTGAAGCCATCTGAAAAAATAAAGAACAATGGCAGCGACAGGTAACCACACAGGTAAATATAAAAGTCAGTATTAGAGCAGTTTTAGTTTGTAACTTCTATTTTCTTCTTATTTGATTTAAAATACAAATGCACGAAACAATAATTATAAATTTATGTTCAGGGGCACACAATGTATAAGATATAACTCGTGACAAGAACACCAAAAACCAGGGGCAAGAAGAAAAACTGCAAAGGAGCTTTATACTATACCATACTACACTACCGAAACTAAGGTTTTATGAATTCAAACTGGTTGTTATCAAGACACCAAGTATAATCCCCAGGGTAACCATTAAGAAAAAAACTTTAGGGCTGGGCGCGGTGGCTCACGCCTGTAATCCTAGCACTCTGGGAGGCTGAGGCGGGTAGATCATTTGAGCTCAGAAGTTCAAGACCAGCCTGAGCAAGAGCGAGACTCCATCTCTACTAAAAATATAGAAGGAAATTAGCTGGACAACTAAAAATCTATATAGAAAAAATTAGCCGGGCATGGTGGC
>NW_012141413.1:3262134-3265541 GCF_000956105.1 Propithecus coquereli | reverse complement strand
CCGGGCATGGTGGCGCATGCCTGTAGTCCCAGCTACTCGGGAGGCTGAGGCAGGAGGATCGCTTGAGCCCAGGAGTTTGAGGTTGCTGTGAGTTAGGCTGATGCCACGGCACTCACTCTAGCCCGGGGAACAGAGTGAGACTCTGTCTCAAAAAAAAACCTCAGAAGCTGACCCACCACGCTGTCTAGTTTTAATCACTCCTTAACGGCACCACGTGTTAACACTGTCGCATTGGGGATTGACCTGCAACAGGAATTTGGAGGAGACACCTTCAAACCAGAGCAAATAGACGTGATCCAGTTTTTCAAGAAGCCGATTTAAAGAGAGCTTTCATGCAAAGAGCACTCTGGCCTGCCCGCCCTGCACTGGGGTGAAGCCCTGGCAGCCTGCAGGGCCCCCACGGAATCCGCCCCCGCTCTCTTGCCGCTGCGGATCGAACGTTTGTGTCCTCCCGAAATTCAACGGTTGAAATCCTGACCCCCAAAGTGGTGTATTAGGTGGTGGGGGCCTTTGGGAGGTGATCAGGTCATGAGCGTGGGGCCCCTGCGGTGGAACCAGTGCCTTACAAAAGGGACCCAAGAGCTCCAGCGCCCCTCGTGCCCTGTGAGACCCCAGGGAGAAGGCGGGGGCGGCTACGCACCAGGAGGCCGCGCCTCGATCCAGACGGAGCGATCAGGGCGGCCTTTGCCAAGCACCGTCTCCAGTTAACCCCTTTCCTGCCGTCAGCACTGGGTGGACTTCAGGATCCCCATTTTACAGACCAGGAAACGGAGGCCGGATGAGCTGCTATTATTGAGAACTTTCCAGAGCCCCTGGTGCACACTCCACTTGCAGTTAACGCCTCTGAGCTCCCTGCGCCTGACACACACGTCCCCCCATCTCCAAGCCCCGCGCCGGGGCCGCTGCCCTAAGGCTGGCCGGGTGTCCAGCCCACCCCTCAGCTCTGCCTCCCGCTCTGACTTTCCGTATCCCGCAAAACCCCCATCCCAGCAGCCATAATCCAGCTCCTTGTGGGGCGCGGGAGGTGCGGGTACATGGGGCAAAGCTCCTCTGCACAGCCCTAACGCCACTACGTACAGGTGAGGAAACTGAGGCACAGAGGCCACCGTGTGAGTTTCTGAGGCTGCACAGAGTAGCTGCAAATGACCGAGATCTAGCCTCTCACAGTCCCGGAGGCCAGAAGTCAAAGTGAAGGCGTCAGCAGGGCCGCGCGCCCTCGGGAGGCTCCAGGGGAGGAGGCTTCCGGCCTCTGCCAGGCCCTGGGGGCTCCGCACGTTTCTGGGCTTATGGCCACGTCACTCCAGTCTCTGCCTCCGTCCCCACGTGGCCTTCTCCTCTGTGTCCGTGTGTGTGTGTCCCCTGTTCTCTTTCTTCTAAGGACAATTGTCATTGGACTAAGGGCCCACCTAAGCCAGGATGATCTCAGGAGACGCTCTAATTATATACGCAAAGACCCTGTTTCCAGCTGAGGTCCCATTCTGAGGTTCCGGGTGGACGTGACCTTTGGGGGTGACACAACATTGGAATCACATCCAAGACAGCTCAGCTGGCAGGAGGCAGCAGTGAGACAGGCCTGGTGATATGACCCTGTGCACACTGTGGTACCCTCCACCAGCCTGGTGTGGGCCGCGGGTTCCAAAGAGAAGAGACACAGCCAGGGACACCCGCTCTGATGAGGCAGGTGGAATTCCAAGAACGCTCCGAACGCTAAATCTAAGTGCTGCTGTGAAGGCAACCTGCAGGCGGAATTAAGGTCTAGATGTGGCTGACTTTAAGGTCATCAGAGGGACATCACACTGGGTGGGCCTGATCTAATCAGGTGAGGGTGTCCTTCCTAGTGAAAGAGATTCGAAGTCTGAGTGTGATTCGACACAAGGAAGATGGCTGGCCTGTGATGGAGAGAGCCACGTGGCAAAGAATGGGGCTGGCTTCTTGGATCTGACAGCAGCCCCCCGGCTGACAGCAGGCAAGGAAACAGAGCCTCAGACCCACCCATGGCCCCACGGCAGCAAGGAACTGAATTCCGCTGACACCTTGGGTGAGCTTGGAAGAGGAACTGAGAGAACTCAGCCAGGAGGCTCTTGATTTCAGCCTTGGAGACCCTGAGCAGAGAACGCTGCCACCCCATGCCTGCCCAGACTTCTGACTTACGGAACTGTGACCTACTCAATGAGCGTGGTTTTAAGCTGCTAAGTTGGTGATAACTTTTTACAAAGCAGTAACAAAAATAACAAACAAAAACAAAATAAAAAATGAATGCACTCCCATTCCACATTCTTCCCATCTTGAACGTGATGGCTGGAGCTGTGGAAGCCATCTTGTGCCCATGAGGCAATATGCAATTGAAAGAAAAAGTAACATGCTCAGGATGACATAAAATTAGACAGAGCCTGTCTCCTTGTGACAGATTGTTCAGAAGGTCCCTGCGTCCAAAACCCTCTAGAACAGGATATGCCACTCCCTCACTGACAGTGGGGTCTACTCGGCTACATCCTTGGAACTAGACTTCCCTCATACTTAGCTTTGAGCAGCAGCAGAACGTGGAGGACAATACATTTTGAGACTCCTGAGAACAGAGCTTAACAAGCCTTGCAGCACTTATTACTCCCTGGGGGAAACACGCCCCCCCACAGAAAGAACTCGGGAAGAGAGCGACCACAGGGGAGGATGTAGCACACAGAGTCCAGACCACGGAAACTTAAGTTTAGATTCGGAGGCTGCTCAGACTGGAGCCTGCTGAGGACAGGCCGTCTGTGACGCGAGAATGGCGGCCTCACCAGCCAGACACGGGTCTGAGCAAGAAGAGGGACCACGTGGAAGCTGCGAGAGTCGGAATTCCCTGAGGCCCAGCAGCGACGTGCAGGCCCTTTGTGCATTTCTCAGCATTTAAACGACATTCCAGAAAAGACAAAACTAACCCACGGGGATAGAAATCAGAACAGCTGCGTTCTGGAGCGGCAGGGAGGACTGACCGCACGAGGACACTCGCGACTTGCTGGAGGGACAGAAACGTTCTACATCTCAGCAGGGACATGGTGGTGACGTGTTATCTACGTGTTCCAAAATCCGGTGAATGTGCACTTAAGATCTGCGCACACGTCACACCTCAATGTCATTGTTACAAACTTGCTGGAGCCAGGGCTTCCTTAACTTTATAACAATGAGGACGACTTCGCCACATGTAAGCGGACACTACATCGGAAATTTTGACGCATGCACCAACACAGTAGATATGAGACTCCAACGCAGGAAGCCAGGGAGAGAGACCCATCTTCCAAAAAGTTAACAAGAAGGAAAAACCAACAAAAATAACCAACAATAAATAAACGGCCAGCCCCGGTGGCTCACACCTATAATCCTAACACTCTGGGAGGCTGAGGAGGGAGGACTGCTTGAGGACAGGAGTT
>NW_012141413.1:3259860-3260314 GCF_000956105.1 Propithecus coquereli | reverse complement strand
CAGAGAGCCGAGCGCCAGGCAGCCAATCACGCGCCAGCTGAGTGCCAGGTGGGCCTCGGGAGAGCGGTGGCTGCGCTACGTGTGGTCTCCTGTGCTCAGGCTGAGTGACAGGGTGGACCGGATGAAGGCAGGACGTGAGGAGGGAAGGACAGACGGACACGTGGTGATCACCAAGGGGCCCAGCACATAGCGATGGGCGGGCGCAGGGGCTCCTGCCACCTGCGGGGCCTGCTGTCCAGGTACGGGACGTCCCCTCTCTACATGCCCAGACAACCCGCAGAGGGGCTATCGGACCACATCAGACCCAGACCCCAGAGCCCCTGCACACGTCACCCCACCGTCCCCATCACGCCCAGCTTGGCCGTGGGCCTGCTCTGCTCTGATGACAGGATGACACTGGCCGGGAGCCACCAGGCAGAGCTGGGGACACGGCTCTGAGGCCCACAGAGGGGAA
>NW_012141413.1:3234804-3259329 GCF_000956105.1 Propithecus coquereli | reverse complement strand
GACAGGAGGGACACGCTGTCAGAGGCCCCGCAGGCAAGGGTTCCAAGTCCTGGTTCTTTATTAACAGGCTCCAGGTCCCAGGCAACGAAGGTCCCGCCAAGCGATCCTCCGTGGTCCAGGTGCTCAGCTGTGGTCGAGCACAGGCGGGTGCGATGCCAAACCCCTCCCGGGCGAGGACCCTGGTGTGTACAAGGAGGGTGGCGCAGCATCCCTCCGAGCAACCGCCAAGGCGGCCTGGCAGGCCGACCGTCCCCGACAGCCAGGGCACACTTTCTCTACCCCCAAGCTGCCTCCTGGCTGCCAGGTTTGCTTTCTACAGCCACGTGCCTGTCGTTAGGGTTAATGTCAAGACGGAGAAAGTTCAGACTCACAGACATTTCCCCAATTTACTGGACCACCGGGGGCAGACAGCCGGTGTTTTCTGCTTTTATGTTCAACTGTGAAAGTCATCAAGGACTATGGTGATGAAGATGTTTAAACTTTCATGTGTAAAATGCCCACACGGGCCTCTGGAAGGCAGCAATGCAAAGTTTTCAGGCGTGTGCCTAGGCCGGGGGGTCTCTCTGCCCTTGGTCTGTGAGCTGGGCCCAGCCGGAGCCGGCCCAGACACAATAAGCAAAAGCGCCTCTAGGCCTGTGGGTGACCCGGACACAGAGATCAGACACCGGCAGCAACCTGGGCTCTGGGGGGGATGGAAACGGTTCTCCTAAAGCCTGAACAAAACCAAATTTACGCTTACCGTTCCTCATTTCCTTGTTGTTATTTTATTTTCCACGTTCGGATCCTTCACCCATGTAAACATTAATTTTCTGTGTCATTTCTTTTCCCAAAGAGAGATGCAACTACCCCCAACCGTTTGCTGAAGAAAAGTGGTGCCAGGAAGGTCAATGTCGCTGTGCTACATGCAGCCGGACCTGCTCCCCGCCCCACGAGAGCTCAGACGTGAGCGTGCGCACGCACACGCACGCACACGCACGCACACGCACGCACACGCACGCACACGCACGCACACGCACGCACACGCACGCACACGCACAGGCGTGCTCACCAGACACCCGGAGCTGGAAGTCCACGGAGTCCTCGCCCACACGGCAGGAGTAGGTGCCCTCATCCTGCCTGGTGACTGCGGCTGCCACCAGCCGGTGCCGTGTCCCCACGTCCTCCTGCGAGAAGCGCTTGCAGGAGTGACCCAGCTCGGTGCCATCCTTGTACCAGCGCACGCGCACGTGGGACTCCGAGGTCTCGCACTCGAACTGGGCCGGGCCCCCGGCCACAGCGTCCACACAGCTGCCCGCTGTGTCCTTGTGCAGAAAGGGCGTGAGGCCTGTGAGGACACGAAGGGAGGTCAGGGACCGTGCTCGGCCACGGCAGCCAGCAGGGCACACCAGCCCTCACCCAGACCAGAGACCCCGTCCAGTCTCGGCTCCGGCCTCACTGCCCCTAAGGGACCACCCACCACGGAGGAGTCCTTCCTCCTACTGAGCTGAGCCCACCCCACTGCCTCGCAGGGTCGGACAACGGCCTCCCCTGCCCAGAGTGCGGGGACAGGGGACGTGGACCCGGCCCTGCCCACCCGCACGCGGCCCTCACCTTGCACCGACAGCTGGTAGGCAATGCGGCCACCATGGCTGACGCACTCGTAGAGGCCCGCGTCGTCCCGCGCCACGTCGCGCACAAGCAGTACCCTGCGCCCCGCAGACGCTTGCACCTCGTACTTGGGGCCTGGGGGCAGCGTGCGGCCGTCCTTCAGCCAGGTCACAGCCGCCGCCTGGTCCGACAGCTCGGCCAGCAGCTGAGCCTCCTCGTGCAGCCGGGCCAGCACCTCCCGGGCAGCCGCGGCTGGAGGCTTGCTGGTGGGCAGCCCTGGGGCTGCTGGGGCCAGACATGGCAGACGGGGTGGGGGTGGGGATTGGGCCACAGAGGGGACAAGGAGAGAGAAGGAGACATGGGTGGAGAGACAGAAAGGGATGGGGGGAGAGATGAAGTCTGGCCATCAGGCCCCCGCAGCCCCAGCCCTCATCTGCACATAACAGTGACTGTGCCACCAGCCGACCTGGGGCGAGCTCCCTGAGCACCCCCCACCCTACCGCTCCACCCCGGTGACCCCCAGCCCAGCCCCTGCCCTGGAGGAAACAGGGTTCAGGGTCCCAGGCCAGGTCTCCCAACCCCCACCCTCACCCTGCCTACCTCGGACCTCCACCCGGATGCTGCTCTCGATGCCGTCGGCCACGAACTTGAGCTGCGCCCCGTGCAGGCTGGCGGGCACCTCCCGGATGGTGAGCGTGTGCCGGGTGCGGTCACAGCGGATCACGTACACACTGCTGGCCTTCAGAGCCCGCCCATCCAAGAACCACTCTCCCGCTGAGGCCACGGTGAGGTCCACAGAGAACGTGACCTCGCCACCCTCCACCGCCTCCACCGCCTTCAGGGGTGTCCTCACTGCCAGCTTGGGGGCTGCAGAGAAGGCAGCGTCAGCGGGGAGCCAGGGCCAGGGAGCAGGGCGTGTGTGGAGGGTCCCTACCTTTCCCGCCTCTTCTCCCAGAGCCTGGACCCAAATGCCCCCTCCTCCAGGAAGCGTGGCCCACACACACAGAGCCACCATGAGCGTAAGGCAGGCTCACAAAGTGGCACGGACAAGTGACAGCTGCCCAGAGATCCCCTCCCGGATCCCTGAAGCCCTGCAGCCTGGGCCCCTGGAGTGCTGGAGGCAGCAGGCTCTCTCCCAGCCCAGAGGGCTCCACCAGAGGCAGGACCCTGGCAGCCCCCGACCTCCATAAAAAGATTCCATGAGGTCACTCTGGCCTCAGCCCAGGCTGAGCCACACCACTGGGCCTGGGTGATTCAGGGCCAGGCCAGCGGCCCCGAACGCCGTCACCCGGAGACCCACTTACCCAGGTGGACAGTGCCCGGAAACTCGAGGTAGGGACTCTGGCCAAAGCTGTTGATAGCTGACACCCGGAACTGGAAGTCCCCCTCCTCAGCCACACCAGCCACAGTCAGCTCAGGTGTGGCTACCCACTCGGCCTCGTGGCACCGACTCCAGGTATAGGTGCCAAGCCGCTTCTTCTCTACCAGATAGCCGTCGATGGTGACAGGGCGGTCCCCGTAGGCTGGTGGGGACCAGCCAAGGGTCACGGAACTCTCTGTTCTGGTCTTCACCACGGGGTCCGCAGGTGGGTGCAGAGGCGGCTTCCTGGGGGCTGGGTGGAGAGTGGCATGAGGTCACCGGCTGGGCACCCCGTCTCTGCTCTGGGTCTGGAATCACCCAGAGGGGGCTTCACAGAAGGCCTCGGCCCTCCTGGGGCACGCCGCTCTGGGGGTCTGGACCACTGGGCTCACAGCCCCTTCCTCGGGGCCTGGAGCCACTTCTCTGGCTGCAGAGGAAAAGCTGCCTGGGCCTCTTTGGGGAGGCCAAGCTTGGGGGCCCAGGGCCATGTTCTCTGCCCCCCATGGCAGGAGGCTGGACCCAGAGAGCCGGGCTGAGGGTGGACAGGGAAGAGACACTACCCAAAGACCACTCCCCAGGTGGCCCTCACCTGACACATAGAACTGGGTGGATGTCCGGCTGTCACCAGCCACAAAGGCCACCTCGCCCATGTCTTCCAGGCCGCACTGCGAGATGATCAGCGTGTGGCACGTGCCTTCCGTGGTGATGGCCACCCGACCACCCGCCACCACCTCCTCCTGGTTCCGCAGCCAGCGCACTGGGCCCTCCGGGACGGCCAGCTCCACGCAGAACATGGCTGTGTCCCCCACGCGCACCGCAGTCTTCCGAGGGAGCCTTCGGAGGAGGTTACCTGGGGTGGATGTGAGAGCCCAGGCCAGTCAGCCCAGCGCCCTCCCCGGCCTCCTGCTGGCTCCTCCTGTGCGCCCACCTGCCCGCCGCCCTCCCCTGCGGGTCCCCGCCTGCCTTGGACCGCGAGCTCCGCCACCGTGCGGCTGCCCTCCTGGGTCTCACAGATGTACACGGCGTCGTCGTCCGCTGAGACGTTGCGCACGGTCAGCCGGCGCTCGGTGCCCTCCTCCTCGATGCCGTACTTGGCGCTGGACCACAGCCGCGTCTCCTCCTTGTACCACGCGGCCTCCGTCGCCGGCTGGGGCACCTCGCACAGGAACGTGGCCGACTCCTTCTCCCGCACCTGCAGGTCCTGCAGCCGCTTCTTGAAGGGCACCGCAGGCTCTGCGGAGAAGAGGCTGGTGAGGGGCGAGGAGGGCGCACGAGGATGGGAGCCCAGAACACAGGAGTGATGGGTGGGGGTGGGCGCATGGGAGGGAGTAGGAGGAAGGGCCCTGGGCGCGGGAGTGCTCGGTGGGAGTTGGGCGGGGCCGCGCAGGGGGCTGCAGAAGTGGAGAGGTGGGGGTGTGCGAAGGTTGCCGGGAAAAGGACAGGGAGTGGCCGGTAGCAGGCGGCTAACGGTGTGGGGGCGGGGCAGTGGACCGGATGGGGAAAACGAGTCACGGCGACGAAAGGACGCGCCCAGCGCCATCTCCCGCGTCGCCCGCCTTCTGCGGACTGGGCACGGACGCCTGCAACTCCGGACTCCACGACCCGACCGACGGGGGCGGGAGACGGGCGGCAGCGGCAGCCCGGCGGCAGGGCGCGGGAGCAGGGGCTGGGAAGAGGCCTCCGCCTGCCGCGCTGGCCGGGACCGCCGGCCGGGAGCTCACCGCGCACGACGACCAGCACGGAGCTGTAGGTCTGGCCCACGAGGTTGGACGCCGCGCAGGTGTAGAGGCCGCGGTCCGACTGCTTGCAGAAGAGGATCTTGAGCACGAAGTTCTCCTGCTCGTCCTCGTACACCACGTGGCGCCGGCCCTCGGTCACCAGCTGTCCGTCCTTCTTCCACACCGTCTCGGGCTTGGGCTCGCCCGTCACGTAGCAGCTGAGGCGCGCGTGCTTGCCCTCGGTCACCGTGCAGGTGCGCGTGCCGCTGCCGGGCGGCGAGGCCGGGGCGCCCTCGGCTCGCATCACCTCGCGCCGCCGCTGCAGGTGCGCCAGGAGCGCGGCCGTGGATGTCCCCGGCGGGCTGTCCGCGTCGGCGTTCGGGTCCACCACGAGGGCAGCAGCGGCGCTGGCAGCGCCCAGCGGGTTCTCGGCGCGCACCTCGTAGGTGCCGCCGTCGCGCAGTCGGGTCGCCCGGATGCGCAGCGCGCTCGCCTCGCCATGCTCCTCCACGCGCACGCGCGGTCCGTCGGTCTCGCCCAGGCGCAGCCCGTCCTTGGACCAGCTCACGGCCGGCTTCGGGGAGCCCCCCACGCGGCAGCGGAACGTGGCCTCGGAGCCCTCGCGCACGCGGATGGACGTGGGGCGCAGCAAGAAGTGTGGGGCCTGCTCGGCGCACGCGGCCTCGGAGTCCACTTGCAGACCCACGGCCGCGAAGGCCTCCCCGATGGCGTTGCGCGCGCGGCACACATACTGCCCGCTGTCCCCAAGCGCCAGGTCCAGGATGGTGAGGCGGTAGAGGTCGCCGTCCTGGGCCAGGCGGTAGCGCGCACACGCCTCCACGGGCTGCTGGTCCTTCTCCCAGCTCACCTGCGGCGTCGGGTTGCCCACGATCTGGCAGCTGAGCGTGGCGTCCTTGCCCACCGACACTACAAAGGCCTTGGGCCGGGTGAGGAAGCGGGGCGCGCCGCTGAAGGAGGAGGGGTCCATGGTGGCCCTGGCGGGAACCTGCAAGGGCATCCGGGGAGGTTGAAGTGGGGATGGGCGTGAGCCCCGGATTCGCGCCGAGCACCTCGCCTGCATCCCCCCCAGCCCCTTCCCTCGTCCAGCGCTGCCTGGAGAGCCTATTTAAGGCAGGTAGACACCTTCCACCCCATCCCAGCCCATCTCACAGACTCCGCCCCTTTCTGGGCACTTAGGCTATGGCGGCCCCACAACAAACGGTCTCTTTTAATTGGCAGGAGCATCCGCTCCCCTCTCCGCAGCTGGGAGTCTGCTAGAGCCCCCCCGCCAGCAGGCAGGACCGGCGCCGCTGCTGCACTCTCCACGCAGATCCGCCTGGTGCACTGTGGGCCACTCTGTCCACCTGTGGGTCTCCTGCCTGACACACACCACCGTCACCCTGCGTTTAAACCTCCAGTTGGCCTATGTGCCCCACACGGAGAGGGGGAGGCTCACTGAGCCAACAGGCCTGGGCACCTGTCCCTTGCCCATCTCCTCCGACTGTTCCACTGGGCTCCACCCAGGGGCCTGACCTGCCTGTCCCTGCCCTGGGCCAGAAGGGACCTGCCTCTTCTATAGGGCGCCCACCTTCGCTGGGGGGGAGGGGCGGGGCATGTCCTTTGTCAATGAGCAGGGAAAGAGTGGAAACCACTGGGCACCCCCACTCCCCCTCTGCAGGGCCTGGCCAGGGTCACAGCAGGGAGGGACAGGGCAGTGCACCGTCAGTAGCATGGCTGGGGAGGACAGCCGGAAGATCCCCACAGCATGGAGCTGGCAATGCCAGTGACATCCCCTGGGAGAGCCAGAGACTTCCGGGCTGACACCAGCTGGGTCGAGGCCGGCCAGACCCAGCCTTGTTGAGGGGTTGCTGCGGGTAACCTGGTCACACCACCATTCTGAGCTGCTGGCCAGCGGGGCACGCTGCTGGGCTGGGGTTGGACACCTGGGCCTTCCTGGGCGCCATCCCCAGGTGACTCTGGCCTTTGCCCACCGTGCGCTGAGCCCCAGCTGGCCGGCCCCCAATACAGGTGGAGCGAGGTGAGACTGCCTTGGCTCTTCTGTAAGAACAGGGGGCGCCAAGTGGACCCCACAGGCATGACATGCTTTGACTGTCTCCACCCCGGGCACAAATGCCTACCCTGCGGGGCACCTTGCCACACCCTCCCTCGGGCTGGAGCCTCCAGCCACTGGGCCCGGGCTGCCCGCTGTGGGCTGAGTGGGGCCGATGTTCCCGGTCCTGTGATTCAGGTAGTTAATCCATCTTAATCCCCTTGCGGAGCCTGAGCCCGGAGCAGGGCCGGGCTGCGCACAGCGGGTGCCAGTCTGCTGACTCACTGTGCAGTCAGCACCTCGAGCCTGGCCACCCCCCACCCACAGCAGGGCTCTCTGGGGCTAGAGAGGACCTGGGCGGGGGCCACCCACGGTGGGGATTGGGGATTGAGTTTAGCCCCTTCTGGAATCTTCCTCCAGGAGCACCTCCCAGGCCTCGATGGGCTACTTTGACATCAGCTCTCCAGACACCCTGAGCTCTGGGTTCTCATCACTCCCCCAGATCATGCAGTTGGTCTATGGGTTCCCAAAGCAGGATGGGGCATCCTCTCCCTGCGCCCACCTCCAGCGGGCCCGGCCAGGGTGACACTGGAATGACACATGAGGCAGCATGGGCAGGCAGCCCCTCTGCACCAGGAGGCCTGGGACAGGGGCAGGGAGCTCCTAGCCTTTGGCAGGTGCCCAGGCTGCCCCTGGCGTGGCAAGATTGGGCGGAGACTGTGTAGGCCATCAGGGACAGTGTCTCGGCCCCAGGGCCTGCATTCCACCACTCACGTGTTGCCATACGGTGGCAGACCCGCAGAGCAGGCCACAGGTCTGGGGGAGGCTCACGGCAGCCCTGTCAGGCGGCCATCCCACCGGTCAGCAGGCCTGAGGCCAGAGAGGACTGGGGAGCCTGCCTTCTTTCTTGGTGGCCCATATCACAGATGGGGAAACAGAGGCCAAGCTGGGAGGGGACCCACCCAAGGCTACCTCTGGGGCTCCCAGGCACAGGGACATCTGCAGAGGCCTCCTGTCCCTGCCACATCTGGGGTTGGAGGCTGCTGGACATGCAGCCCCGTGAGCACTCCAGGTGACTCTGCAGGATGGGAAGACCCCAGCCCCAGCCTACAGGGAAAGCCCCTTCCTCCCTCCAGCCCTGTGGGGGCTCAGGACACACACACCTGGGGTGGCACCCCTGGGAGCCCCTCAGCCCCCTTCATGGCCCCTCCACCCTAACTTTTCAGAACTTTGCCGCTCTCTGGTCCTCCAGGGGCCCCTGGAGCTTTCTCAGGGTGAGTCCAGAGTAGTACCCCTTTTTGGGGGTGAGGCCAGCAGGTCTGCAGCCACCCTCCCCTTCCCTCCCATCGCAACGCGGAGTCCAGTGGTGCCTGCACACCCATGCCCTTCCAGAACCCACTTCCAAGGGCAGCTCCCCGAGGCTGCCTGGACCTCACCTTAGACCCCCCAGGGCCCGTGGGCTTCCCGCTCCAGGGGAAATTCTTTCCTGGAGTCAGGTGTCAGTGCCCCTCTGGCTGTCCCCAGTGCTGAGCCAACAGGCCCAAAATAGCCCCAGCTGTCAGCGGGCATCCGTCTCAGCAGGCTGGGGGCAGGGCCAGCCGGACCCCTGGGCTGCGCTCGGAGCGGGGTCAGCCAGGGAGGCAGTGGGTGCACACCAGCCCCAGCGCCCCTCCAGCCCCCAGCCCTGCAGGTGGCTCTTTCCCCACGTGAGGGCCCAGCTCTGGGTCACCGATGGGGCCGAGGCTGGAGCCTGAGCCCCACCATGGGGAGATGCCCAGTCTGGCCGGACTCTGAAGGTCCCTCCGCTCCCTGACCTTCAGCTGAGCCGTCTCGCAGGGGAACAGGACGCCACCCACCCTGCCGGGTTTTCTGTCTCCTCACCTGTCTCTATGCGGGGCTCCGAGCAGTGCCCAGGTCGGGGGCGCAGGCGGGGGGTCCGGGGCTGCTGGGTCTCGCCTTGCTCCGAGGGCCCAGGACCGACAGGGTTTGCACCCAGCAGCCCACACTCTGGCCAGTCCTCAGACTGGACAGGGACGAAAGGACAGGCGGATGCTGTCAGCTGGAGAAGGCTGGGCCCGCCCCCACCCCGCCCCCACCGCCAGCCAGCCCGGCCCAGCCCAGCTCCAAAATAGCCCGGGTCTCACTGTCCAGGATTCGGTTTCACCCTCGGCCCTGAGAGGAGCAAAGGGCAGATGCTTGGGGCCACAGCCAGGGGCAGGAGGACGCCTGTGTCCTCCAGCAATGACATGGGCTGGGGGGCACAACTGGCCTGGCCCCTCCTCAGACCAGCATTCTGGAGTGCAGGCAGGAGGCCTGGGACCACCCCCACGGGGTACCCAGGACCACCCCAAGGGAGGACCTGGGACCACCCCCAAGGGGGACTCAGGACCCTCCTGCAGGGCCCTGCACCTGCGCGTCCCGGGGCCCGGCAGTGGAAGGGGCAGGCAGGACAGGCTCCCGGTCCACCACCTGTGACAGTGGGCTCCTCGTCCTGTCGTCACTGCCCACCCTGGCCTCTCCCTGCAGCACACACCCTGACTGGGTCTGTGACGCATCTTTATGTGGGAGTGGGGGATCCCCTGGGAGCCCGGCCTGCCAGAGGCGGGGCAGGCCCCACCCAGGGACGCCAGACCCCCAGGCCTCAGAGGCCCAGGTCTGAAGGAGGAGGCACAGCTGAGGGGTGGGGAGCCAGGGCAGGGCCCCTGTACCCCATGCCCTGGGGGACACCTGCCCTCAGGCGTGTCGCTGAGCCAACCCCAGCTGCCAGTACCAGGGAAGCCAGAGAAAGGGCCAGCTGGGTGGAGGGGCCGGAGCCCGGCACGGGAGGACAGCTCACGTGGTTGGAGTGAAGAGGGGACCCCGGGCTGGGGGAGACCTGCTCTTTGCCTCCAGGATTCAGCCCCATCCCTGAGCCAGCGCCAGGGACCTGTCTTCATCCGGGGTCCCAGCCTCTGGTGACGCCCTCCAGGTGACAGCAACATCTCATGTTCTCACATGGTGGAAAGAGGGTGAGGGTCTCTCAGGGGTCTCTTGTAAAGACACTAATCCCCTCATGGGGGCCTATCTCCTGCCCTAATCACGCTCCCAAAGGCCCCGCCTTCTAATACCACCACCTCGGGGGGGAGGGTTTTGACCTGTGAATCTGGGGGGGACACATTCAGTCCATCGCACAGTGAGAAAGGAAAAGGCTGGAAGGAGAGCCCACTGCCCGGGGACATGGCCCTGCGGAGCTGCAGTGGTGCAGAAGCGTGTCTGCATGTCCTGTGTGTGCGTATGTGTACGCCCACGTGCACGCGTGTATAGGCATGCCTGTGTGGCTTCATGTACATGTGTGCATGCTTGCTGTGTATGCATGTGTGTGCGTGTGTGTGCATGCATACCGTGGGCTGCATGTGTACACGCGTGTACATGTGTGTACATGTGTGTATTCTTGCACACCTTGCCAGCCCCCTACATGCCCTCCTGGAAGCACTGAGCCCACAGTCATGGCCTCCGACCAAACCTCCCTCTGTCCTTCTCTGTGCTGTGACTCCTCCTCCGCGGCTCCGCCTTCTCCCCCTTTCTGTCCTCCCTCGTTTCTCCCCCGGGTCCCCCTGCCTGGAGGACTGTCCCACGTGCTCAGTGAACACGATAGCTCTGAAACACGATGTCTCTCACCCTCTCACCTCAGCCCACGGGGCGCTCCATATCCCCCTCGCGTGCCCCGTGGAGGGGATGCGGATGCCACCGTCCATGGTTCTCCCTGAGCCCGGAGTCGTTTGCCAGTCTGGAGACCCCGTGCCCCCAACGCCCGTCCCTCGCTGGCCACTGCCCTCACACCAATGGCCCCATCATCAGAGATTTAATGCAAAGCAAACGCATCCA
The DNA here is from genome assembly GCF_000956105.1 of Propithecus coquereli. Classification (NCBI taxonomy): domain Eukaryota; kingdom Metazoa; phylum Chordata; class Mammalia; order Primates; family Indriidae; genus Propithecus; species Propithecus coquereli. Next base: position 3,248,750 of record NW_012141413.1, on the reverse strand, counting down.
CTTGAGGACATTCCCCACCGCACCCCCAGCCTCTGGCAGCCGCTGTGCCACTCTCTCCCGCCACGCAGGCGACTTTCCTGGGCTCCGCACGGAAGTGGGGTCAGGAGGCTTTTGTGTTTCCAGGCCTGGCTTATTTTGTTCATCCATGTTGTTGCAAATGACAGAATAGCGTTCCTTTTGATGGCTAAATATTACTAGTGCTCTGGTGTTTGTACCACATTTTCTTTATCCATTCATCCATCAACAACGCTTAAGTTAACTCCATGCCTTGTTTTTTTTTTTTTGAGACCGGGTCCCACTCTGTTGCCCGGGCTAGAGCACCATGGCATCAGCCTAGCTCACAGCAACCTCCCACTCCTGGGCTCAAGTGATCCTCCCGCCTCAGCCTCCTGGGTAGCTGGGACTACAGGCTCATGCCACTGCACGTGGCTAGTTTTTTCTATTTTTAGTAGAGACACAGTCTCGCTCTTGCTCAGGCTGGTCTCAAACTCCTGACCTCAAGCAATCCTCCCGCCTCGGCCTCCAGAGTGCTAGGATGACAGGCGTGAGCCACGTGCCCGGCCGTGTGTGTCTTGACCACTGTGGAGAGGGCCGCGGTAACCCTGGGAGTGCGACAGCTCTTCGACATACCGATTTTGTTTCCTTTGCATATTTACCCAAGCAGTGCGATTGCGGGATCATGTGGTAGTTCTATTTTTAATTTTTTTTAAAAAATGAGGAGATGCTGGTCAAAGGGTGTAAACCTTCAATTATGAAATGAATAAGCTCTAGGGATCCAGTATATAGTGCGGTGTCTACAGTTAATAACACTGCCTTGTTTAATGAAAACACGGTAAGACAGCAGATCCTACTACGTCTTCTCACCACACACCTTCGATGTGTGCAATTTTTATAAAGATGTTTAGAATTAGCATTGTCAATCATACCTTGATGAAGCTGGGGGAGCAGGGAGGAAAAGAAAATGATTCTTTAAAATAAAACACCTCCTTTGCAAATAACTTAGGATTATGGGGAAAAACAGCCCAGGGCAGGTGCAGAGGCTCATGACTGTAATGCTGGCACCTTGAGAGACTGAGGCAGGAGGATCATTTGAGGCCAGGAGTTTGAGACCAGCCTGGGCAACATAGTGAGACCCCATCTCTACACTATAAAAAATAGAAAAATTAACCAGGTGTGGTGGCACCTGTAGTCCTAACTATTCAGGAGGCTGAGGCAGGAGGATGGCTTGAGGCCAGGAGTTTGAGGTCGCAGCGAGCTATGATTGTGCTACTGCACTCCAGCCCGGGCAACAGAGCAAGACCCTGACTCTACAAAAAAACAAAAGAAAGAAAGAAGAAAGGAAGGAAGGAAAGCAGCGGTGGCTGCACGACAATGTGAATGCGCTGAACGCCGCTGAGCTGTGCACTGAAAAGTGATAAGTTTGATGCTCTGTGTATTTTAACACAATGAAGGGAATTGGGGGAGGGGAAGAGCTAGTCACTGAGCCGATCGGTTGCAAGACAGCGGCGGCTTCGCATGTGTGCAGAGGCTCCACGCCCATCGGGCAAACCGGGGCGGGCCGTTCGAGCTCAGGTCTGGTTCCTCCGGAGCGCTGGGGTAATTCTGGCTGAGCTTTAGAAGAAACATGAAATTGTCTTCGCAAAGGAGGTTCTGTGGTCAGAATTCTGCAAAGCTTTCGCTGTGAATGAAAAGACAGCAGTCTGGGGACAGGGATGTGCGAGGTGAGGGCAGGAGTGTCGGAAACCCGATCCCGCAGGACGAGACCTTCCCGAGGAAGCGGCCCTTTGCTTCAGTGAGCACATCTCCCCCTTATGCCGACTGTACGCTGTCTCGGCAGAGGGTGTCAGCGACGGCTTGGTTTTGAAGCATTTGTGCCTTTTAAAATCACCCTGGTGGTTTCTGACTGTGGTCCTACGGGCTCTGTCTCTAGGGTATCCCAAGTGTGTAGGAAAAGCCTTTGCTTCGTTTTAAAATCCCACGTGAGCCAAAGAAAACCAAGTCTGAGACGCCAGCTTCGTTCCTAAGATAGCATGAGGGTCCAGCCAGCAGAGGGTGGTTCCATCACCAGCCAAAGGGCCTGGGCTTCAAATGACACCTAGCCCTGTCCCTGCCACGGGGAAGTCGAGCATTCCTGGATCCCGCTCAGACAGGGCGTGTGTGTGTGTGTCTTTAATTTGGGACAAACAATTCGATGGCTTTCTTCCTTAGCGACCCCAGCATGAACCGAACCTGGGGACCCGTCCATTCTGCGAGTCTGAGCAAGGTCCCAGGCCCACAGTGCGACACCGGCAGGCTCCCAGACAGGCTCGCTGCAGACGAAATGTCGGTTGGCAACTCAGGGGCAACACAAACAGCACTGGCAGCCAACCGGCTACCAAGCCAGCTATGGAAAGGCCACCCCCACACGCTCATAAACGTAATTTTTGCCTCCTCATAGCCGAGCATTCTGTGACAGGTTTTTAAAGGATTAAATGACCATTAATTGGTAGACTCAGAGGCAAACTCACTGACTCACGCAGAGAAGCAAGTGTGCGCACCACCGGGCCTCCGCGGAAAGCCCGCAGCCAGACCCCCGCCGCGGGGCCGCGGAAACACTGCGGAACCTGCGGCCTAACAGAAAATACGTATCAGGTCTTTGAAGCAAACCGAGAAGACCAGAGGCTGCCACTGCCCTGAGAACTGACTCAGAGGTTTTGCCAAAGGGGAGAGGAAGAACAGAGGGTTCCAAAGCTTTCCCCATAGGAACTGACTTTATTCGAAACAGAGCACGGGAAAATCCAAGCCCAAGGGTGCTACTGAAAACAACTGCTCCTCTCAGCAGCAAGCTGAGCCGCTAGCCAGCTAGGCCACCAGAGAGAGCCACCGAAAGAGACAGCTAAGAACCTCCTGGGGTCAGAACGAACCTCAAAGACTGTCGTCGAAACAACTCCTCTGCCTGGCTTACTTCACTCAACACAATGACCCCCAGTTCCACTCACGTTGCTGCGAATGACAGGATTTCATCCTTTTTAATGGCTGAATATTGTTCCATCGTGTATATTCACCACATTTCCTGTGTCCACTGATGGACATTTAAGTTGGCTCCGTATCTTGGCTGTTGTGAATAGTGCTGTGATACACACAGAAGCGCAAGTATCCCTTTGATATACTGGTTTCCTTCTTTGGACGAATACCCAGTTATGAATCAATAAAAATAAATAAATTAAAAAAATAAAACAAAAATGACCCCTAGCCAAAAGACAATGGAGCAATCTACGTCCCCAGGCTATCACTGCCCAAATGTTGGCCTTAGCAGTTATTTTAACTATGTTCAAAGAACTTACGGAAACCATGCTTTACAAAGTAAAGGCGGGTATAATGCTGATGTCTCATCAAATAGAGAATAGTAGCAAAGAAACAGAAATTATAAAAACAACCCAGGGAAGTTCTGGAGTTGAAAAGTACAATAAATGAAATGAAACATTCATTGGAGGGACTCAATGCAGATTTTTCACTGGAAAAAGAAAGAATCGATGACTTGTAGATTGACAGAGATTCTGCAATCCAAAGAGCAGAGGGCATGAAGAACGCAGACAGTGGACAGAGCCTTAGAGAAACGTGGCCCACCCCAGAGCACACCCACACACAGGAGAAAAACAGCTCATCACACACAAGCGCAGCCCAGCGAGATTAACAGCTGACTTCTCATCAGAAACAATGGATGCCAGAGACAGTGGGATCCCAGAAACACGGAAGAGTAATTCAATATATAAACTTTCTTGCTCAAAACAAAATTAAATGACTTTGATAATCTAGAATTCCTTTGTCTTTGTGTGTATAACTTCCCATCTCTTCCTCCCCCAAACCTCAAGCACCATGTGGGTATAGGTAGCAAAGCACAGATTTCCTGGGTGAATCATTCCCTCTCACAAAAACAACTAAAACAGAACCTTAAAAAATGCTAAATCAGATCATTAAAATAAGTGCAACATGCTTGAAATTATGTTAACATTATTTCTATTAGTGATCATTATTAAACTTATATCAAATCCTGAGAGATGCTTTAAATCACTTACTGGTGGGGATCGTGATGCTATTGGTTCAGTTCTAAAAATTCTCTCATCAGTCCTTAATGTTTTCTCAACAGTGTTCTAGAGGAATTCAGTTGCAATTATTAATTCACATGAAAATCTTAAAATGACCACATAATTTGACAGAGTGTTTCATGAAGCAAAGCTTGTATAAGAATTTAAACTAAAGTAAATGCAATGATTTTAATCATCTATCTTGCATCTGCTGAAACAAATAGGGAAGGCACTTTTAAAGAAAAGTGGCCCAAAATATTTGCTAAAGCTTTGAAAAGGCTCGTGAAAAGCCTTTTTAACACGTCAAAAAAAATACAGAAAGAAAGAACCTGAGAGCACCCTTGTCTCAGGGTGAGCGGCACGGCTGTGAGCCCGCCGTCTCCCTGTCATCGTTTAAAATTAGAGTGCACAGGGCCTGGTAGTCACGTGGAGCACGACGCACCCTCCCACCCCTGACAGCTGCCATCTGTCCCTGGAAGCGCTAAGATTAGGACTGCACAAATTCCTGGGGTAGAAATTAAGGACCACAATTAACCGGGTGACTTAATTTGGCAATCTTGCAATTCCATCCTGGTGAGAAAGTGGCTCTTCCCACTGAGTGACTCAGACCCATCCCTGCCTCTTTGGTCTTTCTGAGGAACTTCAAGATCCCAACTCACGTTCTCTTGGACGTTGGGTTCTGAGGGTCAGCTCATGAGACACCTTGCCATTGTCTTCTTGTCCCATGGCTGTGCCGGGAGAAGCCCGGGACAGAACCATTTGTAGGGCACACCACAAAGCTGTCTGGTGCTTCCATGTGGCCACCACTAGTTCTTCAATGGCCAGGGCCAAGGCTAGCACATCTGGGACAATTGAGAAGATGGGGCCAAGTGAGGACATAGAAAGATGTCAAAGCAAGAGACAGTCTCTACTTTCTACTGTTGACTCTTGAATTTGCTGAGAAAGTTCTCAGGAAGCTATAGTAACTAAAACGGTGGTTCAGGGGTAGATAAACAGGCCAAGGAAAATAAGAAGAGCCTGGAAACGGGCCCTCATGCATTCAGATACTGAGGTGTCCCAGCAGAAGAGTGGGAAGAATGTTCTGGACAACCAGTTATCTTCTGAAGACAAGAAAACTGTATCGCTACTTCATGCCTATTATGGGTGAGCGCCATCCCCCCAGAAACGTATGTTGAGGTCCTCATTTCCAAAACCTGTGAAGGGGACCTTATTTCAAGATGGTGTCTGTGCAGATGCCGTCATAAGGGTGGGCCCTAATCCAACGACTGGTGCTCCCATAAGAAGGGGATATTTAGGCCGGGCGCGGTGGCTCACGCCTGTCATCCTGGCACTCTGGGAGGCCGAGGCAGGAGGATTGCTTGAGATGAGGAGTTCAAGACCAGCCTAAATAAGAGTGAGACCCCATCTCTACGGAAAATAGGAAAAATTAGCTAGGCATGGTGGCACCTGTAGTCCCAACTACTTGGGAGGCTGAGGCAGGAGGATCACTCGAGCCCAGGAGTTGGAGGCTGCAGTGAGCTATGATGACGCCACTACACTCTACCAGGGGTGACAGAGCAAGACTCTGCCTCCAAAAAAAGAAAAAAGAAGAAAGAAAAAGGGGGGATATTTAGACGTGAAGACAGACATGCACAGAGGCAAGACGTAGAGAAACATGGAGAGGACGGCAGAGACTGGCCTGATGTAACCACAGGCCAAGGGACACCGGGAGCCACTGCGGTGGGAAGGGCAGGAAGGATCCTCCCCTAGAGCCTGTGGAGGGACGACATCCCTGCCCACAACTTGGGTTTGGAGAATATATTTCTATTGTTTTAAGCCGCCCAACGCGTAGACTTTATTACGGCAGCCTCAGGGAATGGACACACGTCCACACAAACTCAAGTTGATGAAATGTGGAGTCACCACGTGACCCGTCAATTCCACTGCTCGATCAATAACCAGGAGAACCGAAACACGTGTCCACACGAAAATCTGCACATGCGTGTTCACGGTGGCATTGCTTACAACGTCAAGACATGGCAGTAACCCAAATGTCCGTCAACAGATGAACAGATAAACAAGACACTGCACGTTCAGACGGTGGAATATTGCTCGGCCACAGACCTGCGGCCACAAAATGCATGAGCCCTGAGAACACCGAGCTCAGAGGGAGAAGCCAGACACGGGAGGCCACACAGCGTGATTCCATGTATACGAAACATCTGGAACGGGCAAACCACAAGGACAGAAGGTAGATGACGGCTGCCGGGTCCGGGTGGGGGACGAAATGGGAAAGTGACTGCCTCGTGGGTACAAGGTTTCCTTTTGTGGTGACGAAAATGTTTTGAAACTACATAAAGGGAAAGCTGCACAACATGGTGAATGTACTAAATGCCACCGAGTCATACACTTCAACATGGTTAATTTTATGTCGTGTGAATCTTACCTCGGTTTTTTTGAGAAATTAGGTGAGATGAATTTAAAAACCCAACTGACAAAAAGCAAAACAAAAACTTTTGGAAGAAAATTGAGAACACTTTTGCGCGAGAATCCTTAAACAAGATGCAAAAAAGGCACGTGTCTTAAAGGAGGAAAAATAAATTTAACTACATTAAAATTTTAAATGGCTTTCCAACGAAAGACACCAAAACAAAAAATCTTTGGAAAAGGTGTCTGTCACACGTGTGGCCTGCGGAGCTGTTCCCCATGCGTTATGACGTAGACACGAGACTATTCAAGACAGCTGATGGCAGCAGAAAATGGGCAACAAACTCCGTCACCAAAGGAAGCAGCACGGAAACCACGGGACAGGCCTGCCAGGGTGGCGCAGTCACAGAAAGAACGTGGCAGACCCCCGGGCACTGACGTCCGGGACGCCTGTGTGATGCAGGGTTCCACAGAGAGGCAGAAACAGCAGGAGACGTGGGTGGCTGTCTCTCGTTGGTTCTGTATAGGTGGATGGATGGATGGATGGACAGACAGATGCGACAGATACAATCGACACCCTGATTAACAGACAGATGGATGTGAATGATAGATATACGTAGATGTAGAGGACAGATAGGTGTACTAATAGATGACAGATACAGAGAGTACAGATAGAGGTAAGACTGATGGATGGATACATTACAGATGACGGACAGATAAGTATATCGATCGATAAACTTATCCTGAGGACGTCGCTCACGCAGTTACGGGAACTGAGAAGCCCTCGGGCTGCAGTCAGCAAGGGGACCAGGACAGCCGACGGCACGGTTCCAGTCTGCGGGCTGGCAGGCCGGAGACGCAGGAGGAGCCAATGTCTCAGTTTGAGTCCAAAGGCAAGGAAAGACCAAGTCCCAGCTCAAAACAGGCAGGAGGAGGAGGAGGAGGAGTTCCCTCTCGCTCAGCCTTTCTTTCTTCTCGGGTCTTCAACTGATGGGACCAGGCCTGCCCACACTGGGGAGGGCAACCAGCTTTACTCAGTCTATCTACTCCACTGCTGATTTCTTCCAGAAACATCCTCACGGACACACTCAGGAGTAATGTCTGACCAGACATCTGGGCATCCCGTGGCCCGGTCAAGTTGACACATAAAATTCGCCACCGTGACACCTGTGCCCAGCGTGGAATGGCAAGTTGCAGAACACAGAAGCTGCAATCCCATTAAGCTCGGAAGTTAACCCGAAAGGTGGTGTGTGTGGACACGGCTGCATGAATATACGCACATTTGCTGGAGTGCGCAGAGGGAACTGGAAGTGGGCACAGACTGTTGACCGTGTGACCGTCAAGGACGGCGAAAGGACACGGACTTCTCTGTGTGCTTCTGTTCTGTTTAATTTTAGTCAGCGAGCACACATCCCACGTGAAGTTAAAAGGCAATAGGTCCCAGCTGGGCTGAGGACAGGAGCAGCCGAAAACACTCACCGAGTGTTCGGCCTGGGGCCCAGGCAACCCCCTTCACGCCGAACCTGCCTCCTGCCCGTTTCTTCAAACGAAATCTTACACGGAGCCCACGTACAGCAGCTGATCAGAGAGGAAGTGCTTCAGAGCCGTGGTCCTGGTCCCCACGGGTCCCTGAGGCCCTCTCACAACCTCAGTCGTTTCCACGGTGACACTGACTGAGATGTGGCTTGCCTCTGCCACTCTCACTGTCCCATGAGCATGGGGTTACCTGCCCCCATCCCCTACAGGACTCCAGGGCAGAGAATTGGGCTGTCTTTTTTGAAGCTAGGTGTTAAAGAGACTTGCACACAGAAACAAATGCCACCCTTCCCCCTAAATTTGGCTATTTGTTTATTTTGAAAAACACAGGGTTTTTTCATTAAAAAAATGTGTCTTGGCCAGGCATGGTGGCTCACGCCTGTAATCCCAGCACTCTGGGAGGCCGAGGCGGGCGGATTGTTTGAGCTCAGGAGTTCGAAACCAGCCTTAGCAAGAGCGAGACCCCATCTCTACTAAAAATAGAAAGAAATTAATCAGACAACTAAAAATACATAGAAAAAATTAGCCGGGCATGGTGGCTCACGCCTGTAATCCCAGCACCCTGGGAGGCTGAGGTGGGAGGATCACTTGAAGCCAGGAGTTCAAGACCAGGCTGAGCAAGAGCAAGACCCATCTCTACTAAAAATAGAAAAAATTAGCCGGGCATGGTGGTGCACGCCTGTAGTCCCAGCTACTCAGGAGGCTGAGGCAGTAGGATCGCTTGAGCCCAGGAGTTTGAGGTTGCTGTGAGCTAGGCTGACGCCACGGCACTCACTCTAGCCCAGGCAACACAGTGAGACTCTGTCTCAAAAAAAAAAAAAAAAAAAAAAAAGTAAAACAGCAAAATTCAGAAAAGGCAAATATTAACCAAAAGAGAACTGATGTAGCTATATTATCAGTAAGTAAACAAAACTGCCTTTGTGGGAAAATAATAACTAAAGCTCAAGAGATCATTTTAGAAGGTTCAATTCACCAGGAAGCTGTAGCATTTTGAAACCTGCATGCACCTAATAACAGAGCTTCAAAGTATAAGAAAAAATAAAAAAAGAACTACAAGAAGAAACCAACCCAACACCCAGGGGAATGTCTGAACAGGCTTCTCTTCGTTTCGCTGGTTCGAATCCGTAAGGCTACAGGAGACCGAGGCAGACAATGCATGAGTTAGATCTCACACACAGATGGGGAACCTCACACCCAGGCAGTGGAGAGGAGTTCTCAAGCACCCCAAAACACTGCCCAAAATTTACCACACACAGCTGGGGTCCCCAAGCCCCAGGCACCAGGAACCAGGCCACACAGCAGGAGGCCAGCGAGCGAAGCCCCACCTGCACCCACAGCCTCTCCCCATCGCTGGCGTCACTGCCCGAGCCCCACACCCCAGCAGATCAGTCGGGTCAGTGGTGGCATCAGACCCTCACGGGAGCATGAGCCCCACCGCAAATGGTGCACTTGAGGGATCGAGGTTGCGCTCCCCACGAGGATCCGACGCCAGATGATCTGAGGGGAGGTGAGGTGGCAACACCCTCTCCCCCACCCCATCTGCATCTGTGGAAAAACTGTCTTCCTCGAAACCAGTCCCTGGTGTCAAAAATGTTGGGGATCGCTGATATGCAGGACCACAATGCAAACCTCAATAAATTCCAAAGGAACGGCATCATACAAACTACGTCCTCTGTCCAGAATGCAAAAATTAGTTTAAAACAAAGCAGGAAAAAAGCTCCATTTATTTTAGATATCACCTCCAAATAACTCAAAGGCCAACAAAAAAAAAATCACAAAAATGTAAAAATATTTAGAACTAAAATGTAACAAAAACACGATCTGTCAAACCAACAGGATGCCAATGAGAAAGAACCTACGGTGAAAGGATGTGGAGGAAGTGGATCTCTCGCACGCCCCGCCGGTGGGGATGGGAAGTGGGACAGACACTCTGGAAGAGAGCTGGGGGTCTTCATTAAACAGAACACACCATCGCCGTGCGGCCCGCAGCCGTGCTCCCAGGCATTTATCCACAGAAACGGAAACGTGTGTTCACAGGATAAACTACACGAATGTTTAGAGCAGTTTTGCGTCTTCTCAGTGGTGCCTCAGTTTGCTCAGGCTGCCGTAACGAAGTCCCACCGCCCGGGCGGCTTCAACAACAGAAATTAATTTGCTCAGAGTCCTGGAGGCCGGAGGCCGAGAGCAAGGTGTCGGCGGGGCTGCTCCTTCCTGAGGCCTCTCTGTGGGTCGCAGACGGACACCGTCTCCCTGTGTCCTCGGTGACTTTCCCCTGGGCATGCACCCCTGGGTGCCTCTCTCTGTCCAAGTGTCCCCTTCTTACAGGGACACCTGTCAGATCACATTAGGGCCACCCCTGTGACCTCATTTTAACTTACCCACCTGGGTGAACACCCTGTCTCCAAACGTGGTCGCACTCTGAGGTCCTGGGTTTAAGGCTTAAACCGAGGAATTTGTTGGGGGGGGGCACAATTCTGCCCACAATAAATGGGGAAATGGTGAGACTGGTGCACGCACCAGGGAACACGACTCAGAGACGAAAGGGAACGAACAATGGGCACAGGCCCAGCATGAGGGGGTCTCCGGGACCCACGCCGAGTGAAGAAAAGCCAGCGTTCTAGAGGCCAGCGCTGCGTGCTTCCACGCACGTCACTCGCCGGAAATGACCGGATCGTAGGGAGGACGGGGTGTGGCTGCCGGGATTACGGACGAGAAGGGAGACTGGGGTGTGGTTGGGAAAGGTGCACGGGGTCCTTGTGGTGACAGAAATGTGCTGTGCCATGGTCGCAGGGGACACACAGGCGCCGCCACCTGTGATAAAAGTGCATGGAACTAAACACACCCAAACACACAGGGGGCTGGGGGCGCATCACAGTCCCCTCCTGGTGTGACACCATGGCAGTTTTGTGAAGAGCTGCCGTTAGGAAGAACTAGGTAGAAGGGAATGAAGGATCTGTGTTATTTCTAACAACTGCTAGTACACTAACAGCAATAAAAGTTTCGATGAAAAAAACAGCAACACCAGCAGCCCAGCACAGGGTCAAAGAAGGACCGAGGCGCAGTCAGGACACAGGGAGAGCCCAGGGCAGGTGTCCGCTCCCCTAGCCCTGTCTTCCCCAAACACCCTTCTCCAGCGTGTCCCAGTGGCCCAGACATCTGTGTGCTCACGAGTCCGGGACCCTCCGACCGCCCCGACCCAGCTGCACATCCAGCCACTGTCCACGCCCTGTCCCCATGAGACACCCCGTCCCCACCACACACACCCCGTCCCCACCACACACCCCGTCCCCACCACATACGCCATCCCAGTCTCCTGCTTCGTCTTTCACCATAGACCTTGCAGAATAAAACATACTGTGTATTTTATCATTGTTGCCTGTAACCACTCAGTAAATTGTCCGACGGGACTGGCTGTGGCGGCTCACACCGGCAATCCCAGTGCTTCGGGAGGCCAAAGCAGAAGGATTGCTTGAGGCCAGGAGTTCGAGACCATCCTGGGCAACACAGAGAGACCCTGTCTCTAATTATTAAAAAGAAAAGAACAGTCGAATGAATGAACTAATCAGTGAAAGGCAGACAGAATTCAGTAACCTGCAGGTCTTTCATCAGCGTGGTCTCCGCCAGGACTTCCCTGAGGCACTTCTCATTTGAGAGATCTTTGACATAAAACAACATTTATCAAGCAATCGTTCATTTTTCCCACACACTCCAGTGTGACCTGAGTTGACGTCATTCCTGGAGAAATCAATGACAGGCACCCTGGAGGTGGTCAGGGGCCCGGACCCCAGGCGGCGGGCACTCCCACCGTGTCTCCACGGCCCGTGGCCAGGCAGACCCTGCCCCCGCCGCGTCTGCCAAGCCCAGGCGTTCGCCCAAGATGTTGGAAATGCAAACACTGCATCTCTAAATGGAAATTAGAAAGACCGACACCACCAGATGTTGGCGAGGACACGGGACAACAGGAACCCTGACGCATTGCTGGCGGGAGCGTGAAGAGCGTAGTCGCCGCAGGACAATGTCTGGAAGGCCCCAATCTCGCTGAGCCTTCGCCGGCCCCGCGGCCCCGAGCGCCGCCCCTCGCTGTACACCAGAAAGAAACACAAGAGCAAGCGCGCGAGGACCGGCACGAGTGCGCAGACACACAGCGAGCACCTGCACGCGAGCGGCACGGCAGCGAGCCACCGCCACCTGCATCGGCAGAGAGAAATCGGCCGGGGCGGTGCTGCGCCCTTGCGGTCCCCGCTGTCAGGAGGCTGAGCGAGCAGGATCGCTTACAGCCCCGGAGTCGGAGGTCACAGTGCGTGGTGACCATGCCACTGCACTCCAGCCTGGGCGACAGAGCAAGACCCTGTCTTTTACAAAATTTTTTTAAATAAAATTCAAAACTAAGAGAATGGCAATTCAATTTCAACATGAGTTTGGGAGGGGACAAGCTTCAGGTTACAGCAGGGAACACGGCTGGCTTTCTGTGGTTGGATTTCTGCATTTCGCGATCCGTAAATTCACCTCAAGGGGAAGGCATGAACTGTCGAGGAACGCCGATGGCGTGGCCACCAACTGCGAGGTGAGGTGGGCTGAGGTCTGCGGTTATTCGGAAACGCATCGGAAACCGCGCGTGGAGGAGACCCAGGATGGACACCCCGAGGCGGGAGCGCAGAGGAGGTGGGTCATCAACAGGTCTACACGGCCGGGGAGTGTCCACTGCAAAGTCTGCACTTCCTGCAGCAGAGATTTTTTTTATAATCCAAAATTGGACTCCCAGGGCTCCTCAGCCCTCCCTCAGCCACCCGCTGGGACACAAGATCACAGTGCCAGCCTTCTGAGACAGAATCTCTACCCCAATTAGCCTTTCCCCTCAGTCGCCTTCCGCAAGCCTATTTCTCAGTCTCCTCCCATGGGTAGACAGCGTCCCACAAGGCTTAGCGAGAAGACTGGATCAAAGCATTGACTATTAAGGCAAAAAGAAGAGCTGAACAGAACACGGAAATGCACGGACCTCCACCATCAGCCGCCTAGCAGAGCTGTTCCATGCAGTGTCCAAACTCTTGACTAGTAGGACGCCACAGAAATATCCGTGACAATGACCTAGGGGAAAAGTGCTCATTATCCACAACGGCCAAAATATGGGGTCCCTGCCACCAAGCAGCTGGGTCCCTTGGGATTTCCTGGGTGACAGGAGCATCTTTTGCTCTGATGAGACACATCTTGGTGGGGCCCCAGATAGCCTCAGCGCGAGGGCTGGCGGCTAGAAGGACCAGACCACAGTTGGAAGCCTGGAGCTTCCAACCCAGCCTCCATGTGGGCTGGACATTGAGTGAATAACTGATCTTGCCCCTGTGACACAGCCTGCAGGGGGGGACCGCCCGCAGAGGGCACAGAAGCCCCACGCCCCTGGGCACTGCCCTCAGCATCTCCTCCGCCTGCATGCTCCTGGGGTGTGTCCTTTGTAATAAATGTGGGGCTCCCCTGGGTCCCATTCTTGCAAATGGTGCCTGTCTCTGTGTGTCTGGGTCCTAATCTGCCCCTCCTGGGAGGACACCAGTCCTATGGGACTAGGGCCCACCCCTGGAAGCTCACTGGGACCTGTTCACACCTTTGCAGACCCCAGCTCCACATACAGGCACCTTCTGAGATGTTGCAGGTCAGGACTTCGACCTCCGAATGTCTGTGGGGGGACAATACGACTCAGCCCGCAACGGTGCTTCCTTTAACAGATTTGTGCTCAAAAGACATGGTCTCTGGGAAACCGAGTCACTGAATTTGCTAAGACATTCAGGCTCAGAATGAGGTCCATTTTTAGGCACATTGCATGTTTTCGGTAGCAACGTGTCTTCAGTGGGAGTGGTCTGGGGCACTTCAAACCAGGCTGGTCAATTTTGTTGTTACAGTCCTGTCCTGACTTTTTGTTGACTTGATTTACCAAGTAATGATGAGAGGGCT
>NW_012141413.1:3227791-3233695 GCF_000956105.1 Propithecus coquereli | reverse complement strand
CCGCGTGACTGTTTGGGTGGAGCTTTCTACTATTTCTACTGCTTGGGATCCGCCGGGTTCCTGCATCTGAGAACTGAGGGCTTCCATCAGTTCTGGCAAGTTCTCGGCTTGTGTTTCTTTGGACTCTGTCTCCATCTCATCTTAATTACTCTTAAATCACTAAGTAAACGTTTTATTAAACTCCCTCTCTTCTCCTTGTCTCCTAGCCTATTTCATGTTTCCCAGCTTTGTGCTTCTGTCCTGCATTCTGGAATCATTTCTCCAACCAGTTCCCCAATTCGTCAGAAGACACACTCACGAATTACCCTTTGGAATATCCTGTTTTTATTTTTAGAGCTCCTCTTTTGCAAACCTGCTTGATCAATTTTATGGCCTCTTACTTCTCACTCATAAATTCCTTGCTTTATTTCTTTAAATATATTAACTACATTTAGTTCATACTACGTGTCTGGTTACTCCAAAGCTGAAAATTCGTGGATTTGGTTCTACTGTTTCTCTGCTGGCCCTTGCTCGTGGCACTGTATTTTGTCTTTAAATTTTCTCCCTGTATGATGATGATTTGACATGGTAAAAAACCTTTCTGGCTGGGGCAGAGACTGCCCTTCCGAGGTTTAGCCAATCCCTAGAGATGAGACGGGCCCAGCTGGGGCCCGCGCCGTGCCCACTCGCCAATCCAGAGCCCCCAGCAGGCGGCATTCCTGTGCCTTCCAGCCAGGGCCAGGTGCCAGGCAACCAGGGACCACCCTGTAGCTTAGAGGCCTGAAACTATTCCAGCTGGCCACCCTAAACAGAGGAAAGCCCAGCAGAAGGCCGGGGCCTAGGTTCTCCCTGGCTCCCGGCTGCAGCTGGCATGCCCCCCGGGGCCGCGTGGCGACCCCCGCTCGGGGCCTGCGCCCTCCTGCATGTCCTGTCATGGCTGCACCTGACTCACCACCTCGTACGAGAGCACGGAACACGGAGCTTGCGTCCCTGGGGGGTTAGATGACGCTGACGATGACTTCACAATGAAGTACGCTTCTTTGGACGTTTTCTCTCCGAGGCCTGACTTGGAGGTGGGTTTCTCCAAAAGGTCTACACTGGGTCTGCCAGGCTCCTGGAAATGCTACCGACCGCGGCTACTCTTTCTTCTTTTCTAACTATGATGTTCACTTTTCAGAACCTCATACTGTTTTGATAAAGCAAACTCAAAGAGACACAAAAACTAGGAGAGCGTTTTCCAGGATTCTGTGCCAGCTTTCTGCAGCGCTCGTGTTCCTGAAGCCGGTGGGTGGTAAGGTGAGGATGGGACACTGAGCCCCACGGCCACCTGTGCCACGTGGCCCGTTCCCCAGGCCCTCAATGCCGGGCTTTCTGAAAGGATCAAAGGTCACTTTTGTGAAAACTGATCTGGTGTGTCCAAAGGAGGCAGTACCTTTGTTGTGAGATATTTTCTTTTTTAAAGACACAGAGAACACAGAAAGTGCATTTGTTCAAGCTGAATCAAGTATTTTGAGATACCAACACCTGGACAGGCCTGAAGACACTTAGGGGACACAGGACAGCTCAAGTGGCGTCTCACTCTGGAGCTGCCAGAGCTTAAAATAGCGTCAGGCCCGGCTGCTTCTCAGGCTCACCTGCCCGTCCCTGACCCGGCCACACACGGAGGACAGGTGTGCCCTGCTGCCAAGGCTCCAAGGCGAGGACGCCTTGCGACGGGCTCGCGACCAGACACGTGCAGGCGAGGGTCTGGGAGTGTCTGAGCTCTCGGCACAGATGCTTGTTCCCGGGGCAGACGCCACTCACTCCGGAGACCCGGCTGTGTCGCTCCCGCTCCGGGTCACGGAGGCCGTGGATGCCTGTGCCTGGCTGTACCTGGAGAGGAACTGGCCTCAAGGCTTGATCCAATGTCTGCATGTCACATCAGAAGCAGCAGCTGGCAGGGCTGAGAGCGTCACAGTGGCACCTGCTTAGAAACCGCCCTAGGCTGGAGGCGTCCAGAGCACGAAGCTCTCTCAGGAGACATGCCTCGGACCACCCGGCTCTCAGGACGGCGGGGGTGCCAGGACCGCCGGGCTGTTACTTTGCCCAAGGGGCAGAGTCCACTCGGCCGGTCGGGCCCTCACCTCCCACTCCTGGGTCTGGCCGGGGTGCAGCCAGGCCCCTCTCCCCTCCAGCACGCCTGGCAGCTGCGCCCTCCCCCTCCTCCTGGGTGACAGCAAACTGCACTTTGGATGAGAGCAGACGCTGGACCACTGGCCCGTGACCACGCCACTGCCGGTTCTTAGGGGGCCCCGCAGCCCCTTCTAAGCACCAGGGTGGCCGCACAGGCTCCCCCTGCTCAGCTCCCCGCTGCCCTCAAGTCCAGCTGGGCGGCCTGAACGCCTGCCCCGTGCCTGGGCCCTACAGAGACCAGCTCGGAGCCAGCAGGGCTGCCCCCAGTGGGCTCAGTGCCAGCCTGAGAGCCCTCCCTGCTCCCAGCGATGCCAGGAACTCTGCTGAAATGCTCCATCTGGCGTGTCAGGCGTTCTCCAGGCAGGGCTGTTCTGTGTGTTCGGTCTGCCAGATCCCAAAGCCGGCCCCCTCCACCCAAAAGGAAACCAGAGCTCTGAACAGGCTGCTTGTGCGTCACACTTTAATAGACGCCCCGTAACACGGAGCTCACATTGCAACGGGACACGTAAAGTTAGTGGTTGAAAAGGGGGCCACGGCCCCACCCAATAGCAAGTCACACTCTGACTGAAAACACACGGCTACAGCTACGTCTGAAAAACTGCAAACAGGAATCATGCGGAAGCCCCGCGCTGCCAGGCCCCGTCAGTGGCAGAGCTGGGGAAATGTGGGCGCGGCTGTCTGCAGCCCCTCGGGGCACCCTGTGCGCACAGAGGTACAGCTGGTTCGCGTGTCCACGGGTGCCCGGTGCCTCCATGTGCCGACACCCCCAGCCTGAGACATGCTCCAAAGCGAGCACAGGGAAACGATTCCCAAAGGCCGACGTGGGGTGCAGAGATCACCTCCCTCCAGGCCCGTGGAGGGCAGCGTGGGATGCCAGGGCCAGAAGCTGCCGGCTCTGGGCAGAGGGAAGCTGACGCCATCCCATCCTCCTCTGACAGACTCCACATGGAGCCAAATACGGGGTCTGGTCCAAGGTGGGCTGAGGCCACTTTCTCCCCTCCCTGGGCCCCAGGAAGGTTGCTGCTGCTCCCCGCCGCAGAAGAACATCCGCAGGCAGGGAAACCCGTGGCCGTGGGACCCTCCTCGGGGAGCAGCGGTGGGGCCAGGCACCACACCACGCCAGGCCTGCAGCTCCGGGCCGCGCAGGAGCACAGGACTCTCCCAGGCGGAGTGTCTCAACAGGGCCACTGGGGGAGCGGGGCTCCCAGCCTGCAAGGCACAGCGGATGGACCAGGAGACACTGGACAGAGGCCTGAGGCACCGACCGTTCTGGAGGCCTCCCACAGCCAGAAGCATTTCCGGGCTACTTGGTGGCCACGGGCCACCAGTCTGGCACAGACGCGGTTAAGGCCACTTGGCCACTCTCGGAGGTCCGGATGTGGAGAGGACCCTTGATTTTCTCTGACTGCAGCAGGGCCAGCCCCACATCCCCCTGGCCAGCCCTGAACTTGCCAGCCGCTTGTCCCGACTCAGTCAGCACGGGCGTGCCGGGGGCGATGCTGCTGGCGGGAAGGGGGCCCGAGAGACGCACAGGGAAAAGGCGCTTCCGGATGACGCCCATGTGGTGGGTGCGGGCTGTCAGCTCCTGGCCTATGTAGCAGCCCTTGGTGAAGCTCACGCCGTTCATGAAGGCCAGGTTGGACTCCAGGGGCAGGGCTACCCCTGGGGGCAGGTCGCGCACCCCCTCGGGAACGCCTGTGGAGACCGGAGGAGAGAAACCAGAGAGAAATGAGCTCGGCCCGCCCAGCCCTGCTGCCCGCCCTCTCCTCCCACGGAGCCCCACGTGCCTGGCCGCCCTCACCTTGCCGGTACCGGAGCTGGTGATAATCCCAGGAGTCCCCCAGCCGGCCCCGGGGCACCAGGGCCGGCCCCTCCTCCTGGGTGAGGAGCCGCCAGCCCATGCGAGCGGTCCGGGGGTCGCGGGTGAGGACGGCGGCAGCCTCCGCCTTCTCCTGCAGCGGCGCGGCCCCGCCGGCCTCAGGGGCGCTGGGCAGCACTGCCCACACCCGCAGCTCAGGGTGTGGCTCCACCGTGACCTTGCGCCGGATCTTGTACAGCGTGAGGTGCTTCTGCAGCGCACCCAGTACGGAGCCGTCACACTCCAGGAGGAAACCCGCCGCGTCCTCTGCACGCTCCTGGAGCCTGCAGGGAGAAAGGCAAGGGCGTATGGGGGCGGGCAGGGGCCCCGCCCACCGCCGGCTCTCCAGGCCCCCAGCGGGGACCGATGCGCAGAGAGCCGCACCCCAGTGCGCACAGGGCTGCGTCCGTCCGCAGTCACCTGCGGCCCGGCGCACCGCAGGGATCAACGCGCAGCAAGCCGGGCCCTCGGCCACGCCGGACTGTGCTGCGAGGGCGCGCGTCATCCTGGGCAGAAAAGTGCGCCCCGAGGCACCAACACGCAGCGAGTCGTGTCCACAGCCACGTGGTGCTGCGCCTTCCAAGCGACGCAGGCAGACAAGCCACGGAGACCAACGCACAGAGCTGCGTCCACAGCGACACCACCGGGCTGCGCCCCCAGAGCGCGCGTCAATGAAGGCCAAGCCCATCAGGGGACCAGCGAGCAGAGCCCTGCCCACAGCTGCGCCCCCGGAGCGTGTGTCTTCGGAGACAGGAATGCACCCCTGGACCAACAGGCCGACAGCCGCAGCCACGACCACGCAGGCCTGCGCCTCCAGAGCACGCCTCCGCGCTGGCAGACAGGCGCACGGCGGGACCGTGCGGCAGAGAGCCGCGCCCGCCGCCTCAGCGTTGCACCTCTGGTGCGCACGTCTATGCGCACACAGACCCCGCCTGCGTGCAGAGCTACAATAGCCGGCCAAAGGGCATCACCCGTAGTCGCTGAGCCCAGGGCAGATGTGACAGAAGGCAGTTCGCCGGATGCAGGAGCCACGATACGACGCGCAGGACGGGACAACAGGGCCCGGACAGCTACCGAGGAGGAGCCCATGCTCAAGGTGAGGTGGAGAGCTATGAACAGCCACCCGGGAGCCGTGGAGTGACAGCCGGAGGGAGAAGCTGGGAGGCCAGGAGAGGTCAGCCTGCCCACAGCCACCACCCCAAGGCAGGTCCCAGAACCACCCTAACCTGTACTCTGGGCAGCCCAGGAATGACCCCATGCAGACGCACACAGAGCTGGGGCTAGGGCAGGGCACGGTCATGGGTGGGGGATGCTAAGTGGGGACACCACGATACAGCTGATCACATGGCTGGGGCCTGGCTTGTAGACATGGCTGGCACAAAGGTCCACGCCTGGTGGGAGCGGAGACAGGGAGGTGGGTGAGAACCCCGGGAAGGGCACACAAGAGAGAAGAGCCCATGGGCGGTGCCCCCAGCCCCTCCCAGGCAGGGGAGGGGTAGGTCCTTCCCCAGGGAAGCCACTTGCGCAGCGGAGAGCCGCCCGTGTGCAGTCTCACCCCGCCCTGTGGTCTGGCCCGTGTGCAGCACACACTCATCGCACAGAAGTAGCGGCCACAGGTCTCACCGAGGACACCGTGGGGAGGGTGGGACACAGGTGGCTCACCTTCTAGGATGGCAGTCACAGGACATCAAAAGTGCCGTCAGCAAGGGGCAGAAGCAAGCACACCATTTGCGAATGTGCGGTTAAGATGCCAGGAGAGGCCAGCCGTGGTGGCTCGGGGCCGTACTCCCTGCACCTTGGGAGGCTGAGGCAGGAGGATCACCTGAGCCCAGGAGTCTGAGACCAGCCTGGGCAACACAGCAAGACCCCAACTCTGTAAAAAATTTTAAAAATAG
>NW_012141413.1:3222379-3224986 GCF_000956105.1 Propithecus coquereli | reverse complement strand
TGTGTGATTCCGACTCTATGACATTCTGGAAAAGGCGAAACTATGGAGACAGTGAAAAGATCCGTGGTTGCCAGGGGTTAGGGGAGAGGGATGAACAGGCAGAGCACAGGGGATTTGGAGAGAAGTGAAACTCCTCCATGTGACAGACACTATAAGGGTGGATATACCTCATGACATGTGTGTCCAAACCCATGCAACGCACGACGTGAGTGAACCCTAGCGTAAACTGTGCACTTAGGGATGACGATGACGTGTCACTGTAGCTCACTGATTCAGCAAATGCACCACCCTGGAGGGAGATGCTGACAGAGGGGGAGGCCGTGGGGCAGGGGGAGGGACATGGGAGATCTCTGTTCCTTCCACTCGACTTTGCTGTGAACCTAAAACTGCTCTAAAAAGCAAATTCTGTTAAAAAACCATAGCTTCCATCTGGGAGTAGGTGCTGCATCCAGGAAACAAGAAGAGGGTGCTTCGAGGAAAGAACTCAAGGATGAGATAGGGGAAGGATGAGAGCTGAAACAAAATGCAGACGTGAGGAAACAGGAACAAACGAGACACACAGACTACCCTGTCCCTGAAGGAGCAACCAGAGAGGGCCAAGCACAGAGAGAAACAGATCAATGACCAGCAGCAACCAACCAGGAAAGGAGAATGGCCCCGTGAGCTAAACTTGGAGAAGTCCCAGACGAGCTCAGCCCCCACCCTACCCATCAGTGCGGTATTCCCCGACTTGCACCTGTGCGTTAAGTCTCGAAAGGGAGACCAGAGCAGGATGATGTGGTCCTTTGGTGCCCTGCCAGGGAGGGACAGAGCTGCCCCCAGTCCCCTCGGCACATAGGACATCAAGGGACACACCAGATATCCAGTCCAGAAGAGAAAAACAAACTCCTCTCACAGACCTTGATGACAGAGACCCCCCCCCCACGATCAGGGCAAATGGCAGGTCGGGGCACAGGCTCATTAGCAAGAACTGAGGCCCAGCAGCTCTGCAGACACGCTCCAGATGGGGTGGGAAAGTCTGAAAAAGAAAAACACCCCAAGCAACAAAAGCAAGTACAGCTGGCCAACCTGGGGTCTGGAGGCTCAGACACCCCCACGAAGTTGAAAATCTGAGTATAATTTTTGACTCCCCCAGAACTTAACTGCTGATGGCCTACTATTGACTGGAAGTCTCGCCAATAATGAAAACAGTCGATGAACACATCTTTTGTATGTTATGTGTATTATATACTGTATTCTTCTACTAAAGTGAGCTAGAGACAGGAAAATGCTATTAAGAAAATCATCAGGGAGAGAAAATATATTTACTTTACTATTCATCAAGCGGAAGGGGATCATCATAAAGGTCTTCATCCTCCCCGTCCTCACCTTGAGTAGTCTGAGGAGGAGGAGGAGGAGGAGGGCTTGGTCTTGCTGTCTCAGGAGGGGCAGAGGGAGCACATCTCCATGTGAGTGGACCTGCACAGTTCATCAGCGCTGTTCAAGGGTCAACTGTACTTTACACTGTATAATACTTAATAAAAACAGGAATTCAGTGAAACGCACTCAAAGGGAAAGGATGAAAGGAGATTGCAGACATAAGGGAATTTGGGGACCAAAACAGCATCGTTACAGAGCTAACACATGAACAGCAACAATCAAGAGATACTGCTGCAAATTACTGACATAGAAGGTGCGAGATAATCACAAAATGTAGTTCTTAAAATGAAGAAATGAAAGCATACAGAGGGAAGGTAATAAATATATAAGACAGACAAAGACTACGGCATCTCTGAATCGGGGACATAACGACTTAGACCTCTAGAGCTGGGGTGGACACACTTTTCCTGTAAAGAGCCAGAAGGTGAATAATTTCGGTTGGAGAACTACGATTCCACCACTGCATGCAAAAAGCCCCAGACCACCTGGAAACAATGACCTTTCTTTACAAAAACAGGCAACAGGCTGGATCTGACAGGGTTGTGTTTCACTGACCCCAATTCTAGATTCAAGGAGCCCATTCAGTGGCCAGCGATATGGTATTAAAAAAAACTCCAAAATAAGAAATAGCAGCATGACATTTCAAAACATCAGGGATTTTAAGAAAAAGTTCCTAAAAGCTTCCAGAAAAAACACAGTTCACATATAAAGCACTGGAACTAAGAACGGCACTGGACTTCGTGGAAAAGCTGGCAGCAAGAAAATGAAGTGGTGAGTACATGTGGCCACAAAAAAAAAAAAGAAAATGAAGCGGCGATGCGACATTCTCGGTGACACATTCCAACCTAGAATTTCAACAGGCAGCTGAGATATCAAGTAAAGCCACTTGCCAAGATAAAATGAGCCCCAAACTTCACCCCACGTGTCTCAGGAAGTTGTTACAGAAGCTGCTTCTCCAAAACCAAGGATGAGGAAGACAAGGAGCACAGGCGGTGGGTCTAAGAGAAGAGAGCGGCGGGGGGATCAGGCCCGGATCGCCCAGGGACCACTCCGACAAGCCGGGGTTCCGACACACGCCCGGCGGGGATCCCGCCGCGGTTTCGGGGATCCAAGTGCCGGGAAGCTGGGCAAGGGAAACTGCAACCAATGCTGTCAACGATCGAGGCCCTGAGCCGCCGGGCAGTGAAC
>NW_012141413.1:3219937-3222329 GCF_000956105.1 Propithecus coquereli | reverse complement strand
CCAGCCTGAGCAAGAGCGAGACCCCGTCTCTACTAAAAAAAAGAAATAAATTAATTGGACAATTAAAAATATATAGAAAAAATTAGCCGGGCACGGTGGCGCATGCCTGTAGTCCCAGCTACTCGGGAGGCTGAGGCAGGAGGATCGCCTGAGCCCAGTTTGAGGTTGCTGTGAGCTAGGCTGACGCCACGGCACTCTAGCCCGGGCAACACAGTGAGACTCTGTCTCAGAAAAAAAAAACAAAAAAAACCCCAGGCACTGTCTCTGGGAAGGGGGCCCACACTGCAAGAGGGAAGGCAGCACAGTCACTTTTCATCCCAACTTTTTGACGTCACCGGGTTCTTTTAAGACCGTGCGCGCATATTTTTATGTTTAAAATCTGCAGCAGAGCGAGCAGAGTTGGCGTGAAACGTGGGCGGGCTGGGGGAGCCAGAGTGAGGCGTGTGGGACCCAGGGGACCAGGGCCTGGGTGGGCTGGTGGGTCCAGGGTGAGTCCTGGAGAGGACCGAAGCCCCTGGAGCTGCGCTGTCCCGGCACAGACCCCCACCCACGCTGACACGCCCTCCCCGGCTGTGCTGGGCACCCCCTTCCCCCCGCACAGGGCAGAGGTCCTCATGGGTTCTAGGTTCCGGGGTCCGGGGTGCTTTCCAGCCTTCTATGCCTGTGACTGTCTAAATGAGGCCCCTGGGACCGACAATGCTAGGATGTGACCCCCGGGGCCCCACACCCCCTACCCGTTGCCCCTGAGTTACGGGGGCCCAGAGGATGCCCAGCTGCGCCCAGAGACAGGAGACTTGAGACAGGGCGGAGCCCGGCCTGGGGAGCTTTCCCAGCGGTGGCGCTGCTGACACTTGCGCGGGATCATTCTCCGTGGCGGGGGCCTTCCAGACATTGCGTGGCAGCCCAGGCCTCGCCCGCCCCAGTCATGACATCCAGAAATATTTCCAGACGCACAGAGCGTCCCCCAGGGGCAGGGCCCTGACCTAAAACACAGGATGCACAGGTAAATCTGGATTTTACATCGATGACGGAGGGTTTTTTAGTATAAGTATATCCTAAATATTGCACGGGACATACTTACACTAACAAACCGACCGTGGATTGTCTGAGACATACCCGGGTGTCCTGTACTTTTATTTGCTGAGGCCTGCAGCCCCCTGGGGCAAAGCCACGGGAAGAGGGCAGAGGTCAAAGGGCAGCTGTGGCCTGGCAGGTGGGCCCTGCTGGCAGCTGGCGGGCCATCAGATCTCAGGAAAGGGGACTCCTGGGAGCAGGGCTGTCGTGGGGAGCTGGCCCCTGACCGGTCTCTCCTGCTCCTCAAGGACGGTCAGACGCGTGGCCACGGCCTGGCCCGGGGTGGCACGCAGAGACCACCAGACCACAGTCCTGTCCGAGACAGGCCCTCGCAGCCTCTCTCTGCCTCCAACACGAAGACAGATGAAAACCGACAGACAGATCCCCTCTGAATTTTCTTGGGGTAAAAAAAACCAGCCAAACAACAACAAAATCAACAGAAAGGGGCCTTGAGGAAACACGCACTGTCAGAACGAGAAAAGAAACCTGGAAAACCAGAGCCTCCTTGTCTGGGAGAACGAAAAGACAGGCCACAGCCCGGGAGAAAACGGAGGCGAAAAACGTGTGGCAGAGGGGACTGTCACCCAAAATACGCGAAGAACTCCTAAAACTCAACAACAGGAAAACAGCCTGCTTAGAAACGGGCCAAGGACCTTCCCGTTTGCCTCGCCGACGGCGCACGGGTGGCAAACGTGCGCTCGGGCGGCAAACGTGTGCTCGGGCAGCTCCGCGTCGCCCGTCGCTAGGCAGAGGCGGAAACGGAGCTGCCGCCACTCCCGCGGGAAGGCGGGTCCAGGAGACTGACGACATGCAGTGCCGGTGAGGACGTGCAGCGACAGGAAGCCTCCCTCGCTGCGGAGGGAACGCAAGGCGGCACGGCCACTCTGGAAGACAGCTGGGCGGTTTCGCTCCGCAGGCCCCTGCCCCTTGATGTCAGCATCCGCCCACGTGAAATGAAAACTTCTGCCCGCACGAAGATGCCTATGGCACCTTGGTTCACAGCTGCCAAAGCCTGGAGGCAAGACGTCCTTCAGCAGGTGAGCAGGTGAACAAACTGCGGTCCATCCAGACAGTGGAAATTATTCCTCCCTAAAAGGAAATGAGGCTGGGCGTGGTGGCTCACACCTGCAGTCCCAGCACTTGGGGAGGCTAAGGTGGGAGGATCGCTTGAGCCCAGGAGTTTGAGACTAGCCTGGGCAACACAGCAAGACCCCATCTCTACAAAAAATTTAAAAATCAGCCAGGCATGGTGGGGCACACCTATAGTCCCAGCTACTCAGGGGGCGGAGGCAGAAAGATTGCTTGAGCCCAGGAGTCT
>NW_012141413.1:3202547-3218922 GCF_000956105.1 Propithecus coquereli | reverse complement strand
CCCCCCCCACGATCAGGGCAAATGGCAGGTCGGGGCACAGGCTCATTAGCAAGAACTGAGGCCCAGCAGCTCTGCAGACACGCTCCAGATGGGGTGGGAAAGTCTGAAAAAGAAAAACACCCCAAGCAACAAAAGCAAGTACAGCTGGCCAACCTGGGGTCTGGAGGCTCAGACACCCCCACGAAGTTGAAAATCTGAGTATAATTTTTGACTCCCCCAGAACTTAACTGCTGATGGCCTACTATTGACTGGAAGTCTTGCCAATAATGTAAACAGTTGATGAACACATCTTTTGTATGTTATGTGTATTATATACTGTATTCTACTAAAGTGAGCTAGAGACAGGAAAATGCTATTAAGAAAATCATCAGGGAGAGAAAATATATTTACTTTACTATTCATCAGGTGGAAGAGGATCATCATAAAGGTCTTCATCCTCCCCGTCCTCACCTTGAGTAGTCTGAGGAGGAGGAGGAGGAGGAGGGCTTGGTCTTGCTGTCTCAGGAGGGGCAGAGGGAGCACATCTCCATGTGAGTGGACCTGCGCAGTTCATTAGTGCTGTTCAAGGGTCAACTGTACTTTACACTGTATAATACTTAATAAAAACAGGAATTCAGTGAAACGCACTCAAAGGGAAAGGATGAAAGGAGATTGCAGACATAAGGGAATGTGGGGACCAAAACAGCATCGTTACAGAGCTAACACATGAACAGCAACAATCAAGAGATACTGCTGCAAATTACTGACATAGAAGGTGCAAGATAATCACAAAATGTAGTTCTTAAAATGAAGAAATGAAAGCATACAGAGGGAAGGTAATAAATATATAAGACAGACAAAGACTACGGCATCTCTGAATCGGGGACATAACGACTTAGACCTCTAGAGCTGGAGTGGACACACTTTTCCTGTAAAGAGCCAGAAGGTGAATAATTTCGGTTGGAGAACTACGATTCCACCACTGCATGCAAAAAGCCCCAGACCACCTGGAAACAATGACCCTTCTTTACAAAAACAGGCAACAGGCTGGATCTGACAAGGTTGTGTTTCACTGACCCCAATTCTACATTCAAGGAGCCCATTCAGTGGCCAGCGATATGATATTAAAAAAAACTCCAAAATAAGAAATAGCAGCATGACATTTCAAAACATCAGGGATTTTTTTAAAAAGTTCCTAAAAGCTTCCAGAAAAAACACAGTTCACATATAAAGCACTGGAAATAAGAACGGCACTGGACTTCGTGGAAAAGCTGGCAGCAAGAAAATGAAGTGGTGAGTACATGTGGCCACAAAAAAAAAAAAAGAAAATGAAGTGGCGATGCGACATTCTCGGCGACACATTCCAACCTAGAATTTCAACAGGCAGCCGAGCTATCAAGTAAAGCCACTTGCCAAGATAAAATGAGCCCCAAACTTCACCCCACGTGTCTCAGGAAGTTGTTACAGAAGGTGCTTCTCCAAAACCAAGGATGAGGAAGACAAGGAGCACAGGCGGTGGGTCTACGAGAAGAGAGCGGCGGGGGGATCAGGCCCGGATCGCCCAGGGACCACTCCGACAAGCCGGGGTTCCGACACACGCCCGGCGGGGATCCCGCCGCGGTTTCGGGGATCCAAGTGCCGGGAAGCTGGGCAAGGGAAACTGCAACCAATGCTGTCAACGATCGAGGCCCTGAGCCGCCGGGCAGTGAACATCGCTCCGTCGTGAGGACGTCAGTGGAGATAACCAGGCACGGGGAGCTCTGGGAGGGGCAGTGGGGAACACAGGGCACACCCAGAACTCGGGGAGTATCGGCACGGCTGGGACCCAGAAACACGGCCACACCTGCAGGCGGCAACCGCCGACCCCTGGTCCCTGCAGCGGGAGGGGCCGACCAGGCAGGGCGAGGCGCGCCCCCACTCGGAAGGGGCCCCCTCGTGAGGCTGGGTGCATGGGGGGTCTCTGCTCTGACACGGTGGGAGAGTGGCGGGCCCATCCCTGTGTGTCCAGCCCGGCCTTCCCCGGGGACCTTCCCCTGGGTGTCCAGCCCAGCATTTCCCGGGAATCCTCTCTCCCCTGGGCATCCACCCCGGCCTTTCCCGGCGGCCCTTTCTCCCCCGGGTGACTTCTGTACTATCCACCCCCTACCCTCTACAGACCCGATCGTGGGTGCCCGCCCCCCACGTCCCCGCAGGCCCTGGAGGCCCCGGTACCGGCCCCCGCGCGCGCCGTGCCCGTCCGCCCCCTCTCGCCCCCGGAATACGCCACCTGCGCAACCGTCCCCGCCCCTCCCCCTCCCTAGCTCACCCGTACACGATGACGTCATAGAGCGTCCGGCCCTGCACGTTCAGGAAATGGGCGTAGCCCGCGCGCGCAGGAGGCGGGACTGCGCCATCCGCAGGCCCCAGAAGCGGCAGCTCATTGGTCAGCAGCCCCAGCAGGAACGGCGCCGCGTCCGGGCCGCGCACGCGCACCAGGGCGCGCTCGTCCAGCCGGAAGCAAGTCCATATTGCATCGCCCGCGGGGTCACCGCAGGGAAAGCCGGAACCGTGGGCCAGGCGGCGCCTGGGGGTCCCGCTCAGCCGCCAACGCCAGGCCGGGCCGCCGCGCCCGGGAGCCGCGCCCCGAAGCAGCATGGCCGCCGCCATCTTGGGCAGGAGTGTGGTGGTGGCGGGAAGGGCGTGCGCCACAGCGGCCTCTGGCGGTGGCCGCCGGAAGGAGAGCGGGCAGGGACGGGAGGCGCGTGCGTGAGGGGCAGGGCCGCGCGGACTTGTGAGCAGGAGGGGCGGGCGGAGCGTGCGAACGTGAGCGTCGGGACAGCGTGGGCCCCTGTGCGCCGCGTGGAGCTGCGTTGGCGTATGTGCGTGAAGGCCGGGGCAGCGTGGATGTGTTGCGTGAGGAGCAGAAATGTTGGGCCGGTGTTGGCGTATGTGCGTGAGGGGCGTGGCTTCGGTGCCTGAGCAGCTTGGTCGTGTTGCGTCAGGGGCGGCGTGTGCGTGAGGATGGGAGGGGCGGGGCCTCGGCCTGTCTGTCAGTGCGCAGGCCCCACCCCTCCTGCCGAATGGATGACGTGGTCCCTGCTCACCTGCGGCTACTGTGCGAGTCTAAGTGTGGTCTCGCTCTGCCGCCTGGGCTGGAGTGCAGTGGTGTGATCACAGCTCCTGGGCTCAAGCGATCCTCCTGCCTCAGCCTCCCCAGTAGCCGGGACTACAGGCGCGCACCACCATCTCCGCTAATTTTTAATTTTTTTGGAGAGACGGGGTCTCGCTATGTTGTCCAAGCCGGACTCAAACTCCTGGCCTCAAACGACCTTCCTGTTATCCCAAAGTGCTGGGATAACAGGTGTGAGCCGCCGAACCCTGCCTCTTCCTTGTCCTATAAGGACACCTGTCGTGTCAGATTCGACAGTTGTACACAGTTTGCTGCCTCTGCCTTATCCGTCCATCTATGTTATTTTTTTTCCTTTTTGCTGAATGGCAGGACTCTCCGACCCCAGGTGTCTCCTGAGCACAAGGACAGGCACCGTCCTGCCCACCGCCCCGCCAGCCCCCAATCCCTGTGTTGTGCCCAGACACCACCAACCTTTCTAATGTCTCCAAGCCCATCTTCGGCAACTACCCCTTTTGTCCAGGCAGGGTCACCACGGACGTGTGGTGGCCACTGTTGTGTGTCTTCAGTCCCCTTGAATGTGGGACGCCAAGTCTGCCCTGGAGCCTGGCCCGTCCTCACAGAGCACGGCGCTCCTAGGATTCACCGTGTTGTCTCCAGGACAGTGTTGGTAGGAACTGCAGGCCTGTGTGGCATATCCACCCCGTGGCGCTTCCTCGGGGATTGCTGTCCCCATTTGCCTCTCTGGGTGGCTGGACCCTTTAGGGGTGGTCTCCCACTGCACAGGGGCCTCTTTCTGGGGGTGGGTGACCCATCTGCAGGGTGGCCCTCCTGGGACACACTGCCATGTTGACCTCGTTCTCTTCTCCACGGACCTCGACTCGAAGCACCAAAGACTCCACTTACTCAAAATGACTTTTGTTTATGGTCTGGAGCTCCAGGTGAGCAGGAGTTTTCGTAGCTGCTAAAGAAAAAAATTTCTCACTGACGCTTGCTAAAGCCTGCATGGCGGACTGAATCAGGCCCTCTCCCTCAGTGGAGGGCCCCCAGCCATGGGGTTGTGTGGGGGCAGAGACGCCCGGCTCACCCTGGACACAGCTGGGGCAAGCGGGGACGTGCAGCCAGGGGGCAGAGTGGGGTCAGCAGGTGGAAAGTTCCGAAGAGGAGACATCGGGGTGCCGGGGATTCTCCTCGCTGCAGGCAGGCCAGGGCGACCAGACATCCCCTGGGGGAGGGAGGAGGAGGGTCAGGTTTCGAGGTTGGGGGGTTCTGGGGAACCGACTCAGCAGGGCTCTTGCTGAAACTGGATTTTCCAAGGAAGGGCACAGATGGGCCTGGGAGGGTTCGGGAGCCTTTCTCACAGCCCCCCGGCGTATCTCCAGGGCCCACACAGCCCCCAGCTCAAATTCGGGGCTCAGTTACCATCGGGAGGATCCATGAATTCCCAACCCAGGCAGATCTCCGCAGAAAGGGCCTGTCTGAGCGTGTTGCTCCCAGGTGTGGTCAGGTCCCAGGCAGGCCCTGGACTTGGCCTTCGAGGCCCTGCCTATCAGCCTGCTCCCCCTGGCTGCAGCCACCCATCCCTCGAGCTCTTACTTGCACTTCAGAAGCCTCAAGGCCTGCCCCAAGCCCTGTGAAGCCCAGATGCCTCCCAGCCAGGCCTGGCCAGTGTGGGGGCATGGCTCACCACACAGAGACCCCCACCCCACTGGGACCCCCCCAAACCCTCTGGCGCTCAGCCTTCCCGCTGGCTGGCTTCCCGGTTGAGACTGGCTGGGCCTGGAATGCGCTCCCTGACCGTTGGCCACTGCCCCTTCCTCCTCCTGGGCCCGGCATTCCTGAGGGTGACCCGGCACCTCCCGGCTCCCGCAGCGAGGACAAAGCGGAAGCCGGGCAGGACGACATGAGGTGGGGACAACACTCACAGGGTGGGGGCCGCGTTCCTGCAGCCTCACGTCAGCCTGCCCGACAGCCAGCAGAGGAATTCGCGTTCACCCGGGCTCCGCCGGCGGGAAGGGCGAGGGGCCGACCCGGTACCCCCACTGGGCCCGCTCGGAACACTCCCAGTCTCCTGCCACCGCCACTGGGGGCCACTTAAATGCACATGGGCTGAAGGGAAACAGTGGAACTTTCGGTCCCTGGGGCCACATTTCTAGTGCCCAGAGCTGTGTGGCGGTGGCTCTGGTCCCCCTTGTCCAGGAAGCCTTCCTGGACCCTCTGCCCCAGCCTGGCCGGCCCAACGCCCCTGGGCTGCTGTCCCCCTGTCAGGGGCCAGGCTGCAGCTGGAGCCACGCTGGAGACTCTCTCAGCAGGGGTGGAGAGCTGAGAACTGGCCAGTTGGCGGGATGTGGGGGTCCCAGACCCCGCTTCCTAGTCTCTGCCAGGGGTGACCATGGCTTCCTGTTATTCTCTCCTTAGGGCTTCCTCCCTTCCTAAAGGAAGGAGAGGGACGTGCCCCCGTTCTGGAGGTGTATCCGATCATCCCACCACTCGCCCCTCCCTTCACAGGGGCAGCCGGCGAGCTGGCTGAGGCCGTGGAAACGGATGGGGCCGAGCCGAGGAGGCCGGTCCTGTCAGATTCTGCTCCGGAGCAGCCCCGGCCCTGGCTCTGCCCCGCCGGCTCCTGGGACCCCTGGCCTGCACCAGAGCTCCGAAGATGGGGGCAGAGGAGGAGTGGTGGTGGTGATGTCAGCAGTGCCCAGGCTCAGCTCACCACCCTCATGGGCACGCTGGGCAGATAGGGAAACTGAGGCATGGAGATTTTTTTACTTTTAAAGAGTTAAGTGGCCATTAAGTGCCAGGTTTAGTAGCTGGGTCAGGTTTAGCCTCTGGGAGTCGGTAGACTTGAGCATCTTAGATGCCACTTCGTGCACAGATGGGAGATGACAGCCCTGATTTGGGGCTCGGGCATGACATGGTGGTAATGTCCAGATTGGAGGCAGGACCATTGAATCCTGCAGAGGCTGGGGTTTGCCCAGCAAGGCTGCACGGCCCCTCCTGGCCAGGGACAGCCGGGGACGTTCCTGCTGCGGGGATTTGACAGCAGGAAGAGCCTCAGTCTTACTGATTTCAAACACTTTTTTCTTCTGTGTATTTTAAGAGAGCCATCAGTTAGCCGACTCTAGGCCGATGCATTTTGTACTTAGCTATACTGTGATATTTTTCATTATTTTAGGACACCAACATGAGACCTATAATAAAATGTGTAATGGGGTTGGAAGCTGGGGAGGAGGATCTACTGCTATACAGCTAATAAATCAGGACAGATGAACAAATGCTTCAGAAAAACATGGTCACAAATCTGATGGGACCTCAGTGGCCCCCCCTAACCCCCAAGTCTCCAAGAAGGGAGATCTGTCCCTTAGAGCCCTTCTCTTGTGGTAACAAGAGCTTCCAGTTGGGCATATGCCTTCTAACAGGGACAGAATTGTGTCCCGTCGAAGTTGGTATGTTGATGTCTTAACCTCCCGGACCTCAGACAGTGGCTATATTTGGAGATGGAGCCTTTAAAAGGTGATTAAGCTAAAATGCGTTCATTGGGGTGGACCCTAATCCAGGCTGACTGCTGTCCTCAAAAGAAGGGATTAGGGCACAGAGGCACACAGGCACGGCCATGTGAGGACACGGAGAAGAGGACCATCTGCAGGCCAAGGGGAGAGGCCTCAGGAAGAACCAGCCCTGCACGTCTTAATCTCTGACTTCTGGCCTCAGGGCTGTGGGGAAATGTGTGGTGCTAGCGTTGTGGCCGCCCAGGCAGACCGATCCAGCTTCCCTTGCAGGTGGGTGCCCTTTTACGGGCTCTGGCGCAGAGGGTGTGTATTAGGACTCTCAGAGCAACAGAAACATAGGAGATAGAGATATAGACACGTATTCTATATAAGCAAAGACTAAGCTTTCTCAAAGAAGGCCTGAAAGCACAGTGGCTCACGCCTGTAGTCCCAGCTACTTGGGAGGCTCAGGCGGGAGGATCACTTGAGCCCAGCAGTTGGAGACCAGCCTGGGCAATATAGCAAGACCCCGTCCCTACAAAAAATAACACATGAAATACCTGGGCATGGTGGCATGCACCTGTAGTCCAGTCTACTTGGGAGGCTGAGACAGGAGGATCGCTTGAGCCCAGGAGTTGAGGCTGCAGTGAGCTATGATGGTGCCACTGCACTCCAGCCTGGGCAACACAGCAAGACCCTGTCTCTAAAAAAAAAAAAAGAAAAGAAAAAGATAGGAGTTCCATTTGCAGTTTCTCTTGCAGCTGTGATGCCTTTTAATGGGCTCTGGCTGAGGGGATGTGGATTAGGGTTCTCCAGAGAAACAGAACCACACGAGGTAGGGATACAGACACAGACGCTGTATACTACCTTCTATATCTGTATCTATATAAACAAAGACTAAGCTTGCTCAGAAAAGGCCTGAATAGAACCAGATGGTGGAGGAAGAGTGAGCTATGCCCAGGTGCCCTGTGTGGCTGGACGAAATGCGCCCCCAGAGGGGCCTGGCCTCCCCGCATGACAGCCCCACCTGCAGCACAGCCTCAAATCCTGGGATGGCCAGTAACACGGACCCTTCCTGCCATGGAGAGGCTGGTGGTGCAGCCCCACTGGGGTGGACGTCTGCTCAAGGTTGAGGTTTGCTTTCCCTCCCTGAGGTTCCATTCCCAGAATCCCAGCCACGGCTCCGTGGGAGTGGGGCTCACCTGACATGGAGGTCAGCCCGGCAGTCCCCAGAAAGGAGAGGGACTCAGTCTGCAGGTGGCATCTGGCCAGTCAGGCTGAGGTAAGACTCCAGGCTTGTGTACTGAGCCAGGGACACCAGAGAAAGAGAGGGGTTTGCAGCCCAGCAGAGGCTGCCAGGGTGCCCTCGGCCTCAGGGAGGCTGGGAGGGACAGGTCACCTGGGGCCCACACTGAGGGGGCTCCTTTCAAGCAGCAGCTGGTCTCCCCCTACCATGTCCTCCTCTGCCAAAGCTGCCCCTGCAGGCTCTGGCCAGCATCCCAATAATGCAGGCCCTGAGACAACCGCCCTCCATGCGCTGAGCTGCAGGCTGACCCTGAGCTCGGAGCCTGCTCTTTGTTTCTTGCCATCTGTGCGCTCCGCCCACTCTCCTAGCCCCCAGCACAGTGCCTGGCACCAGGTGGCACACACTTGTCTGACAAGCTGCAGGGGCTCAGCTTGCGGCCTTGCTCTCAGCCCGTCCCTGGGGAGGGGTCTCGTCTCCCAGCCAACCTGGGCTAAGCCATGTCTCCCCTATGGCCAGTGATGGACTTGTGCACACATGCATGTTTGCACACACACATGCTTGCACGCACACACACATGCATGTGTGCACACAGACATGCACATATGCATGCACGTGGTCACATGTACACAGCCGCACATGCATGCATGGTCACACACGTGCATATGCACACATGCACGCACAAGGTTGTAAACAAAAGTTAGTTTTATTTTGCTCTCTTTCTCTGAATGGTGAGTCTGAATTAGGGAGCAGGGCGGAAAGGCCAGGCCGTTTGCAGGAACCCCGGAACCCCCTTCCCCCAGCAGGGTCCACAGCCCCTGACTGCCACCTCGCAGGTCCAAGCTGCGAGGCATGGTTGACATATTGGCAGAACTTCAAGTTTGTCCCAGAGAAAGGTGTTGTGCCCGGTGTCAAAGAAGCTCAGAGAGAGGGGTGGTCCTGTGTACCCCAGGAACCCCCGCAGGGCCTCTGTCTCAGGCACGGGGCAGCGAGCCGGTGCAGACCAGGGCTGGGCACAGAAACCTCTGCAGGTCCTGGCCTCCCTTGGTTTCTTTCACCTTCTGTGCAAGGAAGACCTGGGCTTGCCCTGGGCTCTGCAGGAACCGGACCCTGGGGAAGGAGCCCTATTAGCTGCTGCAGGGAGTACGACAAGCACAACCCCCTCTGACACCCTCTGGGGTCACAGACCAGAGCTGAGGACGGGAACTGAGGAGCCTCGTGGCTCCCAGGCCCCCTCCCCATCCTTCCCTAACCAGCGCCACCTCTTCCCTCCAGCCCCTCCTGAGAGGGGATGAGCAGCCCCGCTGCCCCTGGGGCGAGGCCATGGCGGTGGAGGAGGAGGGCCCGCGGGTCTCCCCGGGAGCTCCCCTCAGCCCGGCGCCCCTGGGCCCCGTCCTCAGATCCACACGGTGGTCTTCCCGTCCCTGCTGCTGGCGCTGCCCTTCTCGGAGCTGGCCCTGGGCTTGGCGCCCTGCCGCTCCTGTGCCCCCGGCCGGCCCTGCTCCCCGACGGTGCCCCCCGACGTGGCACTGCCCGACCCGGACCCGGGGGCGCCTGCTCGGGGGGGGGCCCTAGAGGCCGCGGGGAGCCCCGAGGCGCAGGGCGGGCTGTCCCGGTCGCGGTCCCCAGCCGGCGCCCCGTCGCGTAGCGCCTGCAGGGCCAAGTTCGCCAGGTTCTGGTCGTGCGCGCGCGCGCGCTCGGCCGCCCGCACCACCAGGCTGTAGTCGGGCGGGCAGGCCAGGCCCGCGGCCGCCGCGGCAGGAAAGGCACAGGGCGGGGGCCGCGGCGCGGGGGCGGGCGCGGGGGCCCCGGGGCTGCGGCGGCCGCGCACGGCGTCCTGCGCGCTGCCCAGGCCCAGGTGCGCCATCTCGCAGAGGTTGAGCAGGAGGCAGAGGCAACTGACCACGTACATGACCAGCAGGAAGACGGTCTTCTCGGTGGGCCGGGACACGAAGCAGTCCACCACGTGCGGGCAGGGCTGGCGGCTGCACGCGAAGAAGGGCCGCACCTCAAAGCCGTACAGCAGGTACTGGCCCACCAGGAAGGCCACCTCGAAGGCCGCCCTGGCCACCAGCTGGGCCACGTACACGCGCATCAGCCCCTCCCGCTGGATGCGCCTCCGCCCGTCGTGCTGCGCGGCTGGGCCCGGGACCCCCGCGGCCTTGCCGTCCCCGCCGGCCCCCTTGGCGCCCGCCTCTTCTGCCTCCTCGCCCGCGCCCTCGGCCGCGCCCCCCTCCTCCTCTTCCTCCTCCTCGCCCAGGCCCAGCATGGGCTCCTCTTCGCCCAGGTCCCCAGGCTCCGGCCAGCCGGGCTGTGCGGGGGGCAGATGGGCCCGGGGCGCGCGGCGGGGCCCGGAGCGCCGGCGGAGAGCGCGGCGCCGCTCCTGCTCAGACGCGCGGGCCAGGCGGTGGACGGCGTAGCCCAGGTACATGACCGAGGGCGTGGAGATGACCACGATCTGGAAGACCCAGAAACGCACGTGCGACAGGGGCGCAAAGGCGTCGTAGCAGACGTTGTCGCAGCCCGGCTGCCGCGTGTTGCAGGTGAACTTGGCCTGCTCGTCGGAGTAGATGGACTCGCCGCCCACGGCCGTGAGCACGATGCGGAACACCACCAGCACCGTGAGCCACACCTTGCCCACGAAGGTGGAGTGGTTGTGGATCTCCTCCAGCAGCCGCGTCAGGAAGCTCCAGCTCATGTTGGTCATAGGGGCAGGCGGGCGGGACCTGCGGGCACGCGGCCAGGTCAGCAAGGGGCCTTAGCCCGGGAAGGGAGGGCGGGGCGGCCAGGAGCCCCCGCTGCTCGGAGCTCAGAGCCGCGGCTTACACACCCCTGCTGACGGGGAGCTCACCACCTTCGATGGAAGAGGAAGCAGCCATCCGGATCCTGCCCCTGCCCATGGGGTGCATCGGGAGGGGTGCTCTCCCACCGAGTGCCTACCCGAGCCCCTCTGGCTCTCCTCCAGACCCTCCCCACCCCAGGAAAGCTTAGTGCCAGCTCTGGGACTGCATCCCCCCTGAGAGCCACAGAGCTTGGGAGTCGGCTGGGTGAGCTGCCTTCTGATGGGGAAACCGAGGCCAGCCCCACTCAGAGGGTGGGGGGCTGTGCAGTCTCAGCTCCTGTTGCACACATGCCCCCCCATCCCACCCTCTGGCCACAGCCAGGTCACTGGGGAGGGTCCCACAGAGTCTCCTAGCATCCGGGGGCCTCTCCCCAGCCTGCCCAGCCCCTCCAGCCCCATAGCTCCCCAGCGCCCCATGCCTGTGGTACCACAGGCCCCCAGCCCCCAGCTGCCCTGTCCTGTCTCCCTCCACACCCTGTACAGTGATCTGGTGGTCCCTCCACTTCCACAAAGGACTCCCACCCTCCCTTGAACCCCCAGCTGGTCCCACT
Source organism: Propithecus coquereli (assembly GCF_000956105.1). Classification (NCBI taxonomy): domain Eukaryota; kingdom Metazoa; phylum Chordata; class Mammalia; order Primates; family Indriidae; genus Propithecus; species Propithecus coquereli. The sequence continues at coordinate 3,207,713 of NW_012141413.1, read as the reverse complement.
GCACTGGGGCTGCTGGCTCCTGGTCCTCCAAGGTGCCAGCCCAGACTGTCCCCAGCTGGGGGGACAAGAAGAGGCTGAGCACCTGTCCAGGAGATATAGTGTCTAGCGAGGCCACAGACGCGGTAGCGCACGGCCATGCTTGGGTACCAGCCATGCAGACCAGCTGAGCCCTGGGTGGGTGTGTGCCGGGGAACAGACACTGCTGCAGGGCCACCCTGCAGAGGGGAGAGTGACCTGCAGCCCCCCGCCCAGCCCCCTCCTCACGGCTGCCCCATGGCCAGTACCTGCTCCTGGGCAGCTTGGGGCAGGAGACCCCTGAGCAACCTGCGTCTCTGGACCCCTCCCTCCTGGACCCGGCTAGGAGGCAGCGGCGGCAGGTGTGGGACCAGCAGCAGCAGCTGGCGGAGGGGGCTCCCGGCCTCTTTATGCGGCTGGGCCTCCCCACCCGGGGCAGGAAGAGGGGGCAGTCGGGGTTCCTGGGGAAGTGGCCCTGCTTCCTCACATCTGTGCAGCGCCCTTCAGAGCGATGCACACACTCACATGTGCACACACAGATGCAGACTCACACATGCAATCAAACACATGTATACACACTGGCATGCATGCATGTGTTCTCAGATACGTGTGCGCACGCGTACTCACACAGGCACAGAGATGCATGCACAAGTACACCTGTACATATGCATGAAGATACGTGCACACACAGCACGCCCACGTATGCACACGTGCGCATGCCCACACAGACATGTGCAAACGCATAGGTGTGCACACGTGTAACACGTGCTCTCACAGACGTACATGTGCACTGACAGATGTACATCCACACGTGCAAATGCATGTACACATGCACTTGGTATAAATGCAGACACACATGCATGCAAACGCATGTGCCGTGCATGTCTATGATCGCACGTGTGTGTGTGCACATGTGAGTATACGTGTGGCTCTGAGGGGTGCTGCACAAATGTGATTACCGACTGGCACCACTGAACGTGGAGCTGAGGAGACATGCACAGACGGCTCCTGAGACCCGCTGTGGCTCAGACCTGGGCTGAACATGCGCTGGGGTCTAAGGGCTGGTGCTTTGCCCTGGGGGTGGGTATCACTCGTGACATGTGGTTCTGAGTGCAGCGGGCCTGGGAACAGCCTAGAGGAGCATCACATGGGGTTGGGGGGACTCCCAAATCTGCAGCTCCAGCCCACAACTCACCTGGGCCCAGCTGCCTCCTGACATGGGCACCCGGCACCTGGCACCTCCAGTCCCAGCACCAATCTCCCCTACAGAGTGGCCTTCCCATCCCAGGGGACCTTATCCTGGATGGCTCTCTGCACCCCACCTAGCCCGTCAGCAAACCCTGAACCCTCTCCTTCACTCCTCCCTCCCTCCCTGTGAGCCTCCCTCCGCGGGAGCAGGCCAGCGGAACCTTGGAGTGCCCCCCCAGCACGCCTGCCCTCTGACATGCCCTCCCCTGATGCCTCCCGACTAGGGCAAATGCCAAGGCTGCACCTGGCCCCAGCACCAAGTACCCTGTCCCCCATTCCATGATGGCTGCAGACACCCCCTTGCACTGCTCAGCACATACCCACCCCCAGCCCTTCTCCAGGCCGTCCAAACCGCCGTCCGTGTGATGACGGATCACAGCCAGGCACCTCAGGATGCACTTTGCAGGGATGTGGGTGGCTTCACAGAGAATGTTTCTAGCTATGTGGCTACACGTGGTGTGCACACATATGCCTGTGCTCTGCCACCTGAATGGGCTGAAATGCAGAAGCACCTTAGGAGCAAGGACACATCTGCGCCCCAGGTCTTGGCTTCTAACTCCACTCCCAATAAAAAGAACCAGGAATCCTCCGGGAAATGGCTGACGCTAGTGCTGGGGCCGGGAATACTGTGTGTCGCATGTTGCAGACTCTTGCCCATAGCAAGCCGCAGCGTCAGAGAGGAAGGATGTGCTCAACAGGCATGCACACGCACGCGTATTTGCATGCTCTCAAGTATACACGCTTACCGATGGGGCCGTGTCAGAGGGGCATGGGATAGCTGGCAGAGTCCCCAGGGAGCCAAAGCTGCATCATTTGAGCAACAAAATAAAGTGGTATTCTAGAGTCTAGGTCACGCTACAGGTGAGAACCCACAGTACAAATGATTGAACAAGTAACCAGACGGGGCAGAGGAGACCACTGCCCGTGCAGAGGAATTCCCAGGCCCTGCAGACACTCCCGCCCCTGCCTGCGGCTGCACCGCTACGGCATCCCAGAGAGCGCCCCCGGGGAAACAGCATGGGGCCGCGGGGAGACACTCTCACAGCTTTTTCTGTAAATCTAAGTGTTGTAAAATAAATACCTTATTTATGACTAGCCTTAAAAAATATATATATATATATATACACACACACACACACACATATACATGTATACATAAACCTTATTTAAAATAAAGAAAAGACTGCCCACAAAGAGGCAGGGCCAGGCCAAGGGGAGCTGCCCAGGGCTGCAGAGCCGCCCGCAGGAGAGCGGGGGACAGGTGCTGCCAGACGCCAGGCCCGTGTGGACGGACTGTGCACGCGCAGGAGCCCCTTTGTGCAAAAGCATCTCACCCCACAGCCATGTCTCCGTGGGTCCAGGACAGGACTTGTGGGGGAGAAACTTCAGCTCAGCCAGGGCTGGGACGGCCCAGGGTCAGGGTCTGGGAGGAACCAGGCAGCCTGGGCGAGGTCAGTAACATGGGGGCGACCAAAGGAGTTCCGGCCAGGCCCCTGCTGCCCCAGGCCTCTGAGTGCCCAGGCAGGATCTGTGGAGAAGGTGGGAAGGGCCGATGGGGCCGGTCTGTGGGACCCAGTTCAGGAGGGCAGTGCTGATGGAGGCACAAAGAGGGAGATCTCACGGTGGCAGGGAAAGGGTGTCACAGTGAAGGGGCTTTGGGTTCTTGGTGGGATGGGGGTCTCACAGCTGGGCCTTTTTTCTCTCCACCCCTAGTCCTGGTAGTAACAGTGTCGTCGGCACCTGCCTAGTTGTTGGGTCGTCAGGCAGGGGTCTTCCCTAGCCAGGCTGGGTGTCCCGTGCAGGCAGGGCAGGCATGGGCTCGGCCCTTCTCGCCCAGGCTGGGGCTGAGGTCCCCCACGAAGGCTCAAGGTGTGCAGGCCGAGGCTGCCTGTCTGCAAACCCTGGGCCCTGCCAGCCACGCCCAATCCACGAAGTCCTGGCACCAGGGGTGACCGGGCCCAACCGAGGCCGCCCCCACTGAAGCCCAACCCACCTTAGGTCTAGACAAGGGAGGGTGGAAAACCAGGGATCGCCCCCGCCCCTGCCTGCAGCTCTCTGGGTCAGAGTCCCTGCCCAGGTATTTCCTTCCCACTTTGGCTCTCCCGGGCCCTGCCCGGGTGGGGCTGGGTGGAGCCCGGTGTCTTCCTGCTGCTTAGGTGTGGCTGTGGGCCTGAGCACCCTAGTGCTCAGCACTCCAGGCCGGGACCCTGCCCCAGGACCCTCCTCCTCCCCGAGCACAAGGGGACGGAGCGCATGGCGGGCACTGTGCTGCCCTTGTCCACTCACAAACACCTCACGCACGGTCAAGGCTGGCCCAGGGCCGGCCCTAGCCCCGCTGTTCCCCCACCCTGCCTGCCTGCCTGCTTTCCTGCGCCCCTGCAGGGCAGGGTCTCCTCCCCTGGGGTGCCTGCAGCCCACGGGCCCATCCCCCAGGGCCCTGCATGGGGGACACTGCTCACTCAGAGGATGGCAACAGCCCTTGCCCACCCTCAGGCCTTGGTGTCACAGGCCCCCTAGAAGCGTGATCTCCCACCCCCAACCCCACACTCTTTGGCCCCTCACACACCTGAGGTCTCCATCTCGGCTCTGTGGTGGTGGTTCCCGGGCCCCCGGACACTCACCCTGGACACCCCAGGCCCTCAGACCATCGGATGCCCTGGACGAGGCCCACCGTCCCGGCCATGGGGACCCGACCCCAGGCCTAGAAACCCATTCTGCCCGTCCAGTCTGCCAGAGCAGCTCCCAGGGCTGACGTAGCTGTCTTGGCTGGGCACAACACAGACTCTGCGAGGTGTGGGCCATGGCCACCCTCCTGGCCCCCACCCCGCCTACCCTGACTCCTCCCCTCCTGCAGGCAGCCCCAGGTGCAGTCCACACCCGCCGCTGGGTGGGATCCCAAGGAGCTCCAGGCTCCGGAGGGCACGTAGTCCTGACAGGGTGCTCACAGCCTTCCTGACTGCTACGGCCCACCTCACAGCTGGCGCTGTTCACTGCTGGACTCCCTCTCACACGTGTGCACAAGTACTCGGGCACACTCACCGTGCATACTCCCGGGCGCGCACGCGCACACTCTTGTGTACTCCCTGTGGACGTGCACACACTCTCACCACATGGACAGGCTCACACATAGGTACACACTCACACTCCGCCATTCATCCTCAACCCCGCCATGTGCCTCCCTTAGGGAAGTTCCCCAGGCCCAGGAGGGCGAGGGGCCGGCCCCATCATGGCTGCCCTCACAGAGCCCCAGCGCAGTTAGCCCTGTGCTCAGAAACATCAGGGCACCAAGCTGGGGTGTGAACCTGAGGGGTCCCTGGCACACCCCAGGGGTGCAGCTGGCTGGCATCTATGATCGGTGGCATCCAGGCTGGCGGCCCCTAGACCCAGGTCCCCCCACCCTGAGTTCTCTCCTCCCAGGGGTGGGCAAGCTGCGTCCCTTCAGGTTGTGAGCCTGTGGGCCCTGCTGCCTTTCTTCAGCCCCATGCCCAGGGAAGCTCCAAGCAGGCACACAAGTGCCAGCCCTGGAAGCTAGGGACTGTTCCTCCCTCGGGTGAGGGGCTAGGTGGGGCTACCCCGCTGCATCCCCGACTCCCGCGACCCCACCGCACCAGACAGCAGCCTGTGCGCACTTCCAACCAGACTAGGCACTAGAGCATGCTGTGGGGCCTGGGCTGCTCCTGTATTCCCAGTGGGGCAGCAGGGCCCTCTCACCCCTCGGCCACATGGCCCCTTGTTGAATCCCTGAACATCAGCCACCCCAGGCAACACTGCCACCTAGTCTCTCGTGACGCCTTCAGGGCACTGGACTGCCTCCTCAAACCACAGGGTCTGTGGGGCTCACTGCTGGGGCCCCAGCACCTAGTGGGTACTGAGCGCTCATGAAAAGAGGGCCCTGTCATGGCC
>NW_012141413.1:3197600-3202292 GCF_000956105.1 Propithecus coquereli | reverse complement strand
GCTGAGGCAGAAGGATCGCTTGAGCCCAGGAGTTTGAGGTTGCTGTGAGCTAGGCTGACGCCACGGCACTCTAGCCCGGGCAACACAGTGAGATTCTGTCTCAGAAAAAAAAAAAGAGGGCCCTGTCTGTGCCATTCTGAGGGCGGGGAGCGCAGAGGTACTTTGGGGCCACCTGAGGCTGAGCAGGGCCCAGATCTGCGCCTTTGTGAGGGGCCAGAGTGTGGAGCGCTGGGCCCTGCCTGGCCTCTGGACACACTGCAGCTGGCTGGTGGGGAAGGGCTGGCCCTCCCTCTGCCTGAGGGGCCCCAGCTGCCGGGGGAGGTATTGGGTGCACCCCTCCCAGCCACCAGCTGGCCCTGAGCAGCTCCCAGGACCCCAGATTCTGCGTCTGGCCCCCACTGGTCTTGTTGCCCTGAGATCCAGCCGGTCAGCCCCAGCCCGTGAGGAGGGCAGCTGGGCCCAAGGCGGACAGACAGCGCGGAGCAGCAGGCCCCCGGCGGCCTCGCCACCCTACTAGGCTGGTCCTCCTTGGACCCCGGCCTCCCTGCGGGGCCTGACAGCCAGTGGGGTGCAGGGGTGACGCTGCCTCCTGAGGCAGAGGGTGGATGCCCCTGCCCCACAGGCCCCTACCTTCTCCAGGCCAGGAAATGTGCGTCTGCCTCTGAGCCCTTCCACCTGTGTAGATGCTGGAACTCCCAGAGGGTGCGCAGCAGGGCCAGGGCCACCTCTCGCCACCAAGCACAATGGGGGGCAGGGGAGGGGCACTCAAGGGCCCCATTGTTCCCCCCTGGCCTCAGGGCCTGAATCCCTGATTGTCTCTGGGGGCAGGGCGCTGAGACGGCCCTCCCAGGCAGCAGTCGGCAGAAGCTCCTGCACCCTCCCCTCCTCTGCCGTCTCCCGGAGCGTCTGGGCTTTGGGATGGACATGGACAGAACCCAGGACTGTGTGCTCTCCCCGCTACTTCCGCTTGGGCTCCCTGCCTGCCCCCCCATCCCCCACCTGGGCTCTGACCAGGGCTGAGGCTAACCCTGGGGGACGGGGGCTCTCCAGAAGGGAAGGAGGGAGGGAGAAGGCTGAGCAGCTGCCCCCATGTGCAGGATGCTGCCCCTTCCCCAACCTGCCCCCAGAGGCCATGGCCAGGGCTGGGCTGGCCTCTCCTGGGACCTCATGCAGGGCCCCGCCCCTGCAGCCTCGGCTTCCCCACTCAGCCCCTCACGCGCCCGGCACCCTCCTCCTGGCCCAGCTCAGAGCCAGCCTTCTCGGCCCGTCCTCTGCCCCTCACCAGCCCCTCGCTCTGGGCAGCCCACCAGGTGTGCGAGAACGGCTCTGCCACGCTCCCCGGGCTCTCCCTGCACCCTGCCCACTGTGCTGCTGACAGCTGCCCAGGCAGAGCCCACCTGGCTGCCCTTTTGGGGCTGTTGGCTGGATGGGCTGCCAGGGCCTGGGGCTCTAGCGCAGGGGGCTGCGGCCCCAGCCCTGCTCAGGACCAAGCCCTGCCAACCTCAGGGCCACACTCCACTCACTCGTGGACGCTCTAACCACAGTTACTTTATTAGACGTCAGCCCCGGCTCCAGTGGGAGAGGCAGGCAGGGAACAGCCCAGGGAGGGGAACAGTGTGGGCAGGGGCGTCCAGCCCCTCTGACCATGGGAGGCTAGGTGGGTAGCACCCCTCCAGCCCAGGCGCTGGCCGAGTGCCCAGAGCCGCCCAGGGGCCCGCCGAGGGGGTGGCTCTGCGCACCCGTCCTGGTCCCACGTGGGCCCTGGCAGGGGGCAGGCACAGAAGGCGCCCAGGAGCAGAGCAGGCCTCCTCAGGCACAGCCGGTCCCCTGCGCTTTCTTAATTTCCTGCCAGAGAGAAAGAAAGGGAGTTGGAGAGGCCGGAACTCAGGACGGGCAGGGCCTCCGGTCCTCCCTCCACAGCGCCGGCCTCACCCGCGTTGGCAGGAAGGTGGCGCCCAGGCAGGGCAGGGGCAGGCCCACCTCAGACAGCGCCTCCTTCAGCTCCGTGTAGGCCGTGTCCAGGTCATCGTTGATGATGATCAGGTCAAACAGGCCCGGCTCCTTGCCTGGGGCAGGGTGGGTGTCCAGGTCAGGGACAGAGAGAGCCTGCCTACGCTCCACCCCCACTCCCACACGGCCACCCAAGCTGACCACCCGGCTGCCGCCCTCTGCCACCACTGTCCGGCCACAGGCAGGGCAGGGCTGGGAAGGGAAGGGATGAGCCCTGGGGCCCAGTCCCAGGAGCCTCTGGGTCCTGGATCCGGGACACCAAGCCCCACCAGGCACAGCTGGCCTCGCCCGGGCCTCTGACTGGGGCTCGTGCTGCCCTGCAAGGTGGACATTTAAACATCCTCTTCTCCTGGGCGACGGGAAGGGAACAACCAGGAGAGGAAACCTTGACGCCCCCAGGTGGGAGGGGAGGGACCCTGGGTGAGAGGGGCCTGGGGACCCTCCTGGGACACTCCCACGTGCTCACTGCTCTCCAGGTCGGCCCGGGCAGCGGCCAGCCGCTTTGCCAGGCTCTCCTCCGTCTCCGTGTTGCGCTGCCGCAGCCGCTGCTCCTGCGAGGCAAGCAGAGGCCCAGTCAGCAGCCCCGGGCAGGGCGGCGCCCCCACACCCACCCCGGCTGGGCACTCACCAGCACGCCCAGCGAGGGCGGCTGCACGGAGATGTAAAGGGGCTGCAGGTCGGTCTTCTTGATGTTGCGCACGCCCTGCAGGTCCACGTCCAGCACGCAGATGCGGTTCATGGCCTGCACCGCCTGCACGGCCGCCTTGCTGGGAACGGGCACGGGTCAGCGGAAAGGGTCCTCGGAGCAGTCGGGTATCCCCGAGGCCACCGAGAGCCTGCATGAGACCCAAATGCTCCCTGCTGGCCTCCAGGGCCTGCCTCCTCACAAGGCCCACCCTGGGCAGTGGCAGGGGCTTCCCAGGCCCTGGCACCCCCCACACCCCCTGGAGCACCTGAGCACATTCTGCTGGGGTCGCCCTGCACTGCACACCCGCCCGCAGGGCAGCGGAGCCCCAGCGATGCTAGGTGCGCCACGCACCCTTCACTCCACCAGAACGGTGCACGGCAGCAGGAAAGGCCGCCCGCTCCCCAGCCAGGCTCGGCAGCCCCGAGGGAGAGGCCCCGAAACCCTGCGCCTACTCGGCGGAAAGGGTGCGTCGCGCGGGCCACAGACCTGCCAGCCCAGGCCCAGGCGAGGACTGGCCACGGCTCACAACCACCCCAGAGCCAGCCCCGAGCGAAGCCCACCTGGTGCCGTACAGGTTCCCGGAGAACTCGGCGTGCTCAATGAAGTCGCCAGCGGCGATGTCGCGCTGCATCACCTCCCTGGTCACGAAGTAGTAATCTGGAGAGAAAGAGGACTGTCTAGAGGGTGCCCAGGGGGCCCAGCACGGCCAGGGCCAGCTCTCCTCCCCTGGCCCACCTACCGTCCCGCCCCAACCAGGGCCGCCCCGGCTGGAACCGGACTGGGCAGCAGAGGGAAGAGAACCTCACGAGTGCTGCGCAGGGGCCGGGCTGGGAGGGGACAGGCACATCCCACACTGTTCTCCTGGCATGGGGAATAAAGGCCTCCGGGTTCCTCAGGGGAGGCAGGGACGTCTAACAGCAGCACTGCTGATCAACGGCGCGGGCGGCCCCGCTGCTCAGGAGCCAGGGGTCCCGCAGGCCTCCATGCCACCCCCATGGGCTGCACGCCAGGCCCGAGCCCACCCCCCCAGCTCACGTTTGCCGTTCTCCTCGCCAGGGCGCGGGTCCCTCGTGGTATCTGTGGAAAGACACATGTCACCCCGTGTGGCCCCTGCAGCTTCCCACCCGGGTGTCCCCAATGGCCCACTCAGCACGAAGACCAGAAAGAAGAGGCCGCACAAAGCAAACTCTGATGAGGGGAGGCTCAGGGACCAGAGTGGGCCCCCACCAGGAGTGCAGACACCAACCCTAACCCCGCCCAGAGGAGGACAAACAGGAGGCTCAAAGGGCAATGAAAAAAGGGCAGCCCCCTGCCTGTGTGTGTGGGGGGGAGGGGGGTCCAGGACAGGTCTCAGTGCAGGGACAGCCCCCAGCAGCCCCTCGCTCACCTGCCCCTCTCTCCCTCACCCCCAGGACTTACGGGACACGCTGAATCCGAAGATGCTGCCATACTCCTGGAAGAGCTTCTTCAGCAGCGTGCTCTTCCCGGCCCCTGAGGGCCCACTGAGCACCACGGGCCTGGGCCTGGACATGCCTGGGCGGGGGAGGGGCAGCCGTCAGTGGGCCCAGCGGCCCTCAGCTCCCTGGGAATGGACGGAGCAGCAGAGGGGAGCGAGGGCCTCCTGGGGTAATGTGCCCATGCACAGCACGCACTTGGAGCAGACTCGGCACCGGGGAGGGGACAGTCACGGGGCTCTCGGCAGGGCAGCCCATCTCCAAAGCCCACCCCACCGACCCTGTCGGCCTCCCCAGGCCTCTGAGGCCAGGAGATGCTGTCCTCACTAATCACACCATCACTGGGGCCTGGACATTGGCTCCTACGTGTGTGCTGCCTATGGGGCTACGGGTCTGGGGTGGAGGTGTTCCTGTCCCTGCCTGTGTCCCTGGGCACCGTGCCCTGCAAGTGTGGCCTTGTCAAGGTCTGCCCATTCCAGGAACTCCCCATCAGACTTGGGATCCGTCTGTGATCTTGTGCTGCCAGCAGGGTTGGGGACC
>NW_012141413.1:3182611-3196770 GCF_000956105.1 Propithecus coquereli | reverse complement strand
CAGTCCGAACCCAGGTACGAAGGACATGGGGCACACGCGGCACACGCAGGCATGCGCGCCTGACAAGTGCACGTGCCACAAACACCATTCATAAGAAACAGTTGGGACCCACTGCTAAAAACACACGAGAAGAAGAGAACCCAGCAGAACTCACTGAGGGGTACATGTCACTCGTAAGTGACAAACTTGTTCCTTCCTGCCTACTGGAGGCTTCCTATCACAAGAACGTGTCTTTTCAGCCTCATCACAGGCTGCCCTGGACGCTGAGTCCTTTCTGGTCCCCGGGCTTTCCCGCCCACGGACCACGGAACTTGACGCTCTGTCTCAGCACATTTTGCTCCTCTCAACCCGAGAGCCCTGCAAACCCCTCCCAGAGCCTGGTTCCCACAACACACGAGCCTTGAAACCCCAGAACCTTCCAGATCAAATGAGCCGTGCGATGCGGGTAAATTTCTGGAGCTCCTGCTTCTCCAGAGGATAAAATATGGGACTTTTTTGGTTAAACATACAGTTCTTCGGACACGTTAAGCAATCGCTGCACAACTACCTAATTTGCAGAGATCGCAGATATTAAGACTCAAAGATCTCACGAAAACTATCATATTTTGAGAGAGAGAAACCAGAGCCAGGTTGCGTGCTCTGAACAACTCGATGCGGAGAGTTACTGAGACAGATAACCTCGAGGGCTGCACCCTATGTGACTTCTGTCCCCACCACCCCACTGAGCTGGCCCTTCCCCAGGTCACCTGGCCACCCCACGGCCAGGTGCAGCAGCCACTTGGCTCTCGGCTCTCCTTGGCATCTCTGCCTGGCCTCCACAGGGGCCACGTCCCTCACATCCAACCTCCTTTGAGCTGGTCTGTGTGGGGGACTCCCCAGGGCACTGCCCCGTCTCTGACCACTTAGTCTCCAGGCCCTGGGCCCACTGGAGAGGCACCAGCCCTGCCCCGGGTACTCCTTGGAGTGGTCCCTGACCCCCACATCCAGCAGGAATGCCGTGACGCTTTCCTGTGCTCTGTCCGTCTGCTCCATCTCCCCAAAGTCCTCAAGGAGAACTGGGGCTGGACCTGGGGACCCTGATAGGACCCTGTGACCTCAGGGAGAGGGAGGCAGGACTGTGTCCACCCTCTCCTCAGAGTACCAGACCAAGGCACCGAAGGCCACGGTTGCTGGGTCACAGCCTCCTACTGCAAGTCGAGGCCCCCACCTCCAAACTTGGGTCCCTGTTTGCCCCTGTATGGCCATGGACTAGCCTAGAGACCCCCCCGGCAGGCCCCATCACAGTCCCAAACCCACGGGGTGCCCCAGGGAGCTGTGGCCAGAGCACCACAGGATGCGAGAGCTGGTGCTCACCCCAGAAATGGGCCCTTGGTGATCTTGATGGGCCTGCGCCTTCAGCAGTTAGGCCATTTGGGTGACCAAGCTGAGCGCCCAACAGGACTCTCCTCAGGGGTGTGAGGCCGACGGGGATCCCAGGAGGAGGCTGGGGAGGATGCAGGCCAGGGCAAGGCCCACCCAACCCACCCACGGTGGCCCCCCAAGAACTGGCAACATAGGCTTGTCTGCTCTTCCCCACCAAACCCCCACCCACCAGCACCCCGACCAGCCTCCTGCCTCCAACGGGCTCCGAGGTCCCTGCACCCACCTGCCGAGTTCATGAGCAGCAGGTGCTCCCATTCGCCAGGGGGTCGTGGCCTTGATCAGAGGAATTCACCGAAAGAAGTGCCCACAGAGAGCCGGCACACGGCAGACACCCGACACCCGAACCACAGCCTGTCCCACCCACAGAGGCGTCCTGGCCACCCTCGCCCCTCTCAAGCCCAGGCTCCCAAGCCTCTCCCTCAGTGCCTTCCTCCCCCCCATGGAGCACATGGAGCACCAAGAACCCTGCCTGGATGCCCTAGGTCAGCTCTGCCCAAGTGTGAGGGAGCAGGACACAGATCATGCTGGGGCCCTGGCCAGCCGGAGGGTGCTGTGGGCACACAGCCAGCGGGTGCTGGCTCTGCCAGGGTGGCACGGCCCTGTGGAGCACACGCACACCCCCACCCCCACCAGAGACACCAAGGCACAGGGCTGCCTGCCTAGGGAGGGACCACAGTGACAGGGCAGTCGTCAAAGCCACCTTCCCACAGGCGCACACTCAACAGGGCTGTGGCCCCAGTCCTCATGGCTCTGGTGACCCTCGAGTGGGATGGAAACACCTGGCCTGGCTTTTGCCCTGACAGGAACACACAGGCCAGGTATCTTCCTCTGGGGAGATGGAAGCCCTGTGGCCAACCGTATCCTGTGTCCTCTCCTCTCACAGTTCCAGTCCCAAACCCCATCTACCCGGCAAAAAGCCAAAAACCCCATGACAACTGTGAGAAAGATCTGCCACAAAAGCAACTCCTACGGGAGCTCAGAGATGGAAGGTCTCCTGGGAGTCGCCAACCCCGTTGGAGACTCCCTGGGCTGGGCTGCCCACACAGCCCCAGGCAGCTGCTTTCCTCGTGGAGATGGAATCTTCTTCTGGCTTCCACCCCCCACCCCCACAGCCTGGCCTGTCCCAAGGACTGGATACAGTCACCACGCTCTCCCCCTCCCCACTCCTCCAGGAGACACTAACAGAGAGGGTGAGACCCTTCCCAGAACACAAAGAAGCCAGCCCCCTCCCGCCCGCCTGTAACACACAAGTCGCGATGACCTGGGCTCTGTGCTGGGGCTGGCTCGACAAAGGGGGGGCTGGTGGCGCCCCACCAGGCAGTGCAGGGCAGGATGACCACCCGGCTCTTGGCTGTGGGCACAAGTCCAGGTGGGACACACCCTAACCACGTCACCCTGAGACCACCTAGCCTTCCGGAGCCTCCTTCTAAACGAGACAATACCAGGAGCAGCCAAGGGCACTTTCACTTCCTCTCTCCATGGCGGGACAGGAACATTCCTCCACAAGTTGGGCCCCAGCAGAGCCGAGGGCCAGAAGCCCCAGACACCAGACATTCACAACCCTGTGCAACTGCGTCTGGGCCTCTTGCCATCAAGGAGACAGACGAACGGCCTAACTCTTGCACAGCGTCCTCAGCAGAAACCTCAGGCAAAGGGCAGAGCGGGCCTGAGACAGAACAGATCCAGAGCCCAAGGGTGACGGGGGAGGAAGGAGCTCAGGACCCCGCAGGGTTGGCCAGCCTCTTTCTCATGCAGAGGGGAGACCGATGACCAGCATAGGCAGGGACAGAATCAACCTGGAGGTGCCTGCCTCCTACATCAGCCCTTCCTGGGCACACGCTCATGCGCTCCCTTCCTCCCTTGGGGGCTGGGATCGCCTTTCTTCCATCCTGTCCTTCCTGCTCTTCCTCAAACTACCTCGACTCTCCAATAAACCACCAAAGCAGAGGGAGGAGATAGTTTAGGTGTGGTTGAAATGTACTCTGTTCATTATTTAAAACTTTCAGAATCTGCTATTCCAGGAAACTACTGGTTGTTCCAGCCAAGGACCAAGAGCTGGGCCAACCTGCTGCCACGCCAGGCAAGCTGCACCAGTGGTTCGCGCGGCACTCAACCAGCGTGAGAGCAGCCGGCGTAGGCAGGCAGGCATAAAGGGGTGGGGAGGGGCTCACCTAGCAGGGGATTCTGCTTGTCAGTAGCTGAAACAGGAAACCGCCCAAGTTTCATCTCTCTCCCTAACCCTGTCCTTTCTGGGTGCTGAAAAGGAAGATTTTCCTCGGTCCCTCACAGCAAATCATGGTCTGAAAAGTGCAACAGCAACAGAAAAGCTCAGAAAAGCCCAGATTCAGGCAGAGGTGCTGCCCAAAGGCCCTCCCAGGGGGCCTACCCTGCCTGCCACCCGTGGTGCACTTCACCTGCTTCTGCCCAAGCTAACACCTGGAGGAGCTAGCTCCCCCATGCCCTCTGTGTAGGAAGGCCCGCACCAACCATTTGCTGTTCTCAAATCCCCGACTCTCTCCTGAGCAGCGGGACAGGCAAGGAATCCGCCCGCAGCAATCCTGGGAGCCCCCAAGCAGCCCGCTCCATCCGACGGTTTGCAACGTGGGGTGGGGACCAAAGCCCACACCAAGCCGCCGCCCACCGGGAAGGCTTCCAGGCTGGCTCTCTGCTGGTCCGTCCTGAGCTCGGGGAGGACACTGCGCGGTCCTACACGCTCGGGAGCCGCTCGAAACTGTGGGGACGCCAGACCGCCCAGGCTCCTCGGGGGTGGGCCAGGGCTGTGGCTCTGCGGCGCGGAGCCGCCGGGGGTCCAGGCTCCTTCCCGGGCCGGCCAGCAGGCACCAGACTTAAGTCCTCCGGCTTCCACCCCGGGGACCCCCTACGGGCAGGCGCCCAGCCTGCCCGAACTTCCCCAGCGTCCTGGGGACTGCACGGAGGAGGCTCCGATGGAGGCGCACGCGGAGCACAGGGGCGGCCGCTGACACCGCCGCCCCGAGCCACCCTCCGCCACCGCGGTGCCCGACTCACCGTCCGGGGGAGCCCGGCCCAGGGCGGCAACAGCCAGCCCGGCCAGGGGGCGCCGCAGCATCGGGGGCCGCCACCGCCCACGGGCGCCGTCACACAGCGCGCGGGTCGCGTCCACCCGCGCGCGAAGATGACGTCACGCCGCGCCGGCGCGCCTCCCCACCCCGCAGGGAAGCATCTCTGAGCTGGTCGGCTGCGCCTGCGTCTACAGGGCCGTAGGTCACAGCGCTGCGCCAACTTACCTCCACTCGCGCGCGAAAGTGACGTCAGCGCCGCCCACGACAGACTCGCCCCACCCCGCAGGAAGTATCTCAGCGCCGCGCCGGCCCCGCCAACGTCTGCAGAGCCTTTCGTCATCGCCGCGCCGGCCTGTCTCGCCTGCAAGCATTACCGTCACGGCGCGGCGCCAGCCTGCCCGTAGCGCGTACAGCGCAGGCCGCGGCCCCCGCCCCGCCTCCGCCCGCTCGTCTTGGCAGCGCCCGGCAGCCCGCTTACGTCCGTGGGGACGTGGGCCAGCACCCGGCCCGCCCCGACCCGCAGGAGCACGTCGGTCAGCCTGAACTGAGCGACAGAGAGGCTGAGTCCTCAGAAACACTCTCTGGGGGTGTGAGGAGAAACCCATGCGTCTCTTAGCCCGACCCACGATGACTGCCGGTGTGCCTTTCGCTGGCCTTGCGGTAAGGCTTGAGTCAGCACACTTGTGTAACTGTGTCACCTCTTATGTAAGACCCATGTGGTCACCCCTACGCTTGGGCATGTTGCCGTTATTGTTCCAAGCCATATGTAAGTGCTCGCCATATTCTCGGCGCGGTGGCATCGTCCCGACAATAAAGAATATGTATCGTACGTGCTGCTGCTCGTTTCCTCCTTCACTTCCCGAAACCGGCTCGGGTGCCCTCACTGGCCGGGCAACTCCCACCCGACATTTGGTGGAGTCGGCAGGATTCGACTAGGGTAAGTGTCCCTTCTGCCCCAGTAGGGGAGGATATGTGATCTCCCACGGGCTTGTGGTACCCAGTGGCAGCGGTCCTCATGTCGTGGGCCCCCACCACGGAGTGGAAGCAGGTGGAGTGTACGCCTGCCGCCTTGGAAAAGGCCTTCCGGGGCTTGGAGGAGTCGTTGCAGCCTAAGGAGTGAGTGGTGGCCAATCTGGTGGGCTGGCTCTTCCTTATAACCTCCGTGAGCAACACGCAGATACCCTGTGGGGAGAAGCCCAAGTAAGAGAAATACAAGTGACAGAAGAAAATCTGGAAGCCCAGGTACAGGCTTTGGAGAAGGAGCTAATGAGTGCTTCAGCCATGGACACCAATGAAACTGCAAGTACGCAGGAGACTGAGGGCAGGACCCCTCCTCTGCTGGGTGCCTGCCAGGTTATGAAACAGTGGAGCATGAGCATCCTATGAGACCCTGAAGGGTTGCTCAGGGCACACACACGATAACGGAGCATCCCTCATACTCCACTTAAACGCCCTCGGAGCTGCAGGAACTGGGGAAGTAGTGCAGACAAAGCCCTGGAGAAACCATGCCTGCCTGGTTGCTGTGCATATGGGACAAAGGGGCAGATAGTGTCCTGTGTTCCCCAAAGGAGATGGAACAATTGGCATTCATAACTGTACATCCTTCCTTGAGGCAGAGGCTACAGACAGGTAGCTGCTGAGGCAGGGGCAACCACTCTTTGCTCCAATGGCTCACAGCTGCTGCATGCACGGTATGGATGACCCCGGTGAACAACCTGAGACTGTGAGTAAGTGGACCTCATACATAGACTTAGTTCAGATTCTTCGAGAATTAGGGCTGTGCCACACCATTTTTACAATAAACAACTGGCGGAGGCCCGATGAGCACTTTACCAGACGCATGCGCGACCTAATCCGAGCTACAGCTCGCCCCTCTCTTTCGTTTGGTTCGTTTGGTCCATTTAGTTCACTGGTGGGTGTGCTCACCCACTATGTGGGGAAGCTAATACATGAGGTCACCACTGCTATGGTGGCTTTGGGAGATGCCGAAAGATGGAAAGGGGGGGATGGAACAAGTGCATATGTTACAAGGACCCAAGAAGGGCACATGCACTCAGAGCCCCCTGCAGAAGAAGTCAGTACAAGGGACCCAGAAGGTGTCACAAACCCAGATGTGGCTAGACGTCATACTGGAAGGAGTAGATAAAGAAAAAATAGCCTAACAAAGTATTGCTGGCTCTGTGGAATCAGCTGGCTCCCCTCCAGCGATTCATGAAATCACCCAAGAGGGGGAGCTGAGACACCAGCCAAAGAGACCTGTTACGTGCAGTTGCAAGATTTTATGGTTGAGGCCCCCCTCTTTGATATGGATTATGGGTTAGGCCGAGGCGCCTGGTTAGAGGGGACCCCTGATGACTGGAGGCCGCACATGGAACTTGCTATTCATTTGGTGCCCTACAAATGTGCAGTGGGTTCTGGTCTTGATGGACGCGTAAGCTGACTGTTCCCTAATCTATGGAAACCCTGAGCAATTTACCAAACGGCCTATATAGATTATTATGGTAGGTGAACTGTTAAAGTTAAGCAAGTTACTGTTCCACTGGGAATAGGGCATTTGGCCTCTAGGCCTTCTACTGTTTATGTGTCCCCCATTAAGAAATATATTCTGGGTGTTGATATCATACACGGTCTAACCCTAACTACCTCCATGGATGAGTTTCACCTCCGAGTTAGAGTCCGGTCACCATCACCCCCATCACCCACTGCAGGTTTTTCCCACACCTCATTGCATGGTACACACCTGACAGTATCATTTGCCCTGGGGGCACGAAGAAATTTCACAAACCGTATTGCAACTGGAAAAGGCCGGTGTAGTGTACCGTGCTCATAGTCCATTCAACCCTCCTGTTTGGCTGGTTAAGAAGCCAGATGGAACTTGGAGAATGACAGTGGACTATTGGGAACTGAATAAAGCACCTCCCCCTCTGCATGCAGCAGTGCCATCCATACTGGACCTGATGGATCCATTGACTCTGGTGCTTGGGCAGTACCACTATGTGGTGGACCTGGCCAATGCCTTTTTCTCCATATCCATAAATATGGACAGTCAAGACCAGTTTGCCTTCACATGGGAAGGACGACAATGGACATTCGTGGCGTTACCACAAGGTCACCTACATAGCCTGACCATATGTCATGGTTTGGTGGCACAGGACCTGGCTGCATGGAGTCGGCCATCCACAGTGCACTTGTTTCATTGTATTTATGATATAATATTAACCTCTGATTCCCTTACAGATTTAGAAGAAGCCACCACCAGCCTTCGGACCTCACTGGAGCAATGGGGTTGGGCGGTGAACGACTCCAAGGTCCAGCGACCTGGCTTGTCGGTCAAATTCTTGGGTGTTGTCAGGTAAGACAAAAGCAATCCCCGAGGTGGTTATAGATAAGAGTCAAGCCTTCCTCTGACCCACTACAGTAAAACAGCTACAAGTGTTTGTGGGGCTCTTGGGGTATTGGCGTATATTCATTCCCCAACTGGCCCAACTGTTACAGCCTTTGCATGCATTGTGTAAGGGGGGACCTAGTGGGACTGGTCCCTGGAAGCAGAGGCTGCTTTTATGGCAGCCAAGAGGGCTGTCGTGCAAGCCCAGATGCTACAAGTGGTTGACTGCTCACAGCTGTTTGACCTCCATGTTACAGCCAACTCGAGTGGGGTGGGCTGGGGCTTGTGGCAGCACCAGCACAAGCAGCGAGTCCCTATTGGGCTTTGGTCCCCGACTTGGAAGGGCTCCCAAGAGCACTATTCCCTGGTGGAAAAGCAGCTGGCGGCTGCGTATGCCGCCCTTCAGGCCTGTGAAGCTGTAACTGGACAGTCCAAGGTCCTAGTGCGCACCATGTATCCATAGCAGGATGGGTGAGGTCGTGGATAACCAGCCCATGATCGGGGGTGGCCCAGATGCCCACTCCGGCGAAGTGGGGAGCTTACGTGGAGCAACGATCAGAGTTTAGCTCCAGCCCTTTAACTGCAGAGTATTGGGTCCTGTTGAATTTCTACCCTCAGACCACGGTAATGCTGGGGGAGGAGAGCCCTTATCTTGAAGGACGGGGGCCCTTCCGGCAAAGGCATGGTATACTTATGGGTCCAGTCTTGGCCCCTCACCCAGTGGATGGCGGTGACCATCCAGGTGAATCATGATGAAATTTGGTTTGAAATGGGACAGGGACAGAGCAGCCAATGGGCTGAATTGCATGCCATCTGCTTTTCATGTCTGCACTGATAGTTGGGCCATTTTTAAGGGCCTCACTGGTTACCTACGTGGAAAGCCCAAGGTTGGCTAGTAGGGCACTGCCTGGTATGGGGACAGGCAGTGTGGGAGGACTTGCTGCAGCAAGGACACCAGAAGGAGGTCTGGGTGTATCATGTTTCAGGACACAGACCTCTAGTCAGCCCCGGCAATGATGAAGCCAATACACCGGCAAGGGTGCGGTGGATCAGGTCACCCTTGCTGGCTGATAGGCCCTGTGGTTACACTGTCGTCTGGGCCACAGCAGTATAAAAAAAACTATGACTCAAGTGAATCAGAAATGGAATCTACACACACCTATGGCAGATTTGTGGACAGCTTGTTGCCAATGTGAGGTATGTGCCAACAGTATCTGTGCTGTGGGTGCCTCCCCACCGTTCCTGGACGTGTCCAGCAGGGAGACCATCCTTTGTACAGATGGCAGGTTGATTATGTCGGTCCTGTACCTTGGTCCCACATGGCAGCGTATGCCTTCACAGCGGTCGATACCGCTGCCGGCCTCCTTTTTGCCTCCCTGGCTGCCCAGGCTGACCAAACATGCACCATTAAGTCACTGGAACACTTAACCGCTCTATATAGGCGGCCCCTCACTGTAGAAAGTGATCGGAGTAGTCATTTTATGGGACATGAGGTTCAACAATGGGCATGCCAAATGGACATCGAAGGGCTATCCTGCGTGCCCTATCAGCCCCGGCCGCCGTTATGATAGAGCGATACCAGGGTTTGTTGAAGAGGAAGCTAAAATGCGGGACCTTTCCCCCATCTCTCTGGCACTGGACATGGAAGCTGGATCGGGCCGTTTGGGCGCTAAATGAGCAGCCCCAAAAGGGTGGGCCTGCCCTTTTAGACTAGTTAACCTACAAGCAGACCACTCCCCTCTGATTGACAGATATGGCCAAGGACCCTTTGATACGACCCCAGGTAACCCAGGACGGAACTGTTCTGCTTCTAGCCCCAACTCCCCTCAAGGAAGGAGAGATGAGAACCTGGACATGGTCTTGGAATATAACAGGCCCTGAACCCTGGTGGATCGGCCTGTGAGCCCCATGGGTGGATGGGTTACGGTACCTTTCCAACGTATCACCCGCCGCGCTTACCCTGGGGCAGTGATCCGTGTCGGTCACGGCAGGCCACCATGGAAGGGGCGTCCTCCTCACAGGCACTATTGTCCTTGTCTTTTGGGTAATTCCCTGGGTTCCCCTCGTTTTAGCACCCAAAACTACCAAACTTGTCGTAGGTGAAACTGTGTGGTACCATCACCCGGGACAAAAGGCAATTCCAGCCATGATCTTATCCCAAGGTGGACATGCAGCCTGCGTGCTGCATGAAGGACAGCGTCGCCTCCAGGGCCCATGCTTATGCTCAAGTCTCACGCATCTCTCGCTGCTGGATCTGCATGGCATTCCCGGTAGAAACCGCCGACAGCCTACACTGGAGCATCACCCCTGCTTCTCTACAAAACTGGACTTTCCTGACCATGGAGGGGCCTCGGGATGCTGATTACAACTCCATCTGAGTGGCAGCCGAAAAGCACCTGCGACGGGGCCGCCACACTCCGCATCCAAGCCCCACTCTGGGATGTGCCATTTGGAACAGCTGGGGTTGGTTATTAGGGAATAAGCAGAACTATGCCAAGCGGCCCCCTTATGTATAGAACAGGAAATGGGATTGAGGAATCACACTGTGGGGTGGATCCCGAAGAAATTCTGTACAGACGTTACTCAGAATGGTAATGTCACCCACTGGTGAAATGGAAAACCTTGGATGGGGACTGTCCCCACCAACAGGGTGCCCCCAGGATTTCTGTGGGTATGTGGAAGATATGGCCCTATGTTCCTGCCCATTGGATGGGTAGGTACACTTGGGACGGCCATACATCTGGGAAGGTCCTCCCCACCTTTACCGAGAAACCACATAATTGGGATGTCATGTTCTCTCGCTGGCATTGGGCAAAACAGACTCCGTGGTGGTTCTCCTGGGTAGCCATCTTTTTCCCGGGGGGTGGAGCCATTGAGGTAGAGACAGAAGCGAACGCCCTATTGGAGCTACTGCTTGGCCCTGAATCAAACCCAGCAGGCCTTGGCCCTCCTGATGGATGAGGTCACCCAGATGAGAAAGGTGGTTTTGCAAAACCGCGTGGCCCTTGATCTCCTCGCTGCATCTCAAGGAGGCGCGTGCACAGTCACACATACTGCGTGTTGTGTGTATGTACCAGTCACCAGGAAGATGTCTCCTCCGCATTGAAAGACGTTCACGGCGAGGTTACGAGCCATCCAACAGTTAACTGAAGACCCATTACAACAATGGTGGGGACACCTCTCGTCGTCCTGACGTTGGACCCTCTTAGCTTTAGAAGCTATTTGTTGGAGTCTGGTAATACTATGTCATTCCCCGTATTGTTGTTGTGGCCTTTGTCCCCAGGGGCCTCCCTATGGCCGGTGGCTCCACCTCTTTAGGGTAGAGTCAGTTCATCCCAGTTTGTCAAATTCCAAAATTATTTCCCCCTTCCGGGACAAAGAAATTCCTGCATGATATTTTTCCAAAACGTGTCAGCCAAGAAGGTGGACAAGGGCTAAATTACTAGGTAAAAAGGAGTGGGTATCCTGTAGGGGACTGACGTGGAAGGGGACAGGTGGGACAAAGACATTCTGCAGTTTGTCGGAGACTTGCTCTATTCTCACTTACCCCGACGTAGGGGCTGGTTGAGGTCAGTGGTGTCAAGCACTGAGAGTGTGGCTCCAGCGTCCGTAAGGACAGGCAGGACCTCGTTCCCATCTTAAGAGTTGTTTCCCCCAGAGGATTGAGGGAAGGATGAGAAGAACCCTTGTAGTTCTTGGGGGTCCCATTTTTGGGAATATATACTGGGTTGGTTTTCAGGGTGGGGTCGTTTAGCTCTGTTTAACTTACAGCAATCTCTCTTTCAGTGTCTGGGTTTTTTACAGAAATGGCAGAGGCCAGAGGATTTTGTTTGGGGGCTTCCATCTGTTGCTGGCAATCGGGGATTTTGGTAATTTTCTTTTTACTGGTATCCTCCGTGGTACAGGCTGATGGGCCCCTTTACTAAATGTGAGGTGTAAGTGGTTCTCCATTCCATGTGGGTTTTTCTTTTCTTTTTTTTTTTTTTGAGACAGGGTCTTGCTCTTTCACCTGGACTAGAGTGCAGTGGTGTCAGTCTAGCTCACTGCAACCTCCAATTCCTAGGCTCAAGTGATCCTCCTGCCTCAGCCTCCCAGGTAGCTGGGACTACAGGTGTGTGTCATCACACCTAAGTTTTCTGTTTTTTTGCAGAGACAGAATCTCGCTCTTGCTTAGGCTGGTCTCAAACTCCTGACCTCAAGCGATCCTCAGTCCTCCCACCTCGGCCTCCCAGAGTGCTGGGACTGCAGGTGTGAGCAAGTGAGCCCAGCACATTTCTCCTATTGTTGCTGCCCAACCAAGTTCATTTGCCCACTGCCCAAGAAGAAGCCACAACACTGAGACAGCAGGGTTTACCATAGAGAGTTTTCAATTCCAAATAGTGCTAAGTGGGGAGACGGGAGGAATTTCTCAAATTCGTGTCTACTTGAGTCTGCTAATTGGCTGGGTTTGGGTGGAACCATAGGGGTATAGAAATTGTCTTCTTTACTGACCAGGTTCTTGGGTGCGGTCACAAGACCAGTTGATTCGGTTCCTCATTATGGGCCGCTGGTCTGGGTGGGTCGGCAGTTCCACTGGAACATGGGACCTGGAAGATATCTCGAAAACTACCCCAAAGTTTCAAAATGTGATGTTATCTGTGGAGAAAGCAAAGAATCTTTATGGCCACCAGCTATGTGGCTCCAGAGTGGCAATTTATAGAGAAGCAAACGGGACAGTGGCTAATTTTTATCATTATTTTTAACTAGGCCTGTGCCTTATTTTTAGCTAGCCCCTTACCACACTTCTTGCCTTGCACCCCTTTATCAGTTGGAGAGGTGGTTTCACTATTAATCTGCCTTTTGTCAGTTGGCTTTCAGCGAACCTTCAGAGGGCGGAACGGGAAGTTTTCTCCTGGTCCCTACACCCACCCTTACCTAGCATACCGCTCTTCAGACCCTTGAGTTACGGAAAGCTCGGCACTTGTCCTCGAGGCTGCATCAGAAGAGCAAGAACAAGTGGTTTGAGGAGAAGGAAAGAAAATATTTTTGCCCTTTTTCTCATGCCATTCCCTCTGTTACACTTGGAATCTCTAAAGTGTCATCTTTTTGTATGATAATGAGTTGTAGGGTGGCTTGCAGCCCCTGTGTAGCTGCCGGACGGGGCTGGTCACTGGAAAGACCAAGGCAGCATTAGAGGGTTGGGACTTTCATCCCATCCCCACCCTTGGGGGAGCGGAGAGGGGCTGAAGGTTGAGTTGATTTTGTGAACTAAAATAAAATCTCAAGGTTCCCCCCCCCGCTACTGGCTGACTGAATGGACCCCCCTCTTGGCCAAGGGGATACCCTAAAACTGAGTTGCTGGCCATGAGAGGGGATGTCAGACATGCCTCATCATGCCCCCTCCCTTCTTGGGGACATCCTTTGTAACTCATAGACAGGCCTAAGGCTGTGCAAGACACACCTGCAGGTCCTCAATTCACATAACAAATCAGAGTCTGGGAATATGTCTGGTGGCTTGTCTCTGATTAACAGGCTTCCTGAAGTTAAAACATTCCAAGCCTTTAGGCAAAGCTTCATTTATTTAACCAATTACAAGTCAAAGAGTCTTTAAATCCACCTATAACATCTCAAAGCATGTAAGTCCATGCTTTGAGATGTCCCACCTTTTTGGGCCAAACCACTGTATGCCTTCCATGTATTGACCGATGACTTTACCTGTAATTCCTGTCTCCCTGAACTGTATAAAACCAAACTGGAACCCAGCCACAGCAAGTCCACTTGCTCAAGGCTTCTTGGGTGTGGCTTTGGGCATGGTCCTCAAATTTGGCTCAGAATAAACTAAATTACTTTACAGAATTTTGCTTCTTTTCCGTTGACAATTTAATCAATCATGCCTACATAATGAAGCCTCCACAAAAACTCAAAAGGACCGGGTTTGGAGAGCTTCCAGATAGCTGAGCATGTGGAGGTTCCTGAGGGCCTGGGAGCTCTGTGCCCCGTCCCCTACACCCTGCCCTATACATCTCTTCATCTGTATCCTTCGTGATATCCTTTATGATAAGCCAGAAAGCATAAGTGTTTCTCTGAATTCTGTGAGCTGCTCTAGCAAATTAATTAAACCCAAGGAAGAGTTGTGGGACACCTTATTTCTAACCAGTTGGTCAAAGGCACAAGTAAACCACTTGGGACTGGCATTCAGGTAAGCGGTGTCAGGATTGAACTGAATTAGAGCACATCCAACTGGAGTCCGCTGCAAAACTGATTGCTTGCTTGGGGTGTGGGGAGAAGTCTGTTTCTGAGAAAGGTGCATAGAAACGGAGTGCATTGGTTCC
>NW_012141413.1:3050221-3182561 GCF_000956105.1 Propithecus coquereli | reverse complement strand
ACTTGAGTCTGCTAATTGGCTGGGTTTGGGTGGAACCATAGGGGTATAGAAATTGTCTTCTTTACTGACCAGGTTCTTGGGTGCGGTCACAAGACCAGTTGATTCGGTTCCTCATTATGGGCCGCTGGTCTGGGTGGGTCGGCAGTTCCACTGGAACATGGGACCTGGAAGATATCTCGAAAACTACCCCAAAGTTTCAAAATGTGATGGTATCTGTGGAGAAAGCAAAGAATCTTTATGGCCACCAGCTATGTGGCTCCAGAGTGGCAATTTATAGAGAAGCAAACGGGACAGTGGCTAATTTTTATCATTATTTTTAACTAGGCCTGTGCCTTATTTTTAGCTAGCCCCTTACCACACTTCTTGCCTTGCACCCCTTTATCAGTTGGAGAGGTGGTTTCACTATTAATCTGCCTTTTGTCAGTTGGCTTTCAGCGAACCTTCAGAGGGCGGAACGGGAAGTTTTCTCCTGGTCCCTACACCCACCCTTACCTAGCATACCGCTCTTCAGACCCTTGAGTTACGGAAAGCTCGGCACTTGTCCTCGAGGCTGCATCAGAAGAGCAAGAACAAGTGGTTTGAGGAGAAGGAAAGAAAATATTTTTGCCCTTTTTCTCATGCCATTCCCTCTGTTACACTTGGAATCTCTAAAGTGTCATCTTTTTGTATGATAATGAGTTGTAGGGTGGCTTGCAGCCCCTGTGTAGCTGCCGGACGGGGCTGGTCACTGGAAAGACCAAGGCAGCATTAGAGGGTTGGGACTTTCATCCCATCCCCACCCTTGGGGGAGCGGAGAGGGGCTGAAGGTTGAGTTGATTTTGTGAACTAAAATAAAATCTCAAGGTTCCCCCCCCCGCTACTGGCTGACTGAATGGACCCCCCTCTTGGCCAAGGGGATACCCTAAAACTGAGTTGCTGGCCATGAGAGGGGATGTCAGACATGCCTCATCATGCCCCCTCCCTTCTTGGGGACATCCTTTGTAACTCATAGACAGGCCTAAGGCTGTGCAAGACACACCTGCAGGTCCTCAATTCACATAACAAATCAGAGTCTGGGAATATGTCTGGTGGCTTGTCTCTGATTAACAGGCTTCCTGAAGTTAAAACATTCCAAGCCTTTAGGCAAAGCTTCATTTATTTAACCAATTACAAGTCAAAGAGTCTTTAAATCCACCTATAACATCTCAAAGCATGTAAGTCCATGCTTTGAGATGTCCCACCTTTTTGGGCCAAACCACTGTATGCCTTCCATGTATTGACCGATGACTTTACCTGTAATTCCTGTCTCCCTGAACTGTATAAAACCAAACTGGAACCCAGCCACAGCAAGTCCACTTGCTCAAGGCTTCTTGGGTGTGGCTTTGGGCATGGTCCTCAAATTTGGCTCAGAATAAACTAAATTACTTTACAGAATTTTGCTTCTTTTCCGTTGACAGTTTAATCAATCATGCCTACATAATGAAGCCTCCACAAAAACTCAAAAGGACCGGGTTTGGAGAGCTTCCAGATAGCTGAGCATGTGGAGGTTCCTGAGGGCCTGGGAGCTCTGTGCCCCGTCCCCTACACCCTGCCCTATACATCTCTTCATCTGTATCCTTCGTGATATCCTTTATGATAAGCCAGAAAGCATAAGTGTTTCTCTGAATTCTGTGAGCTGCTCTAGCAAATTAATTAAACCCAAGGAAGAGTTGTGGGACACCTTATTTCTAACCAGTTGGTCAAAGGCACAAGTAAACCACTTAGGACTGGCATTCAGGTAAGCGGTGTCAGGATTGAACTGAATTAGAGCACATCCAACTGGAGTCCGCTGCAAAACTGATTGCTTGCTTGGGGTGTGGGGAGAAGTCTGTTTCTGAGAAAGGTGCATAGAAACGGAGTGCATTGGTTCCGGGGGCTCAGAGCCAGCGTGGGTCGTCAGTTCATAGGTGGAGATGCCGGTACTGGGCAAGTGTTCATTGAGAGCATTGCAGTCCTAAAAGCATGTCTGGTGATGAGAAGGACGCAAAAGGGCTTCTTGTGGGGCTTTTAGAAAGTCCTTATAAAGTTCTTATCTCGCACGAGTAACCAGGAGTCTCCTCTCCATCCCGCCTTCCCCGCCCTGTTTTGTCTCAGTCTGATTTCATCCCGATATCTGCTACTTGCACAAGAAAAAGCGGCACTGATCTCAGACCCTCCTCGCACAGCTGGCCTTAGCGAGCTGGGGGAGAGGCCTGTCCCGGCCCAAGTGTCCTATCTGAACCACTGCAGGCCCGGGGGGCAATTCCTGGGATCAGCTGTTTCCAAGGTGCTAGGGAGACTCGCTTTTCTGAGACCTTACCCTGTACCATTTTGGTTAGGGTGTGACATAAATGACTCCAGTTTGTTATCGTTAACTCTCGCGAGGTCCTCCCTTGGCCTCCCCTTTGGTCTTCGCTGGGCCCCCTAAGTCCTCCCTCCGCCTCCCCCAACCCCTCGGCCTCCCCGGATCCTGCCCCGGCCTCCCCCGACCCCGGAACTCCCGGGTCCTCCCTCGACCCCTGCCGGTCCCCGGGTCTCCCCTCGGCCCCCTCCCAACCCTCGCTGGCCCGCCCAGCAGGGACTGAGGTCGCAGTCGCGCGGGCTCCGCCCCCGCCCCCGTACGACCCAGCTCCGCCCTGGCCCGCCCCCAGGTCCGGCCCCGCCCCCCGGGTTGCACGCCGCGGCCGCGCCCTGGTTGGGGGAGTCATACCCCTAGCCGCAGAGCCCCGCCCATTCCGGCCTGGCCCCGCCCAGGGGTGCGTCACTGCCGCGCGACGCAGCGCGGACGTCTGACGTAGTGGGCTGTGGGACGCGAGCGCCACCGCTGCCCGATGGGACGTGCCCTCGTGCGTGGTCCCGTCTCGGACTTCAGTTTCCCGCCTGCTGGTGGGGTCTCGGACTGCCGGTCCTCGGAGCTCCTGCGCAGCTGCGGTGGCGGCAGCAGGTTGGCGCCTCGTGCGAGCGGGAGCGGCCCCGGGGGCGGGAGGCGGGGAAGGGGACGCGGGTGCACCTGTCCCGAGGCCCTGGACGGAGGCGGGAGCGGCAGAGGCTTTCCCCCCGACCCACCCCGGGTAGGCCCTGGCTTGTCTTGGGGAGGGCGAGGGAAGGGAGGACGTGAGCGTAGGCCGCTGAGCGCGATTTCTATTTAGAGACAGCAGAACCCCTTCGGGTCCCCTCCTTGCTTGGGGAACCCTTGCTCCTGGCCACCGTGCAGCCTTATTTCCTGTAGTCTGAGTATCGGAAACGCTTGGCTTTCACGCTGGATACCTCAGCACAGGCTCACCTGGGAATCGGGGGCATAGCCGAGCGGTCCTGGGCCTCCGTTCTCCTTCCGAACACAGGTGTGATAATTCTCATCTCCCTGGGTTCTTGTGAAAACTCGCCACGACTTCAGAAAGCAAAGTGTGAGTGCGAGCCAAGCTCTACCGTTTATGCTGCACTGCGTTCAACCTGGTCCCTGACTCGGGAACCCACCAGAATGGGCGGCCCAGGCCCTGCCACAGACTGACTAAGAATCTCTGGGAGTAGGGCCCCGGCACGTTTTTGGAGAAAACTCCCCAGGCGATTCTAATCTGAGAAGTCCGGAGGGTTACTGGGAGAGGCTGGAAGGTGCGTGTTGGAGACGGACCGGGGTCTGTGGCTTCATTCCAGGATGGGATTTGGTGAGGACCAAGTAGGTGGAGGAACCTTCCCTTATGAAGATCTCTTCTTTCTTTGCCTAGCAGGTCGCACACCAGGGCCTGTGACTGACCACCTCCACGTGCCACCGGGCTCTGAGGAGGAATGGCAGCCGTTGGCAGCCTGTTTGGGTAAGCATGTACCTGCAGGCCCCTTGGAATTATTGTCAGGGGCCACCTCAGGGAACCACCCTGTCATCATCAGGAGAGGGCTGTTCTAACCCTGCCTGGTCCTGGCTGTTGTCCTCTGTCCTCGGTGCTGGGAAACTGTGCCATCGTTGACCTCTACCAGCCTCTTCCTGGCTGTGGGAGTAGAGCTGCTCTGACCACACCTGTGGTTCCTCAGGGACCCCCGGGCACATCCTGTCCCTGGATCACCTGGATCACCAACTCCATTAGTGTCTCCGGAGGCCCATCTCTGCCCCAGAACCATCCACTGACCGGTGTGTACATGTTTGTCTGTAGCCTGCTGAGGCAGAATGCTGTGAAGGCAGCTGGCCCTGCGCCCTGTCGCCTGCACACATCGTCCTGGTGGGCCGACAGCAGCAGGGCCTCGCTCACTCGCCTGCGCCGACAAACCTATGCACGCCTCTACCCAGTGCTCCTGGTCAAGCAGGATGGCTCCACCATCCACATCCGCTACAGGGAGCCACGGCGCATGCTGGCGGTAAGCTGCCTGCACCAGGCGCTCCCTAATGCTTGGCTGGAGGCCAAGGCTGTGGAGGTTGGGATGGTGGCCTGAAGGCTTGGGATGGACAGGTGGCTGCGGAGGGGGGGGTGGGGGTGGGGCTAGGTTGTAGGAGGAGAGGGGGAGGGTTGAGGCCCAGAACCCATTCTAAGCACCAACCTCAGATAAAATGAATGAGTTGGGTTTTTTTTTAATAATGTATCAAATCTGGGGAAAATGAGCAGAAAAAAAAATTTTTCTTAACGAAAGCTCTGAAGGGAGAGAAAGACCAACAGAACATATAAAAATTAAGCTAGGAGATGCAGTCCTAGAGGAGGACACAGGGCGGTGTCTCAGTAGTTCCCTAGGTCCCAAGCCGTGTGGATGCATTTGGCTTCCCCTGCAGATGCCCATAGACCTGGACGCCCTGTCCCCTGAGGAACGCCGGGCCAGGCTACGGAAGCGAGAGGCTCGGCTCCAGCCCAGGAAGGAGTACGGGCAGGAGCCTGGTGATGACTTTGACATGGAGCGCTACCGGCGGTTCTGGACCAGGACCAAGAAGTGACCGTGGCTGGGGTTGTCTTGGGGACTTGCTAGGACCGGAGGGCCTGTGTTGTTAAATGACACTTTCTGGAAGGCCCTGCTTCAAGTCTGTGTCTGTGTCTCCCATATTGGTGTGCAGCTTGCCTCCCTGAAGAACACCAGTTCAGACGCCCAGAGGCTTCAGGGTTGGTTTAGGTCAAACCTGTGGGTTTGGGACGCTGCTCCAGGGCTGTGGTGCACACGGACAGCTGGGCAGGGGACACCCAGGACTCCCAGCCTCAGGAGCACCCAGGTTACTGATTTCCTGACAGCACAGTGGCCCTTGAGGCAGTGATTAGGACCCAGATAGCAGCCTCAGCCAGGCAGCCCTGGGGAAGAAGGTCCCGCCCCTCTGAGGGCCCCCAGCGGGGCAGCCAACCCTGGTGGTCTCTGACTCCTCCCGGAGTCTGCAGAACACTGAAGTTACAGCCAGGGCAGATCCACACACCCTGCTGCATTTGCCCAGGGGTTGATTTCACCAGACGTGGGAGGGCACGTTCCAAACTTGTACACCAGACACAGGCTTGGGACCTGCAGGATGCACGGGTGCTCTCCCTCCCCATCCTGGGGTGTCTCAGGGCCCCAGGCCTACTCCAGGTCTCTGTCTTATCACACCTCTGTGCTCTGGGGCTGCTTTTTTTCCTGTCTTGGGCCATGTCGGCACCCTGTGGCTGCATTTCTGGGTCCTGGCTCCCGGGCTGTGTCCTGGAGAGTCCGACGCTGTGTCAGTGGGTAGCGTTCTAGGACGACGGGGGAGGTGGACGTGCCGTCGGTCTGGGGTCACCCTGTAATGATCGGCTTGTGGCTGAGGGCAGCTGGGCAGAGCCCCGTCTGCACAGGGACGCCCCCGCCCCCACATCTGTTCCTGTGACTCTGCAGCGTCTGACCTCAACTGTGGTGCCATGTGCTTTCTGGCCTTGCCCAGGCCTGTGGGCAGCCCACTGTGCCCTGCAAGGTTCCCACATGAAGCCTCCCTGACCTCTGCCCTCCTGGGGCTGCAGTACGCACCCCTACCCCAACCCCTCTGCCCTGGGCTTCCAGGCCATGCAGCTTCCACCCTGTGACCCCTCAATGGCTCATTGTACTAACAGGGTCGAAACTGACCTGCCCTTCCCCACCAGCCTGCTCCTCCTATGGACAAGTGGGTGCGATGTTGTCAGACCGCTGGGGCCAGAGCCTCAGAATGGTCGTGGACTGCTGCCCCACATCCACCCGACCCCCAACCCACTCCATCCCCTCTTGGCCACAACCGACACCCAGTCGATGGTCAGATGCATCAGCCCCGCCTTGCCCACCTGGCCTGGCCACAGGCTGTGGCCCCCGGGAGACTCTGCTCTATGCCCTTGGGAGTCACCTGGTCATCCTCTGTGCACCTCCTGTGGCCCACAAGACTGCCTGGGGCTGCTGCTTCCTCGCTTCCTGGCAACTTCCCTCTGGACTGTGTACGCCATGCACCTGTTCCCCATGGGACATGGGATGTGTCTTCCTGAACCTGGACAAATGCTCGTGGCTCCTCCTGGTGCCTCTGTGGGAAGACGCCAGGTTGATACTCGTTGAGTAGATGGGTGAGGGAGTTCCCACAGGGGAATGCCCCAAACCATCCCCAGATGGGGCCAGCTGGGATTCCAAAGAAGGAATCACTGGACGCCAGGGTGATCAGTGTAGGCCAGGGCCGGGGAAACTTAGGGTAGCCTTAAGCCCACATGTGGCCTTCTAGGTCCTTAAGTGCAGCCTTTTGATTGAATCCAAATTTTACAGAACAAATCCTTTTATTTTTATTAATACATTTTTGTTCATCTTTTATACTTTCGTTTTTAAAATGAATTATTTAAAATACCAAAGAATAAGTTTCAATGAGATAATCCTTCCCGATTGGCACAATTAGAATATTAGTAAACCGTAAGGGCTGAGTTGAAGGCTGCTGTGCTCATGATTTACTTCTAAATCCCCCCGCCTGTCTGGCGCCGCTGCTGCACGAAGCCGGTTGGCGCGGGTTTATGGGGTCGAGTGCGCCAGTCTGTTACCAGCTTTTGACAAGGATGCGCTGTGTTTCTGTTTGAAGTGGAATTTGTGAATAGTTGCACAGCTCCACAGTATTTTTTAATTCTGTCTGCTTAACCACCCATCATGTCAAAGAAGACCAAGGCAATGCTGAAGGAAGAAAACATTTTTAAATGAAGATTGGGAATTGCAGTATTATCTTGTTTCTGCTAAAGATAAGGTGATTTGCTTGCTTTGTGCTATGGCAGTATCAACATTAAAGAAATTCAATGCTCATCAACATTGTAACACTCATAAGGACCACAGATATTTTTAAATTGGAGAGGTGCGCAAGGTTGTAGTGCAAAAATCAAAAGACAAAAAGCAAAGATAATTCTTTCAAGCAGCAATAAGACCTGGAAAGAATGCCACTGAAACAAATTTTAAAGTAGCTTGTATAGTCAAGGAAAAAGGGAAGCCATTCAGTAATGTAGAAATTGTGGAAGAATGCGTTGTTGAAGTTGTTGAAGTTGTAGGATGCTTAGATTCTGATAACGTTTCAAAGTACAAACAACTGCCTCTTTCAAGGAGAACCATAACTGGCAGTGTGAATTAGCCTTCAACGTAACAGAATAACTTCATGCACTATTTCGAAATGAAAATGTGTATTATTCAGTCGCTTTGGATGAATCAACTTATACTACTGACTTGGTGCAGGTTTTATAATTCATGTGGGTCATAGCAGAAGACTCTTCTTTGCTATGAAATTAGTTGCTTTGGCACTCTTGCGAACAGAACACAGGAAATAGGTACCTTCAACAACTTTAAAGAAAAATGTGAAGTTGGACTGAATTTGGTAAATTTAGCGAGTGTATATAAAGACAGTGCACCTTTATGACAGGAAAACATGAAGGGTATATTGCACAGATAAAAAGAAGCATTAACAATCCAGATGTTCTCATTTCTTTTCATTGTATTCTGCATGAGCAAAATCTCTGTGCTAAAGCTACTATTTTAAGTGGCACTTTGCAACAAGCTATAAGTATTGTTGACTCTATTCCTACAAATGCAACACAGTATCCTCAGTTTTATAACATGCTAAAGTTCAACAATGAGCTATTCAGGGTGGATTTGCTGTGTATTCTAAAGTGTGCTGGCTATCACAGGGGCAGGTGTTAGCCAAATTTTTTGTCCGTGAGAATAGATAGTTAAATTTTATGAAGAGCAGAATCAGCAATGTGAATTATTGAAAGATTTCTGTAGAAATGCAGCGTTTCTGTGCTGCATGTCAAATCAAAATGACTGGAATATTTTTCTTTTTTTTGAGACAAAATCTCGCTCTGTTGCCAAAGCTAACTAGAGTGCCCTGGTGTCAGCCAAGCTCACAGAAACCTCAAACGCCTGGGCTCAAGCATTCCTCCCGCCTCAGCCTCCCAAGTAGCTGGGACTACAGTCGAACACCAGCACACCCAGCTGAGTTGTTTTCTAGTTTTAGTTGTCCAGGTAATTTTTCTATTTTTAGTAGAGACAGAGTCTCACTTTTGCTCAGTTTGGTCTTGAACTCCTGACCTCAAGCGATCCTCCAGGCTTGGCCTCCCAGAGTGCTAGGATTACAGGCATGAGCCACCACGCCTGGCCAGTAGATGACATTTTAAAGTCATCGTTTGATGCTAAGAAAGATCTAACTGAAATATGGAAAAATGCAGTAGAATACCCATGCCTTTGGCAACATGCCCCAAAAATGCTTTCTTGCTTTTCAACCACTTATTGCTGCAAATCTAATTCTGCTACCTAACCCACATCAAGATGCCCTTAATGTCACAAATGACTGACACCCATCTAGAGGATCAACTGAAACTGTGGACCTCTGTGCTGCAACCAAATATTCAAATGCTTTCCAACAAAAAGCAGACACAACAAAGTCATTAAAAAGTTAATTTTAATATTAACAAATAGTTTTGCTTTTTGAAATTATTAAGTACATAGTAGTTAGGTTTTTACAAAATGATGGACATTTTTAAGTATATCTAATTGAAGTTTCTTGAATGTGGCCTTATTTCATTATAGCTAAATTAATGCGGCTTCCAACATGAAAAGCTTCCCCACCCTGGGCCCGAGCATTTATTAGGGGAGCTTGCAAACAGAGGGCTGCAGCGCCTTGTTGTACAGACAGCCAAAGAGAAAAGTTCTACTCAGGTGTGTCCTCAGCAAGGGGGGCAGTGTAGGAACCTTAAGGAATTTGGCTCAGTGTCTGGGGCAACCACCTAGACACCTTTATCAGCACCTGGGAATGTTCAAAGCCAGCAGAGGGAAACGTGCAGCTGGGTGTGTCACAGGGCGGCCAAGGCACTCTGTGTTTCTCTGCAGGGACACAGAAAGAAAGCGGGAGGTGGGACTGGGAGGCCCTACAACGTCCCAAATCAGGGTCCCTTTTGTTAATATAAAGCCAGTAACCAATCCTATTCGTGAGGCTCCACTCTTGTGACCTAATCACTTTTCAACGGCTCCACCTCCAAACACCATCACCTTGGGGGTGAGGGTTTCCACATGTGAATATTGAGGGGACACATTGAGTTTATTGCAGCAGGGATGGGAACGGAGGCTGCTGAGTGGAGCCATCTCTGGTCCGTGAGCGCACTGAAAGCTGCTGTATTAGCCGAATGTTCTGGATAAGACAGAGAAACTGCGCAAATCATTAAATGCCTTAACTTGTATGACTCCCGATGCGGCATCATCAGCTGGCAGTGACAACCAGTGATTCAAAGAGTGCCAAATGACAGTGCATCTTCGAACAGCTTCTTAATTATTCCAGACTTTCCACATCGCCCCATCAGAGCAAAATGCAATCCCGTTTGTTTTCCATACTTGATAGTACAGCCACAGTGGCTAAGGGAACGCCCGTAGGGCAGCAACCCTGCACCGCATCGCCCCGAAACAGGGAAGCAGCGACCGCAGGGCGCAGGCGCGCGGGCTGCATTCTAATTGGTTTTGCGCTGCTTTCCGCTACGCTTGGCGCAGGGAGTGACTGATCCGGGGTTTCGCTCTGGTGACTCTATGGCCTCTCACTATAACTTACTGTTGTGTTCAGTCTGTTAATAGAAAAAACTCGCGAACTCTGTAAAATGATTTAGAGAGGTTTATTCTGAGCCAGTGTCTGTGACCTCAGCCCAGGGAGCCACGCCCAAGAAGCCTTGAGCAAGTGGTTCTGAGGTGATTGGGTTATAGTTTGGTTTTACACATTTTAGGGAGAGCAGAATTGAGAGTAAAATCATAAATCAATACATAGAAGCTGTACATTGGTTTGGCCCAAAAGGCAGCACATCTCAAAGTGGGGGCTTACAGGTTATAGGCAGGTTCAGAGATTTTTTGATTTGTAACTGGTTAAAGACATAAAGCTTTGTCTAAGGCGCAGAATGTGTCAATTACAAAGTTTGTTAAACAGACAAGCCAAAACATAGAGACTCAAGCCATTTGTTAAATTGGCCTACAGGTGCTTTAACCTTTGCCCTCCATGGCCTTATTGTTAATAATTTAGTATCTATTGTCACAGAGTCTGTTTTGTCAGTCCTACGATTTTTGTTTTAAGATCAATGCTGGTCAGCTGTTGCATTAAACTCTAAAAGGAAGGGGGTACAGCAAGGCGTGTCCGATCCCTCTTCTCTCCGTGGCCGGGATCTCAGTTTCAAGGTGTTTCTGCGGTCCCCTTGGACAACAGGGACTCCGTTCAGTGGGCAGGAGGCTTGGGATTTTATGTCAGTCTCTGCGGGGAACAGGGATCCTAGCCCTCGTCAACGCCCGAGCGGGGTCGTGGTCGGATTTCCGCGAGGTTCCACCGACTAGCATTCCCCGGCCTCCTGCGGCACAGGGTACGTCCGCCAGGCGGGGTCGGAGCTGCGCGCCCGTCGGCGAGCCCGGGACCGCGGTGCGCAGGCGCGCGGCGCGACGCATTGCGCAGGCGCCTTCGGCCGAGGTCGGGGTGACGCGCAGGCGCCCGAGGCCCGGGCCGGCAATGCGAGGGCGACAGGCCGGCGCGGGCGTGACGTCACAGCGTGCGGCGCAGGGGCAGGCGGGTCAGGCCCGGCTAGGGTCCGGCGGTCGGGTCCGCGGGTCCTGGGCCGCGGGCGGCGGCCGCGCGGCGCCATGTTCGGCTCCAGCCGTGGCGGGGTGCGCGGCGGGCAGGACCAGTTCAACTGGGAGGACGTGAAGACCGACAAGCAGAGGGAGAACTACCTGGGTGCGTGCGCGGCGGGCGGGCGGGGGTCCCGGGTCCGCAGGAAGGCGGCCGGGGTGGTCCTGGGGCGGGTGGGCGCGGGGTTCACGGCGCCTGCCCCCGCAGGTAACTCGCTGATGGCGCCCGTGGGCCGCTGGCAGAAGGGCCGCGACCTCACCTGGTACGCCAAGGGCCGGGCGCCCTGCGCGGGGCCGAGCCGCGAGGAGGAGCTGGCGGCTGTGCGGCAGGCGGAGCGCGAGGCGCTGCTGGCAGCGCTGTAAGTGTCCCCGGGGTGGGGGCTGTGGTGGGGACGGGGGCCTGAGAGGGCCCCCAGGGGCTGCAGCGGTCGGGGTGCAGGGGACAGGGGCGGCGGAGAACGAGGAAGGAGGGCCCTCGGCACCCTGACACCCGCCCTTGGCCCCCTGGCAGCGGCTACAAGAACGTGAAGAAGCAGCCCACCGGCCTGAGCAAGGAGGTCAGTCCCGGAGTGGGCGGTGCAGGTGGAGCGTGGGGGTGGGCGGGTCTGGTCGCCGGGCCACCCTAGCCACCCTCCTCTCGGTGTTCCTCAGGACTTCGTGGAGGTGTGCAAGCGGGAAGGCGGTGACTCCGAGAAGGGCGTGGACCGGCTGCTGGGGCTGGGCAGCGCCAGGTGTGGCCGCGTCCTGGGGGGCTTGGGCGGGGCCGGGCCCTGCAGGGCAGCACTCAACACCATGTCCCTGCAGTGGCTCCGCGGGCCGCGTGGCACTGTCTCGGGAGGACAAGGAGGCCGCCAAGCTGGGGCTGGCTGTGTTCACGGTAATCCTCCTCCCCACAACGCAGCGGGGTCCCATGCACTGGGGGAAACGGGAAGCCGGTGGGGGTGGGGGTGCGACTGGGACTCCCTGAACCGCTTGAGGGAGACCCCTCCCCAAAGCGCGCTGGCTTCGCTGCAGCACCACCGCGTGGAGAGCGGCGGGCCTGGGGCTTCAGCAGCCTCAGCCAGGAGGAAGCCGCGAACCGAAGACCAGGCAGAGGCCAGGTGAGCCGCCCTGTTCTATTCTGCTTTCCTTGTCGTTCCTCCTCCTCCTGGGTTGTCCCCAGAGAGTGAGTTCTTTTGGGTCACCCTCGGGAGGAGAGAGTTCCAAGGCAGGCAGGACTGTCCTACAGGGCCCCATGTGGTGGGCTGTACTTCAGGGTGGGGCCCAAGGAGCTGGGGAGTTACATGGGGTCACAGCAGGCACCCCACCCTGCCGGGTGTAGGCAGGTGGGTGCTGTCATGATTGGGGCATCCCATGTCTTCGCTGTGCCCCTTGGTGACCACTGGCCACGTGTGACTGTCCAGCATCTGAAATGTGGCCTACCTGGCTGAATTTTGGATTAGTTCCATTTAACTGACCACACTCATGCGTGGGCAATGGGCTCCCCTCCTCCCAAGGAGACCTAGCCCAGTGGCTCCCAGTGCTGGGCGGAGACCCATTCTGTGCCCCCCTCGCAGCTCTGAGAGCCACAAGAAGAGCAAGAAAGAGAAGAAGAAAAAGAAGAAGAAGAGACACAAGAAAGAGAAGAAGAAAGACAAGGAGCACAGGCGGCAGGCTGAGACCCCCGCGCCCACTTCTCCTGCTGGGTAAGCCCAGCCCGGCTCTGCTTCTTGGGGGCGGGCGTCCGGTCAACCTCTCTGAGTGTCTGGCCTGTCTCCCCAGGCCTGGGCACCGCCGCCATGACTCTGACTCCTCCTCCCCCTGCTGCAAGAGGAGGAAGGGACACAGCGGGGATGGTGGGAGAAGCCCATCCTCCCGCCGGCGGCAGGACGGAGACTCTGATGCCTGAGTTGAGGACCCTGCCTGCCTGGCGCTCGCTCTCGCCCCTCCTGTCTGGGTGAGGTTGAGGGCTGCTCCCTGGGCCTGGCCTGCTGGGCCTCTGGAGCTGGCCAGCCAGCTAGGAGGGGCCTGCTTGGTGGAAACTCCTCCAGGGGAGCAAGCCCTGGGTGCATGCGGAGGCCAGCAGGTTCTCCGGGGAGCATGCCCTGGCTCCCCACGCGGCCTGGCTTTGGTCTGACAGCCCCCGGCCCGCAGGCAAAGGTGAGCCTGCCCAGGAGGTCCCAGCAGAGACCCAGCTCCGTGTCCTGTGTGACCTGAGCACCCCAACCCCTCTGCCTCTCGTTTAGCTGTGGCCAAGTAGGGTTACATCTATTTTTCTTTATATTGACTTGCTCTTTGTACTTAAATAAATTTATTTTAAAAGGAAAGTTCATCATCACACTAATTGGAAGGTGTCAGGAGGCACCTTGACCCACTATGAGGCTGGAACATCCTTGGGGTCTGTCGTTCCTGAGGTCTGCGGGGTGGAGCTAGAGTCCTCCCCAGGTGGGGTCAGGGCTCAGCAGAAGGGGGTGCCCAGCTGGCAGTGTGGGTACCGAGGGCGGGGCTGCCTAGGCTGGGGTTGGGCGACCTGCCTGCTGAGACCCTTGGGAGTCCAGCCTGGCTGCTCGCAGGGTGCCAGGTGTCCTGCCTCCCCCTGGCCCACGAAGGGCCGTGGCTGTCCACCGCATGCGTGGCCACTGGGCGGATAAAGACACGTGGAACCCAGGCCGGATTCCTTATACATTCTCTTGCTTCTGATTTTAAATCAAACAACGCTTTCTCGAGGCCCTGGTCGGGTGTGGCTTGTGCTGTGTTGACGTCTGCCCTCGTCTGCCCTCACCTGCGTAGAGATTGCATTATCTTGGGCACAGGACAGGGAGTTGAGCAGGCACTGCTTCCTGGGTACCCTCTACAATCCCTCACACTGCCCACAGAGGGAAGGCCTGTTGGTGGCCACACCCCAACCAGAGGTCCCCCTGGGAAGTCCTCCTCACCCCAGGGAGGGGCCCTCCCCTGGCTGACGTAAAGCACCCATGGGCTAGCAGTGGCCCTGCCCACAGGCTGCCTCCACTGCACAGGCCGGGTCTCCCTGGCTGGGCCTGGTAGGGAGGGGACCACGAACAGACCGGCCAGGGGGGTATGGGCTCCTGCTGGGAGAACCTCTTCCCCACCCCCACCCCCTCCCAGTGGGGGGGCCACGGAACTAGAGCGGGGTGGCAGGTCACCTGCACTCTTCTGGCCGGGAGCTGCCTGCTCCCACCACACCCTTCTGGGGGCATCTGTTGGCAGCAGCACGGAAGCACCCGAAAGCCCATGAAATAGTGAAGAGATTTTATTCTAATAGCTATAATTACAGTGCTTGTTTGTCGAAATGAAAACTGAAAACAAGTATACAAAACAGTTGATTACTAATCGTGTATTGAAAGCAGTAAGAGGTTCCACGACACCAAATAGACCAGTTCTGAGGTTTTCCCCAAGATAAATTTAACAGCTCCAGCTTCTTCAGTGTTTATCAAAATACAAGAGAAAAGAGTAGAGGTCATCTTTTTCGATGGCAAATCGGACCCTTGCAGGCTGAGGGAGGGAAAGCGACTTCACACATTGGGGGCGGGGGCCGGGCGCCCAGCTCGTCCATACTCCTGCTGGTGAGGCCCCAGACATCCCGCTGTGTCTGAGCGGGAGCGAGCGTGGGGGATGCTGACCAAGGGACAGGTGGGCCCCCGTCCCCTGAGCGGGCGGGAGGGTGGCCAGGGGCTCCCAGCCAGGCCCCCAGGAGCCGAGGGAGCACGGGGACAAGCAAGGCTATGGAATGCAGGGTGCCCCAGGAACAAATGAGTCACAGGGTCTCTACGGTGACCATGCAGAATTGATGGGAGGTCTGCGTGCCACTGCCTCACGTCCCCAAGGGAACAGCCGAGCCAATGGCTGGCATTCAGGCTGTCGCTGCAAACCTACACTAAGCAGGTGGGGTCTCCCTTCTGTGTGTTCAAGTGTTCTCGTCTTGGATTTTAGCTATTTTAAAAAATGCACTGAGTCTGGGTTAAAAACCAATAGATCTCAATACAGCCCTCCAGCCAGGAGGGCCCGGCTCCAACAGTGGCTCCTGGTGGCCAGGTGCCCTCGGGCCTACACCCCTCTCAGCACTGAACAGTAAGTTGATTTTCCTTTTTACAATAAAAAAAGCTGAGTAATATTGCATAGGAGTACCAGAAACTGCCTCATTGGAAACAAAAACTATTTACATTAAATAAAAAACCTGGTTGCAGGCTGCGTCTGCCACATTTACAGCATGGTGCGATGCACACTGTGACCAAACCATGGAGACAGCTTCTGGCACTCATACCACAGAGTCGCACGTTTGCCACATGAGAGTGAAGCGGAGGGCGGAGAGGAAGGGGGGTGTCGCGTTCACTTCTGGTTCCGGAGCTGATTGGACAGCCAGTCCAGTCCTTCATAGAGCCCGTCCCCACTGGTGGCGCAGGTGGCCTGAATGTACCAGTTCCTGTGGCGGAGGGAGTGCAGCCCCAGCTTGTCTGTGATCTCGGCCGCATTCATGGCGTTGGGCAGGTCCTGGGGGTAAAGAGGGGTCAGCGAGGGGGCCTCCCTGGGGCAGAGAACAGGGGCCCCGCCAGCCTCACTCTCCCCTCGGCAGCCCAGGCACCCACCTGCTTGTTGGCGAACACCAGGAGGACCGCGTCCCTGAGCTCATCCTCAGCCAGCATCCGCATGAGCTCCTCACGGGCCTCGTTGACGCGCTCTCGGTCATTGCTGTCCACCACGAAGATCAGGCCTGCGGGGCAGCCAGCGTCACGCCAAC
The DNA here is from genome assembly GCF_000956105.1 of Propithecus coquereli. NCBI lineage: Eukaryota > Metazoa > Chordata > Mammalia > Primates > Indriidae > Propithecus > Propithecus coquereli. Next base: position 3,166,792 of record NW_012141413.1, on the reverse strand, counting down.
CCTGGGGCAGCCCACCCAGCACACCCACAGGCCACGGGCCCAGCTGCAGAGGCCGGGGTGGGCCCAGGTGGTCCTGTGCCCCGCTGGGAGGCCGCTTCTCTCACCTTGTGTGTTCTGGAAGTAGTGGCGCCACAGAGGCCGGATCTTGTCCTGGCCGCCCACGTCCCACACCGTGAAGCTGATGTTCTTGTACTCCACCGTCTCCACGTTGAAGCCTGGGCAGGGTGCAGGGTGAGGCACCGCCCACTCGCCCCGCCCCTCAGGCCACCGCCCCGCCCCTACTCACCCCACCCCCACTCCATGGCCCCGCCCCACCCTGCCTCACCTATGGTGGGAATGGTGGTCACGATCTCGCCGAGCTTCAGCTTGTACAGGATCGTCGTCTTCCCCGCAGCATCCAGGCCCACCATGAGGATGCGCATTTCTTTTTTGCCAAAAAGGCCCTTGAAGAGGTTGGCAAAGATGTTCCCCATGGTCGTGGACGGGTGGCAGCGACACTGGCCAGGGACACCTGGGAGGGGAGCAAGGCGCTCTGCGTCTGTTTCTGTGCCGCTCGGTGGGAGCAGCAGCAGCGCTCACAAACCACCCTGCCGCCCACCCACCCACGCAGGGACCGTCCTCCACCGCCCTCCTGGAAACTCGAAGGCCGGGACATACTGTCCTCCCACGGCCCAGCAACAGAAAACGAACCCCGGCTCCCAGGCCCCTTGGGCTCCTGGCATCCACCTTAGGATGGAGAGGCTGGCAAGCTGCAGGAAAAGGGCTGAGTTGGGATCGGGAAGTGCTGCCCTGTCGCCAGGCCTGCACATCTCTCGCAAGGGATGGCTCGCTGCCTGGAGACCGGACGCACGCAAGGCTGCTCTTTGCTCCAACACGGAACCTTCAGGCACCAGAGAGAACCACTGACGCTCTTGTCAACGTTCAGGACAGCAGAGCACAGGCCTAAGGGCCCCACACACAGGGATGGGGGAGCTCAGGACACGAGCCAGCCTCCACCCTTCATGCTGGGAGCTCTGCAGATGCCAGACCAGGGTGAGGTCGGGCGGGCTCATCCGGCCGGCTCCAGCCACAGCTGCCCAGAGAGGAGGACGATTAGGGGTGCTGGCCACCTCAGGTGCATCCCAGCAGCCGGGCGCTGCCAGGTGCCTCAGGCTACCCTCAGTGGTGGGCTCCCGGGAAGGCATGTGCACTGTGTCTGCCCCACACCGTGACCACAGGGTCCACTCCGCAGAGCACAGACATGGAGACACCAATCAAATCGACTGGCACTGACCACCAGAGCCGGGGCAGACTGGAGGGGAGGGCTCCTCAGGCGGACACCTCTGGTGGGGAAAAAGGAGCTACCAGGCCCTGGCTGCAATGCCTGGGAGCGCGTGCATGCTCCAAGCACTTTTATTCCAAATAGGGACTTTAGAAAAACTGGTCACTTTATAAAATGCTGACTGCTAAAAAATTCGAGATTTTTAGCACCTAATAGTAAAATGAAACAATGGAGGACTTCAAAAAGCAACTGTGGAGTGGTGCCCGTGAGGGCTGGCAACAGGACGCAGGCCGCCCGAGCGCCTCCTCCCCCGGCTCCTGCTCCCCGGCAGTTCTTGGCTGAATCACGGCCGGCGACTGTCTGATGGCGATTCTCTCACGTGTCACTACTGCAGGGAAGTGCCTCTTCTCCATTTCTTACCATCCACACGGACCCATGCGGGCCAGGCTTGTTCAGTGGGCCAGAACCAGCTGCCCACTGCTGATCTGACGCTGCCATCATGCCCCATGCGGCCCGCAGAACCCCTTCAAGCTTGACCCAGTGCCCTTTGGACACTTGTCCTCTTTTGGTTTTGAACCACGTTACCTATTCAAAAACTTACACAAATTCTGAAATGTACAGAGACCTTTGCTGTAGCGGTCCCTTCTCTGGGCATGGCCAGGGTTCCTAAGCACAGAGGAAGAACACCCACAGGACACAGCAGACTAAACACACGCCTGTCTCAATCCCTCCTGCAAGTACTGCCAAGGAGAAAACCAAACAACTCACAAACCCCGCGGACAGAGAGAAAAGGGAGGGAGAAGACTCTGGAACCTGATGCTTGACCAGGCAGAGCAAGCTGGACCAACCCAGGGCTTGGGCTATGGGGCTTCGGGTGCTGCCTCCGCTGCAGGAGGCGAGGGGCCGTGAGAACCCACTCCGGTGAGACCCCTGGTTGGCTCTGGAACCCTGAGATCCCTGTACACCCCACTAAATCTGCACACGAGCACCCGGGGGCCCCCAAGGAGCCAAGCCCGATGTAAGAGACCCAAACAAAACAGGCAGGTGGAGGGAAACAAGACCCAGACACAAGAACATGTAAAAGGGAAAACCCCGAGCAAGCAAAAACCTCAGAAACCCAAACCACACGCAACACCAGCATCACAAATTACAAGGTACTATGTCCACAAAACAAGAACAGGGTATTATCACGAAGGGAAAAAAAAAGAGAAACCTAGTGGACACTACAAATAGCCAAAAGAAAAATTCACAATGAAGGCACGCAGAAAGCAGAACAGAAAAAAAAGTATGAATAAAAAAGGAAAATGAGGAGTAACTTAAGATGCCAACTAGCAGAAACCCCAAAAAGAACTTAGACAATTATGGGGAGGAAATCCTTAAATGTCCCCAAATGGGAACCCCTGACTGAAGGCCTGAGCCGAGGCTCCAGACCACCCCGAGGCGGAGGACTGGAGCAATGCTCTCGAAACCCCGAGAGCGTGACTTTCCGCCGTTAGTCCTCCACCCAGCGACAACACCAGCGTCAGAGGAGCGGAAAGGCACCTTCGGAACCACACAGGCTCCCCCAGGGGTCTGGGAGATGCGGAGGGAGGGCAACGGTGGCGTGGACGCCTTGGCCAGGCGGCAGACACTTCCAGGACTGGGGCACACCACCCACGTGCCTTTATCACGGGATGGGCAACTCTGGGGAACTGGGAAGAACCAATGAGTGGTTCATAGAAAAAAAAAAAAAACAAGCGAGAAATAAACAGAGAGGGAAGTCCTTTTAGGATTTATGCCAGGGAGGCATGCAGCAGTGGTGGCCGGACCCAGCAAGAAACGATACTCGGGGTCCTGATGCTGTGTCACTGCCGGGACACCAGCAAAGAAGCTGAGGCGAGTGCGGGCTGGGGGAAGGGCCGGTCCTCACCGCGCAAACACCAAGTCTAGAGCGAACGCACCAGGGAGCCATGTGGGCAGGCTGCCTTAGAAGGAAGGGGCGCCAGCCAGGCTGACGGTGAGAGGTGCCAAGCCAGGCAGAGGCAGCACGGGACTGCTCTGTGCACTGGGCACAGCATTCGTAGGAATCGACACAGACGCCCAGGCACTGAGGGGCAGAGGGTGGCCACACTCCCACCAGTCCCCACGCAGGTTGGGAAAGCCACATCCTGCAGTGGGGACCACACTCAGATCTTTGTCTCTGTGTGTGGCAGCATGGCCACAGCACTGTCCACAACGCACCCTTGTCCTTGTATGTCCCCTGCCACCACCTCCTTGAGCCCTGGGTCTGGTGCCCCCAACGATGTGCCAGAGCCCACTGTGCTGGGGTGGCCTCCCTGCAGCCCACATTGAACAGGGCACGCGGTGAGCAGTGGTCCCAGCCCCTCCGAGGAGTGGTGGAGCCGGGAGAGGTGAGCCGCAAGTCTCAGGTGGCAGGCTCCCGCGAGCGCCACTTGGTCTCTCAATCGCACGCACCTGCCCTGCTGCACGGCGGGCAGACCTAGCAGAATCTCTGCGGCGGGAGGAAGGGCCCACAGCGACTGCTGCGGTCACTTCCGGGGCCTCTCGGCACAGGTGCCAACTCACATCAGGCCCAGCCCGGGTGCTGTCACCCTTTCCTCCACCAGTCACATAAGCAAAAACTCGTTTTTCAGGTTCATCTGAATGGTCCTGCATGTCAGGAAGCAGGCAAACCCTGGCTTTCTTGGGGCCTCCCTGAGTATGACGTCCCCCCACAATGGCAAAGGTGGCCTTCAGGCACTGAAGCATGGAACCATGGAATGGGACACTTTGCTCAGGTGGCTGACTCCTTGAACAGGGTTAGGAGAAATGCAGCTTTGTGAGTTCACACCCGTTCCGGTCAGTGAATGAACCCAACCCACGGGCTCAGCCCCACAGAGGAAGTGACACGCCCATGGCTTCTACCTGGGCCATCTGCCAGCACGTCCTGCTGTCCCTTTGCAAGTCTCAGGGCACCGCAGCCAGAGCTGGAGACAGGACCCAGTCCAAACCAGCGCTGTGTAGGGGAACGGGCTCAGGTGGACAGTTCCGGTCTGTCCTTCCCTCAAACTGCCAGGAATCACCAGAAAGATGGACACATCCAGCCTGGAGCCCGGGGCGGACGAGCCCAGGTTCTGCTTTGCTGCTGCCGCCCCCACAGAACACGCTTCTGTCCGTAAGTGGGACCCACCCAACGCGGATGGGAAGCTGGTGACATCCACAGATCTTCCCCTTTTATTAAACTCAAGTCCACTGAAGCATAAATTATACACAGTAAAACGCACACATACAGAGTTCATAATCTCAGTTTCGGTATCTAATTCGAGGAAATTTAACAAAGTAGAAGATTTTTCTGGAGGAACTCACGTACACTCTACAACATTTTCTTTAGGGGTTTCTGAAGAGCCACTGCCGCCCAGCAGTCACGCTGCACGCAGACCATCAGTTACCGAAAGCGCCGTCCAGCCCCGACACGCAGGATGCTGCTTCAGAGGAGGGCTCTCTCCTCACACACGCGGCGCGGCCAGGTATTCTCATCTGTACGAACTGCACGCCACACGGGACCCTCGCACACCCGCCAAGCAGAGCCTCCAGCCTCACCCTGCCTGCAAGCCAAACTCTGTTTCTGCAGGCCTGACGTTTTTCTGCAGCTGGGTCCCTCAGTGCATTCTGTCACTATTTTACTAAAATTCGTGCAAGAGCAAAACTGGATGTGCCGATGCCTGGGATGGGCAGACACACCTCGTAGGCTTACAGTCGCAACGCAGGAGCAAGCCCACCCGCATGCTCAGAGCGGAGGCGGCACCAAGATGTCCATGGGCTCAGCCAGGTCCATTTAACTTTCAATCACAAAGAGTAAGACCAAAGAACTGCAAAAACATTCTAGAACTCTGTTACTCTGGCCTGCAACTGAAGGCAATTTCCAACGAGACTGTTCTCGGGATGTTTTACAGAACTCCTTACGCACTGAAGTGCCCTTCTATGCAGAGACCCCGCACCTGTCAGGATATGAGGGCTGCCCTCCAGGGAGGGGGCCAGCCTCGAACACGCCTGCCACTCCCCACAGCTGCAGGTCTCCTGAACTACAGGAGGGGTGTTACCTGCTGGGTCTGTCAGGCAGGGCGATCAGTGAAATTCAGTTGAGGCTGCCCTGTCAGCTTAAAATTCCAGGTGACATCCTTAAATCAGTCTTCATACCCACAGCTAGAAATGAGTCCCATTCATGTGATCCTACCCGACCAGCAGAGTGCTTGGACTACAGTGTGAATGCCAAAGGGCCACTCCTATCGACTACCTGCATGTTTATACTGTGTATTTCCCCTTTACTCATATTCTTAAAGTGTTACTATTTTTTAACGTAACTGTTCTCAAAGCGCTTTCCAAACGCACTTTGTCCTTCTGAAATCTGCAGATGTGCAGCTCTGTGTGAGCACCTAGTGGGCTGTCAGGGTCATCAAAGGCAAGTGTCCCGCCGCCTCTGTCTGTAGCTACCATGAGGGATTTCCGAGAGGCCCTGCGGTCTCTCAGCGAATGGCATCATGGCAAACACTGGCTGGTCCCCCATGTTTTCTCTGCTGTGCTCTCAGTGACAGAACTCTGATTTGTCACTGGACATGAGGCCTTTTCTGCAGCCATGCACAACCGAGTAAGCTCTGGCCACGGACACCTGGATGAGGACACAGAGAAGCAGCAGGCTCTCCTTTGGCAGGGAAGACGTGGATGGCCTCAACCTGACCCCATGCTCAGTTAGGGCTGCAGGACCTGCCACGGGGAAAACAGAAGCCCAGAAACACAAATCCACACTAACCCACAACACAGAAACGCACTGCACAAGCTGAGAGTGGAGGAGTCTGCAGTGATTCATGCCTGCAACACAAACGTACAGTGGAGAAACCACCCTGAAGGTGGAAGACAGCACACCCCTCCCCACCTGGCCCTGCAGGCCACCAGCCGGTGGGCCTCCCCAGGTCAGCTGGAAGGCACCGCAACCTGCCTGTCCACGGAGCCAAAGTACCCACAGTTTGGGCTCAGACTGGGGTCCACAGGGAAGGCCCCGCCTAAGGCCCTGGGGACTACGCCTGGGCACTTCTCCCTCTACTGTGCATGCTAAGAAGGGCAACCACACAGTGCCAGGCACAGACAAGCAGTGCCGAGGGCAGGTTTCGCCAATGCCAGAGGCCTAACCATCTCCTGGGGTGTAGTTCCCTGAACCTCATGCAGAGGCCTCTGGTTCCAGCATCGATCAAAGGCCGAGTCCGCAATGCCCTTCTCAGCGTGGCCAAGCTACCTGACGGGACAAGGCCAGCCTGGGCTTCAGGGGGAGCGGAGAGAACTGGGAAGAGAGGTGATGAGGACTCTGATCTCCACGGCGAAGCCAATCTCTGAACTCAGTTCTGTCAGTTCACTTCCTGGATGTGCCGCTGCCAGGTGCTGTTCTGGGTACACAGCTCTGTCCACAGGGGGGCAGGGTTGGGGACACAGTGCCCAGAGGCCCCTTTCTGAAGGGGCCCCACTGGAAGGAAAAGGGAAACGGAAGCGGCCAGCCAGTGGTGCTGTCGTCAAGGGAACTCCTGGAGCAGTCACTCCTCAGGCTGCTCTGGGGTGGGACCCGTGGCCTCCCCGAGCCAGAGTAAAGAAAATCACTACCACGGTGGTGAGCGACTGGGCCAATCTCCAAAACTTGATTTTTGCCTTCAGGGAACTTTCATTTTGAAAATAAAATTTAAAAACTACACAGCCCCGCCTCTTTCTCTGAGCAGTGAAGACTCTTTTCCTGAGGAAACAGGAAAGCCAAGGGCAGCAGCAGAGGCAGAGCCAGCACCAGGCTCCCTCCAGCTCCTACCCGAACCCACTCCAGCGAGAGAGGCAGGCGGACAGGGACATCCCCCCAGGCCTTGGGAGGCCAGAGTCCTCCTTGGAGCCCCTAGTCTCTGGCAGGCAGCCCTGGGGCCAGAGAAGTCCCAGAAACACACATGCTGGTGCCACCCTAGCCTCCCCGCCTATGGTCAGGTGACAGACGCCCAGCCTCTGCTCTCCAGGTGATGTTTTTATTCACAGCCAGACCCCTCCTCCCAACTATCTCTCCAGTGTGACTCAGAGCAGCTCCCTGAGACACCTCCGCCTTGCTGTCCCCTGGCCCAGGCACCCCACCCCCAGTGTGTTCTCTGCACACCAGTAGGGCCACCTAACGCTCTGCTCAGAACTGTCCCACAGCTCCTGCCACCCGAGATGGTCCGCCGCAGCCCACGACATGCTGCCCACGACTCGCTTTAAATGGCCACCTCCAACATTCCAAAAGGCAGCTAAAGACAACAAGCCTGGCGTGTGTGTGCACGGGGACACACACACACATGAACGCAAAGAACCTCACTGCTCTGCCAACCCTGGCACAATGGGGAAGTAAGGGAGAGCAGCTTCAGACAGAACGCGTGCTCTCCCGCTGGGCACAACCACGCTAGAGGACCCAGGGAGGCAGCAGAGCCACCCCTGGGCTGCCAGAGCACATGTGCGGGCACCTCCAGCCTCAAGGGCACACTGTGCCCACGAAAGAACTATGGTAGCACTTTTCCTTCTGGAAACAGAGAACAGCTCTCAACAGGTCTGAGAAGAACAAAACACAATCACCCTTGATTTACAAGGTTGTTGCTTTCCTCGACAATTCAGACCATCTGTTAAAATTACGCAAAGGCAAGTTTTGCCTCTGTGGGTGCAACAGGCCAGGTTCAGGACGTCACAGCCCACCTCCCACCACGTGAAAGTCAGGCAGGATGCGTTCCCTCTGCTGCCATGGGGTGCCCGCGCTGCCTCTAAACCTGAGAGCCAAGAAAACAAAAAAAAGCTTCCACAAATTCCCAGTACCCCTGCCAGGCGACTGCCACACCAGCAGGCTGCCCACCCAGCGCACCCTCCTCAGGGACGCCGTCCCATCTCTGCGGGAGCACCAGCTGTCAGGCCCCCGCCGCACACGGCCTCCCACTCAGGAGTGGGGCTTCCTCCGCCCGGGACAGGCCTTCCTCCCCACCCTCCCACCACCTTCCGCTGGGCCCTCCACAGTGACTCACCAGCAAGGAGAGGAGGAAACGATGGCAAAAGCGCCCTTGTCAGGGCTCACACAGATCAACCACACGAGCTTTCCCGAAAAATTAGTCTGCCAGCAAAAACCTATGGAGCCAACAATGAATTTTATGCGGTTTAAAAACTGTGCTTAAGTGTGGCCCAGTTGGAATCTTTTGATTATAAAGATGTGGAAACCCTGGGGCACCGACACCGTTACTTACTGAAGGCTACAGTGTGGCATCTCAGTGCCATCAGCCACCACAGAAGGGAGGGGTGTGTGCACAAAATCTGCCTTCTAACCCTGCCCCCGGGTACCTCCGACTGGTAAGAATACATTTCATTTAATCTCCCCAGTAACTTTCAGAATCTTGGATCACTTCATTTGGACAGTTAAAAGCTATAAATATTTTAAGCAAAGTTTCACCACCCAAAGTGCCCAAAGCTGTAGAATTTTACATATAAATAAATTCTACCAGTTAGCAACTGCATTCCCATCTACAGAAGATAGGAAGCGCAGGCATATCTAATTGCCTTCGTGCCCACTGCCCAAGCTGAGTCTAGATAAAATGCAGAAATTGTTTCCTTGGTCACCTGCACCTAAATCAAACCAATAAGATACTTTAAAAACCTCCTGTTAAAAATCTTCAGTGGATGCTTACAGAACCAGAACCACTAGTTTCCTGTGCAGTGTATATGGTATTACAGAAATAAACTGACGTATGACACAAACGGGAAGATCTTAACTATCTTACATCTTGTCACGCTACCACTCAGAAGCCTTCTAGCTTGCTAGTATCCCTTTAAGGAATAAAACTTACTTTAACAGATTTTGATTAGAAGGTTTTCAAAATATAGTATTCTATCAATGTAGGAAAGACCAAACTCAGCTTCTCCCACTATACTTTTCACAACACAGATCACTTCTGACACCAGAAGTTGGGGGGCTTCTCCCACCCACCAAGAAAGCAGTCGGTTCTGCAGTGGACACCAGCTGGGTGTTCTCCGGTTTAACTCAGATGCTATCTACCTGAGATGTCAGATGCCACAGGGTGAGGGCTCAGTCCCCAGACTGCCCCCCATTTCCAATGCCAATCAAAAGCCCCAGGCTGTGCTTCTGGTGGGGTTCGCATGACCTCCTGCTTGGGTTCGATTAATTTGGTAGAGCAGCTCACAGAACTCAGGGAAACTCGTCCACCGGTTTGTTGTAAAGGATATCACAAAGCACGCGGACGAAGAGATGAAGAAGTGTGTAGGGTGCGGTATGGGCACGGGGCACACAGATCTTCCGCGCCCTTTCCAGCACACCACCCTCCGGGAACCCCCATGTTCAGCTATCCAGACGCTCTCCAAACCCTGTCCTTTGAGTTTTTATGGAGGCCTCATTACATAAGCACGATTAATTAAACCGCTGGTGATCAACTCAACCTTCAGCCCCTCTGCCATCCCTAGAAGGTGGGGTGGGGCTGAAAGTCCCAACCCTCTAATCCTGCTCTGGTCCTGACAGTGATTAGCCCCATCCAGAAGCGACCTTGGGGCTCATAGCCACCAGACAACTCACTGATGTACAAAAAGACATCGCTGTGGAAATTCCCAGTGTTTGAGGAGTTGTATGCCAGTTGTATGGGAGGAAGACCAGACACGTATTTCCCAGTCTCACTATATACTTCTAACTTCCCGAAACGCGCGTGGATTGCATCCAGTCCGCTGTTCTCTCCATGCTGTAGTGATCCCTGGGCCTCAGGTGTGGAGAATGTTTGCCTCCTGGTGAAACAGCAGCTAAAGATCAAGCCTACGAACTCTTTCTCTTTCTCCCTGCTCGCTCTCTGCTGACAGGCACCCGGACTCCTTCCGCTTTCACAACATCAAAAAGGAGCCCAGCAGAAAAAAAGAGAATGTAACTCTTTCTCTTGACATTCACCAGAAACTGCTTTTTAGAATTTGTTTTATACCCTCAAGGTGTTCCTGAGGAGCTCCTGGACAGACAGCAGGGGCGCAAACTCCAGGCCTCAGTTTCCTGCCCCAAACCCTATCTTGGGTGAGATCACGCCCCTTGCTATAAGCCTGACTACGTTTCAGAGATAACCAGGTCTCCAGGAGCAGATGATACCAGAGGACAACCTAACGTCTGGACATTCTGCAGCTGCCTCCTGCTAATTATCCTGCAGCGCTCTGCTACCCTTTTGCTGCTGAAGACAGAGAAGCAGGAGGCAGGCAGCAGTTTCACAGTTCCCTCTGCATTCAGCTACAGCCATAAATCATCTTCACCCCTTCACCCCCTTTACAATCCCTAAAGAAAAAGCCCGAATACCTGGGTCTCTCTTCCAACATTATCTCCCTTTCACCGTGTGCTGGTCCTTTTCTGCCTGGGAAAAGTAAAATAAACTTCTTCAAAAGAAATCTTTCTCAAACCGGAGTGCACTAGCTCTCCACCCTCACACCCACTGCAGCCCTCACACCATCCCCCACTTCCTAGCAGGAAGGGGCCAAGCCCTCTCCAAAGACTTCAGACACAGCGGGCAGGACACCGCAACAACCGTCCACACCAATGGGCGAATACGGCACAGAAGGGACAAGTTCTCATCTAACTTAAGATCCCAACTGAAAGGAATTTCACATCCCCCTCCCTGTCACCTCCGACAGAGGTGCACTTTCTGTCCTTCCACCTGCCTGCATTTGCGGAGGCGGTGGACTGTCGCGGGGAGAGAGCCTGTGAGAGGCAGGAAGCAAAGAGGCAGCTGCGCATGGGGCGGTTGGGGCCGACCGTGTGCCCAGTAGAACACCCAGCACCGGTCACCGCTCTCAGGAAGGTGTGTGCTGAAACGCTTGGAAAGCCTGGCCTGTGAGTAAGAGCTGACTTACATCCATACATCAAGGCCACATTTAATTTGAAGAATCTGAAAAAAATGGATTCAACTCTCTCAAACCAGTCATATACTGTTCAGCAAACTTGCACAACAGGTTTTTCCCTCTTGGTTAGGTCTACTTACTTCTAAGATCACCTCAGCAGCTGACAATCCATATTAAATTTTACTGAAGTAAAAAAGAAAGGCCAGATGTACCTTCCTAAAGTTTCAAGTCTGGTCTCGGGCAGAGGCAGATTAGCAGGTGAAGATGTCTGAAATGTCCTCTCCAGGTTGTGCAAGAGGCACAGCGTATGGCTAGACCACATGATCTAAAAAACCAGAACTGCAAGGAGCACACAACCAGTTTCTGCTTTCTACTAATTTTCTTTCAACGATGAGTAGACAGCCATTGTGTGAGTCAGCTGTTGTCCAAACCAACTGTTTTAAATCTTTTCAACTAGCAAATCTGAGTATCTGCCTCACTGGCAAAAGCATATTCCTACTGCTGCAGTGATATGGGTTTATTTTCACAAAACATACTTGAAGACAAGGGACATATTTTTCTGCCCACCAACACGTGAAAACCTGAGACAAAACACCTCTAACCGTATGGCCGACCAGATTTGTTTGTGACTGACATTTACACCACTCCATTCCTCTCGATTTTGGACCCAGCTAACACCACCACCGTCCATTTCAGGATCTTACAGCTCTGGATACTCGTGGCAGTGCTGCCGAAAATTCAAATTCAGTGAGGACACCATACGTGCAGTCACACGTGTTAGACACTGGCTAAAGCCACGCAGAGGGCCACGGGGGTGGGCACGCAACCGCACCGTGGCATCTCACACTCCTCCCAACACACTGCGGAAAACGCCAGAACCACCAGCCATGCGAACAGCCAGCAGGGAAAACTGCTGACCACTAGTTCTGAAACAAGAACTGCAACTACCCACTCCAATATCGGTAGTGGCACCAACTATGCGACGACTTAAGGGACCACCCAAAGCCTCCAACCCCCCTCCCTTTCTTGCCCGTGTTGTGCAATTCTGCTCGATTCCTGCAAAGCAGCACCTGCTGTCTGGACGGAAGGGGAGACAGTGCCACCTCGCCGGGGGCTGCCGTGGGATTCAGTTATCTAATTAACTCCAGGCACAGCACAACCGTCCAGCTACAGTCTCACATGCCATAACCACCCGGACTGTGCAACGAGAAAGCGTCGGGTCCGGCCTCTGCGGCCGAGGCTGCCCAGCGTCTGCGACAGGGTGGTTTCGCCGGCAGGTTAAACATTCACCAGCTCGGACGAGGCGTTCTTATCTACCCCCGGACGACGGTCAAAGAAACCACCCAGGGGTTGAAGCAAGGATCGACCGCCCCAGCGGAGGCCACCGGGGCCCTGAGTGCCAATTCCAAATCACGTCTCATGGCGAGGGTGGGGGAGGGAAGGGGGTTACTCTGGGTTCCCCCTGAGGTCCGCGGAGGTGCTCTCGTTGGAGCCGGTGCAGGAGCCGGTGCAGCAGCCCGGGCCGAGCGCGGGGTCCCGGCCCACCTGTCCGCTCGCCCCTCCCCCCAGCTCGCGAGCCCAGCGCAAACAGAAACTGGAGTCCGGAGGCCGAGGTGCCGGCCCTCACCACCTGCGTGACCTTGACTGCGTCTCAGGGGCGCCCCAGCCTCAGTTTCCCGGTCCCGGAGACCAGAGGCGCGCCCGGAAACTACTCGCTCGCCCACTCTCGGGGCAAGGGAGACTCGGCGCCACCCCGGGCCGCGGCGGCCCACTGCCCTGCCCCTTCCTCCCGGGGGTGGACTGGGGAGAGCGGGGCAGGGGCGAGGAAAGCAGGAAGCTGGGGCTTGCTGGGGTACAGCTGGCGTCCCGGGCGGACTTCCGGGCGGCGGCGGACGGGGGCAGAGGCGCGCGGAGGCGGGGAGGGAGGCCAGGGGCAACGCCGGGGGCCGCGAGGAGCCCCCCGGCCCTCCGCGCCGGGCTCGGCTCGCCCCCGCCGTCCAGACGCGATCCAGGCCCGGCCTCGCCCGCCCCGGGCCCGGCCCCGCCGCCGCGGCACTCAAAGGGCGCCCCGCCAGCCCCGGCCGCCCCTCGGCGCCCCGGCCTCGCCCGGGTCCCTGGCCCGCGCCCGCACCCTCACCTCAGCGGCGGCTGCTCCGAGCCAGGCGTTGGTTTCGCTCCCACAAGATGGCGGCTCTGACGGCGGCCACGTCAGCGCCAGCGGCCGCGGGGCGCGCCGGGAAGGGGCCGTGCTCGCTGGGGCCCCGCCCACCGCACGCCCGGGCGCACGCGCGCTGGTTGTCGGCCGGCTGCAGTGGGCGGGGCCTGGAAGCGCGACCTCCGTGCGCACGCGCCCAGGGGCAGAGCGCGCTCCCCCGTCCCCCCCACCGTCTGCGCCTGCGCGTCCTCCGCGAGGGCGCCTATTTTGCAGATGCGGAGACTGAGGCCGGGCGCTGCTCCTCCGCCTGCAGCCTCGATGGGGCCAGGATGCTGGCCCACCTCGACCCCGGCTAGGCAGTGTCCGCAAGTGCTTGGAGGCCCGTGTGAAGACCCGAGGGCGCCGTGGACACCTGTGCCACTGACAGGCACCACCCGCGGTGTCCCCGCGCTGGCCTCACTGTTCCGGCGGCCTCAGTGACCAGGGAGCTGACACCGAGGAGTAGGCCATTCGTGAAACAAAGGGCCCAAGGATGGCCCTGCTGGGATGGTGGTCAGTGAGGGCCTGCAGGGAACTGACCTGGCCTGGGGACTGGGCTGCCCGGAGGGTGGTCAGGGTGGACTCTGATAGGGTGGATTTTTAGCTGAGCTCCAGGTGAGGTGAGGGAGCTCGGTCTGCCAGGAAGCCCTCCTGGATTGGTCAGAAGGGAAGAGGGGACCGTTGCGGCCCCTCTCCACGTTCTGTAGGCACTAGGCGCGGCTCTGGCCACCACCCCAACCCTTGTCCTGCTGGGAGGGGTTGGTGAAATTGCTCCCCAGAGGAAGGGAAAATGTCTTTCTAGCCTAGTGCCCTAGGTGTTGGGAAGGGTGGGAATCATCCCATTTTGTCCAGGCCAAGGCCTCCTGTTCCCCTCTCTGTTATCCAACGAGACCCCTGGGCAAGGCATACTTCACCAGGCTCTGGTGTCTGGGACCTCCCGTGCTCCCCTGCTGGGGTCCCTGAATGCCATCTCTTCCTTTACCTGGGGCTCTGGCTGTTTGGGCTGGGGTGGGGGGCTTGTCTGTTTGGGTCGGAGGCAGGTCTCTGTCCCACCGTAAACACACGGCCAGTGCTCGTGCAAAGCCGCGCGGAGGGGCGCAGAGACCCCCTGTGGAACCCGGTAGTGCTGGCTCTGCCACCCAGACATCCACAGGGGCTGGGCCCCAGGGTCACCCAGTGGGAACAGAATGGACACCAGAGCCCACCTCCCCTTCCTTTAAAAAATTTTTTCTTAAATTGTGAAAAAATACAGACAGGATGAAGTGTATGTAAGATGCACAGTTTAAAAAAATAATAAAACAGATTCCTGTGTACCCACTCCTGGGGTTAAGAAACGTACCTTCCTCCTGATTCTGTGCTCCTGATTTGGCCGCGCGACCAGGACAAATGGGGTGTCCTCAGGCCAGACAGGAGCAGGGGGAGCCCCCCGTAGTCATGTCCAGGGATTAATTCCTGCCCCTGGAAAGAGACTCACTGTGAAGCTAGGAAGTGTTAGGCAGTTACCTGGGGAAACTGAGGCCCAGGTGCTCCCGGAGCTGCCTCTGAAGTCCCCCTGATCAGACCATTGAGAGGCAAGGTGAGCTGGCTTGGAGGGGCAGCCAGACCAGCTGGAGCAAAGGGGTAGGGGTGCCTGTGTGGCAAGACCCAGCGTGCAGCTGGTGCGGCCAAGTGATTGGAGAGTGAAAGCTGTTCACGCCCCCGAGCGCCCCAGCCTGCCCCCGGGCTGCGTCCTCTGTGTGCGAGGCCATGAGGTGTGCAGCATTCCAGCCAGGCTACAGGTGCTCAGAGAGCTTGGACGTGTACACAGCGCCACGCAGCTAGGATCCAGCCCTTCCGGATCCTGACAGGCCCCCATGCACCCCCAGTCTGCTTGCTCCCTGGCAACTTTGGTCTTTCCCTGGCCTCTGGGGAGACGGGCACTTTGGTGCCCTCTGCAGGCTGCAATGTTATCTTGGGTTCCACTAGTGACAGGGAGCTCACTAGCGCACTAGGCACCCCAGCCTGTTGGGTTGGGTGTCCACCAAATTGGACAGGCTGGAGTCCACCTCTCTGGGGGTTCCTGCCCCACTGTACCTCCACTGAAACCCCTCTGCTCACTCTCCCCAACAGGACAGGAGCCTCCGAGCCTCTGGTATTTCATCCTTTATTCAGTGCTCAGCCAACGCACTTGACATCCCAACACCCGGTCGCAGGGAGAACTTCACACCCTCAAGGACTTTCCAGGAGGGTGGGGTGTGGAGAGGACGGTGCCCTTCCCTCTGCCGGGCCTGTTCCCTTCTCCTCCCCCAGACCTATCCCCAAAGCCCCCCTCCAGCTGGTCACTCCTAGAGCCCGCCGCAGGAGTGACCACGGCTGTTCTGACTGCAGGGCAGCCCTGCCTCGAGCCCTAGGCCCGGCCGGGGTCCAGGGCCAGCCCGCCCTTGACGCGTGCTGCTCAGGGTGTTTGGGAAGCCTCGGCCAGCAGGGGGTGGGCTTGCCCGTACTACAAGCAGCCCTGAGTCTCAGGGTACAGCTCCAGGAACTCGAGGGTCCTCTCCCACCTCTGGTCCCTTTAGAACGTAACTTGTTTCCCCTTATGCTTGCTCCAGCCTCAGTTTCCCCATCTCACACCAGCCCCTCCTCTCTGATGAACGCCCAGAGCCGTGCCTGTCCCCTTCCCCGACCCGGCTCTCAGGGACTTCGTTTCTCTGGGCAGGCCGGCTCCTCGGTGCAAGGACTGCTTTCTGTCTGCCCCTGGGCTCACCTGACACCTGGGCGGGCGGGCGGGGCGCCTGCGAGGTGAGCCCGTGGCCAGGGTGCCCGGAGCATTCCTTCGGCTTCTGCCACCCTCTGACTAGCACTCAGCATTTCCTCCCTTCTGAACGCAGCAGTGTTGGCAGGGCCTGCGCTTTTTGTGGCCAATAGAAACCTCAGACCTTTTCGTCTCAGTCACAGCTGTCGCAGGAAATCTGGAAATGCCGCTCACGCGCCCCTGCTCACCTGAGATTACGAGGGGACCCGATCTTTTCACTTCAGGTGCTAAGAACAAAAGAAGTTCCAACGTCCATGTCCACGTACCGATCTGCTTCGCCAATAATAAAATACCCGTCTCCCCCAAAGTGATGTGCCTGCCACACGTCTTAAAGCGTTTGATAACGGTCTCTGTTTCTTCTGTCGCGTTGTGTCACTTATCATAGGCATTAGCGAAACCTCACCGGTTGGCTAAGGCGGTCCCCACCGAGCGCACATGAGCCTCCTCCTCAGCCGTGGGCCTGCCCGGTTCCAGACACCCCCTCCTGCCCAGGGAACCTTGGCAAGTTGTCCACCTGCCGGCTGCCCCTCTGGACCCCACGGTGGTGGTTAGTTGGGGTCTCTGGGGAGGGGACAACTGGCCCCAGCCCCTGCTCCAGCCCGCCACAGATGCAGCTGCTGGATTGATCCAGCCCTGCTGGTAGGAAGGGGCTGAATCTGCAGCCAGCAGGATTTAGATCTGCCAGATAAAAGAATGTTTCCCTGAGCCACCGGGAAACGGGGAGGCGGGGCAGAGGCTGGAGCTCTGATGGTGTGGGCCAGTGCGGTGGGAGGATTCTGACCTCCATGCTGTGTGTGGGCAAGTGGGTCCCAAACCGAGGTGTGGCTGAGCCACTGGAGGTTGCTGAACCTCTAGGCCCCTCTCCTGGAGTTTCCCATTTAGTGGGTCTGGGCGGGGCATGGAATCTGCATTTCTTTTTATGTTTTTTAGAGACAGGATCTTGCTCTGTCGCCCAGGCTGGATGGAGCACAGTGGTGCAATCACAGCTCACTGCAGTCTCCAGCTCCTGGGCTCAAGGGATCCTCCTGCCTCAGCCTCCCAAGTGGCTGGGACTACAGGTGTGTACCACCACACCTGGCTAATTTTTA
This sequence comes from Propithecus coquereli, assembly GCF_000956105.1. Taxonomy (NCBI): domain Eukaryota; kingdom Metazoa; phylum Chordata; class Mammalia; order Primates; family Indriidae; genus Propithecus; species Propithecus coquereli. Next base: position 3,149,576 of record NW_012141413.1, on the reverse strand, counting down.
AATTTTTGTAGAGATGGGGGTCTTACTATGTTGCCCAGGCTGGTCTGGAACTCCTGGCCTCAAGTGATCGTCCTACCTTGGCCTCCCAAAGCACTGGGATCACAGGCATGAGCCACTGTGTCCATCTGAAAGCTACATTTCTAACATGTTCTCATGACGATGTAGACGCCATCGGCCCAGGGTGGTGACTGACCAGCCCCTTCCAGCCTGGCGGCTCTAGGATTCTAGGGCCACACTGGCTGGCAAGAGGGGATGCAGGCGTGGGCACTGCCTCTGACAGGCCCACAGAGAGTGGGCTGGTCACTGCCCTCTGTCCCAGGCCTTGGGGACCCATCTGCTGGGCACCCAGCCGCACTGCTCTGAGAGCCCAGGTCCTAGGAGAGACCATCGTAACTCCCGTTCTGTTGGGGACATTCACCCTGTCCTAGAGTCCTAGGGCCATCCACTCCTCTCCAAGCCTTGGCAGAAGAGAAAACTGAGGCTGCCCAGGTGACCAGCAGGAGGCCCTGGGACCAGATGTGGTTCTTGAGCTGTCGCACAGGGGTTTTCCTTTTACGTATGGAAGCGTAATTTGCATACAATGGCATGCATCTGTACATGCACATATTATCATATATCAAGTGTAGGATCCAATGAGCTTTGGAAAGTGTATATATCTGTGTAACCCACACCCCAAAGATTCAGAACACCTCCATCACCTGCCACCCCTATTTTCAAGCTTCCATGTGGCGCGCACAGACCCTTGGCCCCGCCATCCGCAGGGGGACACTTCTTCCTGTCCTTAATTACTTCGTGAGGGGCGGACCGTTCCTGCCCTCTGCCCTCTGTCCTGCAGTAGAGCGCATTCCCATTCTGGGTGGACCAGGGTGGGCCAGCACAGAGGCCTGAGCCCTTGGGGTCCTGCGGGCAGAGGGGAGGGAGGCCTCCCAGTCTCTTTCTAGGCTGAGTGTCAGGACCCGGGTTTCTGCAAAGAAACCAACTGGAGCCGCAGCTCAGGGCCTGTCTGGGAGTACCTCAGCCATCTGCAGGGCCTGCATCTGAGGTCAGAGCCCCTGGGAACCAGCCATGCACTGCCCCAGGGCCTTTGAGAAGACACAGTTGAGGGTGGGAAGCTGCTTTGTCCTAGGGCCTGCTCAGGTGGTAGCTGGGGGCACAGCCAGGCCAGTGGCAGGGGCCAACATAGAACAGATCGTAGCTCCGTATGTGGAGACACCTACCATCACTGTGAGCATGCAAGAGGCTACGCAGACTTTCAACAGAAGGCTATGTTAGTCAGGGGATGTTGGCATCAGGTATGGCTTGCTCAAGGCATGTCTATCACTGAGAGTCCCTCATTTCTTGTGTGGCAGGGAGTCAGAAATAGAAGAGATATGTTGATGAGGACAGCTGGAGTTGGGGGGCTTTCTTTTGTCCTTAGAGAAGGCCTGGATGTGCCCTGTTTGGGGAGGGGGCCTTGTAGGCAAAGCGACAGGCGTCTCGTCTGGACGAAACCCACAGGAGTGGGGGAGAGGGCCAACTGCAAGGGGTGCTGTGCTGGGCTCCCCCTGAATGAAGCTGTTCTCTTTGGACCCCCCTGAAGGTTTGAGGGGAGGCTCGTGTCTGTGCCCCTCTCTCAGGCCCTTCTCCACCTTCCAAGCCCCCAATCAGAGGACAGTGGGAGGGAGGGGCCACACCTCTTGGGCTGGAGACCAGGTCCCTGAGTTGCCTATGGACTCACTCTGTGTGTGACCTCCCCAGACCCAGGGTCCTCCCCAAACCTGGGGGCGTCACGGACCAGTAACATCTCAATATAGCTTTTGACCACACCATAGAAGGACATTTAAAATAGAAAAAAAATTTTGTAAGCTTGGGTGTGGTGGCTCACATCTGTGATCCCAGTGCTCTGGGAGGCCAAGGCAGGAGGATCACTTGAGGTCAGGAGTTCCAGATCAGCCTGGGCAACATAGCAAGATCCCGTCTCTACAAAAAATAAAAAAATTAGCCAAGTGTCCTGGTGCACGCCTGTAGTCCCAGCTACTTGGGAGGCTGAGGCAGGAGGATCGCTTGAGCCCTGGAGTTAGAAGCTGCAATAAGCTATGATCATGCCACTGACTTCAGCTTGGGCAACAGAATGAGACCCCTGTCTCTAAAAAAAAATGTCGAGATCATTCTGGATTAGGGTGGGCCCTGAATCAATGACAAGCGTTCCTTTAGAGGGGAGATTGGAAGACGGAAGCAGAGGCCAGAGTGATGAGGCCACATGCCCTGAAATGCCTGGAGCCTCTTGAGCTGGAAGAGGTCGTGCAGGGTCCTCCTCCAGAGCCTTCGCCGGGGGGCACGGTCTTGGACACCTTGATTTTGAACTTCCGGCCTCCAGACGTGGGAGGGAACAGCTCCCTGTTGTTTTAAGCCCCTGGTTAGTGGGAACATGTTTCAGCTGCCAGTGCAGCCTTCTTCATTCCCATGTCTGGTGCCAGGGCCTGGGACCCCCCACCCCCGCCGTGTCTGGGAGACAAAAGGGTGGGAACCCCTTGGACGCTCTGCTCTGGGCCTCTCCACATGGTGTCTGCACCCCACAGCGGCCACAGGGTCACCAGATCTCCTGCAGGTGGCCGCCTGGCCTGCCCAGCTGGGCAGTTTGGGCAGCTGGTCCGGTGTGAGGCTCAGGACTGCTCCCCTCTGGAACATGCCTGTTGCCATGGTGACTCAGCTCTTGGGATCAGATTTGTCCCCTCCTGGGCACACCCTACCTGAAGCCCCCAACGGAACCAAGGGAGCCCCTGGCATGAGGCTTCTGGGGGTGGGGGAGTCCTTGGGCGCTCAGGTTTGGGGCAGAGTCAGGGCCGGGCAGGGAGACGGGCTCTCTTGGGCAGGCAGGGAGGGCGCGTGCTGGCCTGGAGGAGAGCCCCCCTCCTGCGATCATCTCGCCCCAAAGCCAGGCAGCGCGTGTCTGGAGGAAGCTGGGCAAGGAGAATGTTGGCCCTACAGTGGTGGTTCTCGCAAAGCTGCCCTGAGTAAAGCCAGTGGCCGTGGGCAGGACGCACGTGCCCGCGGTGGCCCCCCCCCCGCCACCCGCCACTGCCTTCGGTCGCAGGCATGGGTCAGGACGCTGGACTCTCTTGTTCAGGGACCCGTGAATGTCTGGCCCGAAGTCCTGGGACACATCCCACCACACAAGACCAGGAGGTCTCATGGGGGCCCGGGTCCCTGGCAGACGTCCCCGCTCAGATGCCCCATGCAGACCCCTGTTCGTCCAAGTGAGGCTGGAAATACCAGTGCCCACGGCCCTCTGCTGTCTGGGCTCTCCTCTAATTCTTTTTTTTTTTTTTCTTTTCTCATTTAAAAAAATCGTGGGAAAATACCCATAACATAAAATTTACCATTGTAACCATTTCTCAGTGTCCGGTTTCAGCGGCAACCTGAAACTCTGTCCCCGTTAAACACTAACTCCAGCTGGGCGCGGAGGCTCACGCCTGTAATCCTAGCACTCTGGGAGGCCACGGTGGGAGGATCACTTGAGGTCAGGAGTTTGAGGCCAGTGTGGACAACATAGCAAGACCCCGTCTCTACAAAAAATAGAAAAATTATCCAGGCATGGTGATGCACGCCTGTAGTCCCAGCTACTTGGGAGGCTGAGGTAGGAGGATCGCTTGAGCCCAGGACTTTGAGGCTGCAGTGAGCTATGATGATGCCACTGCACTCCAGCCCAGGTGACAGAGTGAGACCCTGTCTCAAAACAAACAAGGAAACAAACAGAAACACTAATTCCTCAATCCCTCCACCCCAGCCCCTGGAACCCACCCTTCTACGTTCTGTATGAATCTGACAACAGTAGGTACCTCCTGTACATGGAATCCTCCAGGATTTGTCCCTTTGTGACTGGCTTATTTCACTGAGCATAGTAATATCCTCGAGGTTCATCCGTGGTGCGGCATGTGGCAGAATTTCCTTCGTTTTTAGGACTGAATAGTGTTCCATCGCATGGATAGACCACATTGCGTCTGTTCATCCGGCAGCGGGCAGCTGGGTGGTCTGAGATCTTGGCTATTGTGAATACCGCTGTTGTGAACGTGTGTGTGCAAATATCTCTTCAATTTCCCCTTGGATATCTACACACAAGTGGAATTGCTAGATCACGTGGTAACTGTATTTTTAATTTTTGGAGGAACCTCTATGCTATTTTTCATGGTGGCTGCACCATTTTACATTCCCAATGTGCACGGGTTCCAATTTCTCCACATCCTCACGAGCACTTGTGATTTTCTGTTTTTTTTAAATGAATCTATTCACTAGTATTTTATTTCTTGATTTTTTTTTGATACAGGGTCTCACTATGTTGGCCAGGCTGGCCTCAAAACTCCTGGCCTTGAGTGATCCTCCTGCCTTGGCCTCCTGAGTAGTTGGGGCTACAGGTAGGTGCACCACTGCACCTAGCAACATTTTTTTTCTGTTTGTTTGTTTCCATAACATACATAATAATGGGTATGAGCTGGTATTTCTGTGGTCCCTAGTGACTGAAGACGTTGAGAACCTTTTCATGTGCTTGTTGGCCATGTATGTGTCTTCTTCGGAGAAATGTCTATCTTCCTTCTCATTTTTACTTGCTGGTTTCAGCCCCACTAGACCCGTCAGCTCCTCCGCTGGGCCCAGGCTCCTGCCCCAGGGCCTTTGCACTGGCCGTCCCCACTCCAGGTAAGCTCCCTCCCTCCCTCCTGCAATGGCTAGAGCAGCTGTCTCTGCTGCTTTCTTCCCCTCAGTCCACTTTCTTCCAACAAACATGCATGTTTGATGGATGTATTTGCTCCGTGGTTTTGTCTACCTTTGCAGTAGACATACCATAGACGCTCAGCACACGCTTGTTGATGTAGCAGGTAGACGGGATTATTCCAGGGCAGGGGCCGGAGGGGACAGAGGCTCAGAGAGGGGCTGCCTGGTCTAGGGCCACACAGACAGGGAGGACGAGAGAAGCCTCTGCCCCGCCGGGCCCAGCAGAGGGCCAGCAGGCCAGCAGGCCAGAGCTCGCTGTCACCCGCCCTGCTGAGGCACGTGACCGCCATGTGGCGCAAGCTCTAGGGAGGAGGCAGCCGGGTGGGGGCGCTCCTGCCCAGGCCACCGTGCTTTAATTAAAACCCGCCCCTCTGCTTGACCCCACTCTGCAATCGCATTCTTCACTTAATTGGGGCCCTTCGGAGCGGCCGCGGAGGTTAATTAAAAAGCCCAGCTGAAGGCCTCGCTGTCTCCCCTGCACCTGCCGCCAGCACCTGCCAGCCTTCTCCCCAGCCCCGCCTCTACGTCCAAGGTCTAGGCAGGGGACGTGGGCAAAACTGTGTCCCAGCGGCTGCCCCCAACTGCCCAGCCTGCCTGTCACTGCAGCCTGGAGCCAGCCTCGGCGGGGGGCCAGCTCTCTGCTGGGTGTCCCTAGGTGAGCTGCCGCCTCTGGTCTTAATAAGCCGGTGAACCTCCAGGTACCCTGAAATTCTGATGCACCTCAATGTCCCCACCATGGAAGGGCAGGACTGGCTCCCGGGACATCAGAAGGCTCTGGAAGGGGCCAGCCTGCCTGTGCCAGGTCCTGACTCCCACCCTGGGCGTCTGGGTGGTGCCTACAGCTCCCCAGCCCTCCACCCTCAGGGCCAGCGGGGCAGCCACACCGGAGCCCGTCTCAGGAGGGCGTCTTCAACCAGTTAGGGCTGTCAGGGAGGGAGTGGCCGGGGGTGCCCGGGCTGGGGAGCAGGCAGGCTGTGGAAGGCCCAGGTGGGAGGGTGGCGGCAAGAGGAGGGGAAGCCAGGGCTGTCAGGCTCTGCAAGCCTGGGGGCCTCACGTCTCCGGGCTTGGAGCAGTGAGGAAGACAGTGTTTGGAGGAGGAGGGGGCACAGGAGACACTCCAGAAGGAGGCTCAGGGGTCTTGTTCCGCGGCCAGCTGGAGGAGACCACACAGCACCACGTCTCGGCCCGAGGGACGGCCGCCCGCACAGAGCCTGGGCTCCCGTTTGGGCATCTCGGGCTGCAGGCCAGGCCCGGAGGAGAGCGCGGGCCAGGCTGCGGGAGGCCCAGCAAAGCGGGCGGTGGTCCCGGGAGCTTCTCATCCTGAAGAGACAGGAATGCCGGCCAACAGGTGACGAAAACCTAAAACACCCACTGCCAGCGGCTGAGAACAGAGACCCAGGGAGCAGAAAACCGCCTCCCTGAGCCTGCACCTGACAGTGCAGGCGTGAAGTCACGTGCGCAGGGGTCTGTCCTGCGTCTCGAGTCAGTGCTGGGTCAGGGAGGCCCAGGTCAGGCTTAGCCAGGGTTAGTGCAGCGTGGGGGCAGCCAGAGCTGTGCCATGAGAAAACGCCCCCGTTCCTGGAGTCCAGCCAGACATGCGACAGGCAAGGAAGATGACCAAGACCTGTGTCTGCAGTGTCCCCACAAGGGTAAGCCATGCGGAGAGGCTCACCTGTGCAGTGACAACCTCAAATGTCCCCACATGCAGAGTCCCCTGCACTGTCCCACATGCACTGTCCCCCACATGCACTGTCCCCCTGCACTGTCCCCACATGCACTGTCCCCCTGCACTGTCCCCCACATGCACTGTCCCCCATGCACTGTCCCCCACATGCACTGTCCCCCTGCACTGTCCCCCACATGCACTGTCCCCCACATGCACTGTCCCCCTGCACTGTCGCCCACATGCACTGTCCCCCCTGCACTGTCCCACATGCACTGTCCCCCCTGCACTGTCCCCCACATGCACTGTCCCCCTGCACTGTCCCCCCTGCACTGTCCCCCACATGCACTGTCCCCCTGCACTGTCCCCCACATGCACTGTCCCCCTGCACTGTCCCCACCTGGCTTGCTGTGGGGAGCATTGGCAGGTGCCCTCAGCTACACCTCCTTCCCCTGTCGGGGGCGCCCTGTGCCGGGCCCTGGGTGCTGACTGAGCTCGGGGAAGCCTGCCCGCGGCTGGGGGTGGGAAGCGAACCGCTGGCAGCTGGGAGTGGTGGCAGAGACCTCGGGGGGCCTGCCAGGCAGAGCTCCAAAGCTCACTCTGGCCAACAGCCCCTGGGGACGGCCAGGGTTGGGGGACGCATAGTCAGAGCCCCCTGTGGTGCCATGCACAGGTCCAGTCGGTGCGTGTGGGGGACGTGCCGGGCAGCAGTCAGTGGGCTGGGCCAGCTGTGGAGCTGGAGTCAGTCTTGGGGTCAGTGGGAGCCACTGACATTCCTAGAGCAGGTGCGGGAGAAACGGGGTCAGAGCATGCAGCCTGCTGTTGGCGGTGCTGAGAAGGCCAGTGCAGAGTGGTGGCGGGGTTCTGAGGCTGAGGGGCCAAGGCAAGGGTCCACTGCAGAGGGTCAGGTTTTTGCTCCAAGATCGGAGGTTCCCTGCAGACCAGAGTGACACCAGATTGTGGGCGACACCAGCTGTGACACTCAGACTCCATCCCACGAGCCCTGGGAACCATGGAAGGTTCTTGAGCAAAGGAGGGGCGGGCTCAGGGCTGTGCCACAGGCAAGGCTGCCTGGCCCACGTCCTCTGCAGAGCCCTGACCCAGGCCTGGGCGGCGAAGCTCACATCTGGGGAGGAAGCACATGTCACCTCCAGGGCTCATTCCCATCTCCAGACACCCGGTCGCTTCCTGAGTCCCGGCCTTGCCGCTGCGGGCTGGCGGGGCCACCCTGGCATCCAGGCGGGGCGGGCAAGGTGGTTGTCAGCCGGGGAAGCCCCCTTCTCCCAGCAAGACCTCCCCGCACTGTCTGCCCAGCCTGGAAGTCCGCCAGTCACGCTCCTGTCTGTAATACTGCGCTGGCCACCAGGCTGGGGGCGGTGCTGGTGCCGTCGTCGTTGGAGGGAAATCGAGGCCTGGAGAGGGCAGCCAGCTGAGCCCGGATCCCAGCTGGGGCTGGAACGCAGAGCACCCCCGGTCCACCTGGGGCGAGCCTTAGCAGCTTCTCTGCAGGGGTCTTCCCTGACACAGAAGCCTCACCTCTTCCTAGAAGCCCACCTGGATTAACCACAATCCCCGGCTGTCACACCAGGCTGGGCTCCTCTGCTAGACAGAAGGACAGACTCACCCGGAGCTGGGCCTTGACGGGGCACCCCATCCCTGCCTGCCCAGCCAGCACCTCCCTCCCTCCCAGCCAGCCTGTGTTTGGGTCGTCCTTGCACCATAAACACCAATTTGCAGGGCCCTGAGAGCCAAATGACTGTTTACTGTGTGCTCTAGAGGCTCAAATATAAAAAAGAGAAAGAGGGAGAGAGAGAGAGAAAGAGAGCAAGGAGCCGGCTTGAGCTAAACAGCAATTAGCACCTTCTGAGGAGCTCCGAGCTCCTGTCCTGGCAGGGCAGGGGGGTGGTCCCTCCCTGGGCTTCCCCTGCCCCCACGGGCACCCCACCTTATATCCCCCTGCCCCCACGCCCCTCGTTATGCCATTCAATCAGCAGGGATGGAATCTCAGCATTGCGGGAGCCCTCATGCTCACCTCCTCCTGGAAGCCCTCCCAGGGGATTCGGCAGACAGCTAAAGGGCCAACCTGACCCAGTCCCCCGAACCTTGGGTGCCGCCCCAGGAGGTCATGCCCCTTAGGACTTTGGACCCAGGATGGGGCCATACCCCCCAGACCCCAGCATGGGGCCGTGTCCCCCCAGACCAGTCCCAGCTGAGGCTCGGCCCTTGTCAGACACTGGCCCTTGTCCCAGGGCTCTCCGGGGCTTGCTGGCAGCTCCTCCTCTCCAACTGTGGACACATGGCCCAGGAAGGGCCGGCACCAGGGACAGAGCCTGGCAGAGGCAAGGGCGGAGGTCAAGGCCATCCTCCCCCTGGCTCTCTCTGGGCTGTCCCGGGTGCATCCACTCTCGTGGCGTCTCAGCTGCAGGCTTTGGCCCGGGGTGGACAGTCCACTGGCCAAGCCCCGCCCTGGCACTCTGGGAGCCCTGGGTCCCCCACCCCGTGCCTGGAGTCCCCCGCTCTGACAATGCCTGGCTGAGCCCTGGGACCGCCACTTGGGGAGACAAATGCTATTCCTGGCAAGATTCTATCTGCAGGGTCAGGGCCAGAGGGACCTGGCCAGAACTCGGGCGGCCTGGCCGGCTGGAGGATGGCTCCAGGCGCACTCTCTCGGTGGATCCTTGTGGGCAGGCCAGCCTTGCCAAGACTCGGGGGTGGGTCTGACAACTTTTCGGACACTGGACCCCACATGCAGAGGGGCAAACCGGAGCCCAGACGGCAAGCTGGGTCCAGCATCGTCTCTGCAACACCTTGTCCTTGGAGGGGGCGTCTGGGAGGGAGGGGGTCCCCCAAGTCCCAGCTTCTCTCTCTCCTCAGGGGCGCCCCCAGGCCTCCCACGCCCCCCAGCAATAACCTTCTAGAAGGTTACCTCCCCAGGAAGGAACAGCCCTGAGTTCCCTCCTGTCTGCTCCTTCCATCTCCGTGGGTCCCTGGAGGCTGTGACAGCGCCCCCAAGCCTTGGACCTTGCTCAGATTTTGGGCCAAGTCTTCTCACTGCAGCTGAGCCCCGGGAGCCAACGGGCCAGAGCCGGGTCAGGGGGCTCCGCCGGCCTCTCAGCCCCGCTCTGACCACTGCGTCCTCTCCCTGTCCCACGGCTGCGCAGGGGTGAGGGCCAGTGCTGGCGGGGCGTGCGGGCGCGCCCAGCCCAGGCTCCGCTGTGCGGGGACCTGAGCCGGCTCCGCACCTGCCGCCATTGGTCCCAGCACAGGAGGGCCCCAGGCATCCTGGGGGGGGGCCCGGATGACAGCAGCCTCGGAGGCTTCCTCCCTGGGGGGAGGACCCAGAAAGTGGGGGTCCAGGGGAGGGGGTGTCACAGAGAGGGAGGGCTGCTGGGGGGGCCCAAGGTGGGGCCGGTCACACCGCCTCCAGGACTTCAAAGCCAGAGGGTGAGATTTGCAGGGGCCGGGCCGTGGGGAGCCCTGGCGGGGTGGGGCCCCGCAGCCTCCGGGCCTTTCATATGGTTATTCCCTGTCCTGTCTCAACTACCTGCGAACAGGCCCCCAGGCCATTTCCTCCGCTGTAAACTCCGCTTCTGAGGGCCCCACCTGGGGGATGGGGGTGGGGCCGGGCTGGGGAGGTGCTGCTGCCCAAATCTCGGCAGGTGAGGGGGCAGCCTCCAGCGGGGGTGCCGGCTGAAGCAGCCCAGGTCGGAAAAGGCCCCGGGCGCCCCCATCCCGCTTCCTTCTGCGCAGAAGGGACGCTGAGGCCGGGAGGGGCCAGGCTCGCTCCTGACCCGCAGCGAGTCCAGGGTTTGACTCCCACCCCTTCTCGCCTATAACCTGGGGTCTGTCCTATGGCCCCGCGGGCTGCAGACACCCCCATTCCTCAGAGACACATCCACTGGGGCCCTCTTCTTGTGGGGTATCCCACAGGAATACAAGATAACTGCGGGTGTCTTGGAGGCCACGGCGGCGTGGATGGGGGCAGCTGAGACCACCTTCACGGTGCTCCCTCGCGCTGGGCCCGCAGGGGCCTCGGGGCCCTGCACCCGGGTGCCAGAGCTTCCCGGGCCCTGGCGCGCTGTGTGTCCTCAGCCCAGAGCAGCCCCCTCTCCAGGCCCAGCGGCACGGACAGAGCCTGGAGTCCTGCCGCTCAGAGGTGTCTGGACAGGACAGGCAGGCCCTGCCTCTGCCTCGACCCGGGGGTGGCCCGTCTTGTGTCTGGGTGCCTGACCAGGGGTGGCCCGTCTGTGTCTGGGTGCCTGACCGGGGATGGCCCGTCTGTGTCTGGGTGCCTGCGAGGGCTCTACCCGCCAGGCCCCTCCCTGAAGCCCAGCTCTGCCCGGCCGCCCTCTTCACTATCTCACCTCCACTGCACTCTCTGGCTTTCCAGGTCCCTGTGAGCTGGTGGCTGTGCCCACACCCCCTCCTGCCCGCCCGGCCGCCTGCTGGTCCGGTCCGTGTCTTTCATCTCTTGTGCCCCTGGCACCGGGGCCCCAACAGGTGCCAATTAGGGCGGCTCCTGCCCAGGGCCCTGACTCAGAGGCGCTGGTGCCCCTGCTCCATCGGACAGGGCTGAACAAGGGCTTCTGTGGGGCACCCGTCACTCCTCCAGGGACTGGCCCCTTTAGGGCTATTGCCCAGGATAGCCTGGTAGGTTGAGTGGGCTTGGGGTCCCCACCCACTGGGTGACTCACCCGCCCACAGGGAGAATGGGCATCTGTCCTTGGTCCTTGATGGGGCTCTGTGCCCTTAGTCACCTGCTCCCTCTGCGTAGATGGCAGCCTGTCTGGCCCCAGCCGAGCCCCAGGCCCTACCTGGGTGTTCCTCCGTCCTGCCTGCTGGTGGTGGGTCAGGGCCAGGCCCAGCAGACACCTGCTGCCCCAGAAGAGTGGGCAGTGCCCCTGGAACGGACCCTACCGGGGATGCAGCGGGCCCCAAGTCCCCAAGCCAAGAAGGCCATGGGCTGGAGAGTGAGACTGGGGTGTCCCCCAGACCTCGGGGTGCAAGGAGGCTGATGCACGGTTTTGGGAAGTGGCGGGGAGGGGCGCTGGAAGTCCAGAGCCCTGGACCTGGTTCCTTCTTCCCCCTGGGCCCTGACAGGCCCCAGCCAGCTCTGTCATTGAGCAGCTGGGGGGCTCCGGTGAGGCACCCGTTCCCCAGGACCAGCCCCTCACCCCACGGCCATGCCCCGGCCCTCATCCCGGCCTGGGACTTGCCTCCCTGGCTATCCCATGTGGGAGCCTCTGGTCAGTGAGGGGTCACATGGCTGCTGGGGACTGGATGGGTCAAGTGTGGGGGCCCAGGTGGGGGGCATGGGGGGCCAGGACCACCTGTGGATGTTTGAGGGGGAGGAGGGCGTAAGGGCTTCCCCTGCGGCCCCCGCCACAAAGGCAAGGAGCAAGAGGCCCAGAGCGCGTGTCCTGCCGGCTCTCGGGGCCCGGGGATTGTGTTCCCATCTGTTCCAGGCAGAGGATGGCAGTGTCCACTCCCCACTCTCCAGGGCTGCTGGACCCTCCCCCACCTGTCCCCACGCATGGCTGTGCTCCCTCCCTCCCTCCACCCTGTGTGGGGCCCAGTTCCGGGGTGAATTGGAGAATCATAGCAAGTGACACCCAGGAGTGCGGCTCAGCCCTCCCGCTCTCCTGCAGGGGCCTTGTGCGTACAGCTGTGCAGGGCCTGGGCCTTGCGAGGTGGGGCTGGGCGCAGGGCAGGGCCGAGGGGTGGGGACACGGAGCAGGAGCACAGAGCCCGGCTGGGGTTTGGATGGGGGTGGTGTGGCCTTGAGAGAAAGAGCCCTCTGGCTCCTGTTGCCTCAGTTTCCAGAGGTGCACCCCAAGTGACGGTGGCCTGCTCGTCCTAGGGGCTCTCTCTGCCTGGCCTGGGTGATGCCCTGGGCCACCCGGAAAGGTAGGTGGGGGCTCCCACAGGCAGAGCCACCCCCATGCCCTGTGGTCCACAGCCCCAGGAGGGCCCTGCCCACGGGTGGGGGTCTCAGAGGGGCTCCTGGTGGCTGGGCCCCATCCCCAGGTCCCGGAAGGATCCAGCTGAGCCTTCGCTTAGAGGCCACCAGCCACCAGGCTGCTGTCCCCAAACCCGGAGGGTTCAGGCACGTTGTAGCTGGTGCTGGGACGTCAGCTGAGTGATATGGGCTTTCCGGGAAGTGACTTAGACGACATCCCCGCCAGGGCCCGGGCTCACCGCGCCACTTCCTCAACCCCCTGCCAACCCAGCGCCAAAGATCCACACAGACCACAGGCTTGTTTTGTTTTTTGTTTGCTTCCTTTTTTTTTTTTTTATACTTTCCCCATTGTTTGAAATTCACAAGCTATGACTAAAATAATTTCTTTCATAGAAAGAAAAGAAAAAAATATCTGTTCATCTAACTCCAGTGTATGGTGGATATAGCAGCATCGGAAATAAAATTAAAACCAAAAAAATGCAGAATTCGAGGCAGAGGCCTGCAGTATCCCCTCTTCCAGGCTCTCGGGGTGCCCCGCGTGGCCAGGTCTCCATCCGCGGCCTCAAGGGTGGGAGGTGGCTCACAGTGGCAGGGGCTCGGGGGTGCGTGGGGGGCGGCCCGCGGGTATCAGCCCGATGGGTCCAGGGGCCTCTCGTTCCTACGCTGGGGGGACAAATCAGAGGGGAGGGCCCAGCGGCCAGCCAGAGGCTCCAGGACAGTGGCCACGGGACATAGGTCTGGTGACTGTCACCCCAGCAGCAGGACCTGGGGAGTCACTCCCGGCCACAGGGGCTGGGAAGGAGACCACCTTGCCTCCGGGCTGTGGGTCCTCCAGCTGCAGCACGGTGTGGGCTGGTGTGCCCCAGAGCTCCCAAACAGCCCCGAAACGAGGCTAGTGGCTCTGGGCAGCCTTGGGGGCTGGCCCCTCTTCCCGCCTTTCCCTTGCTGTGGGCTGGGGATGGCGGAGGCCGGGGAAGGACTGGACAGGAGGCTTCACTCTCTCCTGTAGCTGGGATGGGGTGCAGGTGGGGAGACCCCAGGACAGGAAGGAAGGGGGGCCGGGCAGCTGCAGAGAGCTGTCACCGGCTGGTTCCTGGGGAGCAGCAGGAGCACGCCGGGGGAAGAGGGCCTGGGTGTGGACGGCCGGGCAGAGGCAGGCCTCAGCAGCAGGGGCCCAGGATTCCTTCCCTCTGTGAAGCCCCCTCCCCTTCTCCCTGGACCCAGCTGTGTCCTTGGGGCTGGTTGGGGGCTGGAGGGAGCTGCAGGCTTTTCTCAGCAGGGTTCCTGGTCTGGAGGGTGGGCAAACCCCAGGCTGAGGGAGGGTGGCGCAGGCCTCCACCCCTTGGATCACCCCAGAGGCAGGGGCTTGAAGAGAGGGGGCCCAGGATCCCAGAGGCATGGGGAGGGGCGGGGGGACCTTATGATGCTCCATGGGCCCCCGCGCCTCTACGAAGCAAAGGGGGGTGGGTGGGACCTTGTTGGGGGGAAGAGAGGGACAGCAGCCACGCCCCACTCGGGAGGGCTGCCCCCTCAAGTCCCACCCCCAGAGAAGAGCCCCGCCCTTAGAAAAGGGCCGGCCCAGAGCCCCGCCCCCGTCCAGAACCCTACGCCGGTCGGCAGGAGCGCCCTCCTCAGGGGGAGCCCGCCCCGGAGTCCTGCCCCCCCAGAGCCCCACCCAAAGGGAGGAGACGCCGCCTGCGCGTGGGAGCCCGTCCAGGGAGGAGCCCCGCCGCCTACTTGCAGGTGTGCACGTCGTAGACGCGCGTGCACTCCTGGCAGCTCACGTAGCAGCACCAGTGGAACACGCAGCGGCACTTCTCGCGGCGCTGCTCGGCGCGCGCGTTGTGGCCGCGGCCGCAGCACAGCAGGTCGCAGCCGTCGATGCCGTGCGAGCTCACGTTGCAGGTGCGGCCGCGCGTGCCGAAGGAGCCGGTCTCGGCGTTGGGCTCGCAGAAGTTGGGCGAGGCCTCGTAGTAGACCAGGTCGCGCTCCGTGGGCACCTTGAAGTAGGTGTAGCGCGGCCGCAGCGTCTCCACCCAGCCGCGGGACTCGCGGTGCTTCTCCACCACCATCTCCGAGGCGCTGTCGTACTTGTCCTTGAGGAAGTCGCCGATGGCGCGGAAGTCGGGCTGCGACCACCAGCAGGTCTTCACCTCGCAGCTGCCCGACAGCCCGTGGCACTTGCATTTGAGGTGCATGTGGCTGGCGATGGCCTGCGGGGCGCGCGTCGGGGGCGAGGTCAGGGCGGCCCCTGGTGCGTCTCCCCAGAGGGGGCCCTGCTCATGGCCCGCAGCCCACCCGATCCAGAAAGCCCCCAGCAGAGCCCTCTCCGCCAGACCCCAGCGCCACCCACTTCCCTAGGGTGCAGAGTCTTGGGCTGTGCGTCTCCCTGGCCAGACCCAAGGCCGCCCTTATCCATCGACCCCGAGTGAGAGCTTCTGCAGTATCTAGGATAGACCAGGCACGGTGGCTCACGCCTGGAATACCAGCACTTTGAGAGGCTGAGGTGGCATGGCTTCAGGCCAGGAGTTGGAGACCAGCCTGGACAACATAGCAAGACCCCATCTCTACAAAAACATTAAAAACTTAACCAAGCCTGGCAATGCACAACTCTAATCCCAGCTACTCGGGAGGCTGAGGCAGGAGCATTACTTGAGCCCAGCAGTTTGAGGGTGCAGTGAGCTGTGATCATACCACTGCACTCCAGCCTGGGAGATAGAGTGATATATCCTGTCTCTAAAAAAAGGAAAGAAAAAATCTATGATGGAGTGAAGGGAGGAAGGAACTATAACATGGGATGATGTACACTAAAAGCGCCAAATAGCAGTGCCAATGTGTAAGTGTACAAGGATGCAGGAGGGACGACCTTGGTTCTGACCGGGAGAACCCAGGCAGGCTGCTCAGAGGAGGTGTCTATGGGCTGGGTGGAAAGGCTTGTCATGGGCAATGGAAGTGGCCCAGGGAGCTGGTCCCTTTATGGGGACTACAGGGGAAGAGGGAGGCAGTGCTGGGACATAAGCTGTGGGGTGCCTTGGGGGCCTGGCTGAGGAGCGTGTCGTTTCCCTGCGGGCAGTGGGGAAGCAGCTTCTCTTCCCTGTTTTCTTTAGCGGAAGGGGTGGAGTTTGGGCGAGGGGACCTACAGAACTACCTACGGCAGCACTGGCCACACGTGAGCCCGTGAGGCATGGCCGGTCCAAATTCAGAAAAGCCATAGGTGCAAACCACATGCTGGATTCCCAAGACTGAGTGTGAGGAAGGGATATTAAACATCTCATTCATGATTTTAATATTGCGCACATTATTAAAACGATAGTGTGTTGGCTACATTGGAGTAAAGGAGGTTGAGTATTAAGACTCATTTCACCTGTGTACTCTTGAAATGTGGCTACTAGAAAAGGTATAATGACCTGTGTGGGTCCCATTTGTGGCTCCCATTATATGTCTATTGGGCAGACCTGGTCTAAGGCTTTGACG
The DNA here is from genome assembly GCF_000956105.1 of Propithecus coquereli. Taxonomy (NCBI): domain Eukaryota; kingdom Metazoa; phylum Chordata; class Mammalia; order Primates; family Indriidae; genus Propithecus; species Propithecus coquereli. The sequence goes on along the minus strand of NW_012141413.1, from coordinate 3,133,734 downwards.
GGGCTCTGAGTTCAGATCCTGCCTCTTTCCCGTCCCCTCTCCCGGCTGTCTCTTGAGCCCATCCCTCTCATATTGAGTCTTTCTGGTGGACATCTGTAGAGGAACACACCCCTCCACCCTGCCCAGCCCCGTTGTCTAATATCCATTTTCTTCTCTCTTTTGTGTTAATTTTACTTTTTTTTTTTTTGAGATGGGGTCTTGCTCTGTTGCCCAGGTTGATCTTGAACTCCTGGCCTCAAACAATCCTCCTGCCTCGGCCTCTCAAAGTGCTGGGATTACAGGTTTGCACCACCGCACCCAGCCCAGTTTTACTTTTGATCAACATTATATAGGTGCATACTTTTAAAAGTTCAATAGTTTCTAGGACCTGTTGAGTAGAACAGGAATCCTGGTCCCATATGCCGCCCCTTGTAATGCCTGTGGGTCTAATGACACTTGTCTTGCCACTTCTTGATTTTTCAGCATTAGGTATTATCTGTTGCCCTCTCACCATGAAGGATGGGAGTTTAGCTCTTCCTCACCACCCCACCGCTTGGATGAACGCTTCCCAGCTACTGTAAAAATGAGTGTAATTTCAGATCAATATTCACTGCTGATGGCATTGGCACTGCAGTAAATGTCATACTCCACTGAGCCAAGTATTATAATATATTATGATGACTTTTCCTTTCTTACACGACCTTTTGTTGTTGCTGTTGTTAATGTACCTGTCACTGATTCAGCCCCCAGTTCTCCCTTAATTGTCTAAATATCCTCTTCAAGATGTTCAAACATCAGGCTTTATATCAACTTCATCTTCTTGGAGACATGTTTTTATCAGAAAAGGTCTCATAAATTTTGCGAAATATGCACATTTGAAAACACATCTTTTCCACTAGCCCATTTGATTGATAGCTTAGCAGGGTATAAAATTCTTGGCTTGAAGTCATTTTTACCTCCTAGAATTCTGAAATTACTACTCCGTTTTCTTCTAGCTTTCATTGTGGTTCCTGAAAAGTCCGATGCTATTTCGATTCCTGCTCCTGAAGCCCAATATTCTCCTTTGAAGCATGGACGGCTCTTCTATGTCATAGCCTCTGAATTTCACAACAGTGTGTTTTGGTGTGGGTCTTTTCCCTCTGTCCAGGAATTAATTTATGTTCACAAAGTGACACCTATGTGTCACTTACTGGGCCTGTTTGGTCTAAAACCTGTGCTCAGTTCTGGGGAAACTTCCTGATTGTTCCTTATCTGACTTCCTCTTCTTTGCACCCATCATTGTCTTTTTTGGACAGATCTTCCAAATATTATGTTTTCTTCTATTTTCCATTTCTTTGTCCTTTTCTCTTCTTTGGGAGAGGGTGTCTCAGCTATCTTCCAGCCTTTCTGCTGAGATTTTTGCTTCTGTTATCATATTTTTAATTTCTAAGGGCTCTTTTTTCCTCTGAGTGTTCTTTAAAATTAACATCCTATTCTAATTTCATGGATAATTGTATCCATGTTTTATCTCTTTGGGGATATTAATGATAGTTTTTTGAAGTTATCATCTTTTTTTACAATGTGTTTTTCCATAAATATTGTCTTTTTGTTTGTTTTGGCCTTTAGCTCTGTATCTATTAGAAGCTTTCCTCAGAGGTCTGGTGATCCTTGGCTATCTGCTCATATTTAAAAGTGGGGCACTACGATTTTTTTTTTTTTTGAGACAGGGTCTCACTCTATTGTCCAGGCTAGAGTGCAGTGGCATCATCATAGCTCACTGCAACCTCCAGCTCCTGGGCTCAAATGATCCTCCTTCCTCAGCCTCCCGAGTAGCTGGGACTACAGCTGTGCGCCACCATGCCCGGCTGCACTAGACATCTCGCTGGAAGTTCCTGTGCCTGGGAGGGACTTGTCAACTTGGATCCTCACCACAGGGCGATCTGGCTGCATTGTTTTACTGGGACCCTCCACGTCAGTATCTTGAAGCCTCTTCATCTGAGCTGACCAGATTCCCCAGAGGAGAATCTTCCATTCTCCTGCTCGGAGGATATTAATAATTGGGGTTTGCTGCGAGGATTAGGAGATCAAGAGGGGAGACAATGGCATGAGCTGCCGTACGTAGAGAGACTATTTTCACACTGGCAGCCTCACCCTCAGGTGTGTTTGGCGTCCCTCAGACCAGAGACTCTGCTTTACCCTTTTCAGAGAACAGACCTCCAGACTGGAGCCGCGGCGAAGGGAGAGCTGCTGCCTGGCTACGAAGAGGCGGGCAGACGAGTGGATGGGTTGCCAAGTGCTCTTAAAATAAACTCTCAACCAATCTTTCTGTTTTCAACCCCATCTTTATCTCTACTTCTCAAGATGCCTGACATGATGAATTCCTGGACTGGTTCTCAGATTTCTCCTCTACTGGCTCAAGCCTTCGTTTTCTTGGGTCTGCTTGATTCATCTCTCTGCTTTTTAGCTTTCAGAGTTACCATCCTCTCCTTTCCTGTTTTCCATATTCTCATGTGTATCTGTCTATCCATCACCACTTCCTCCACCCGTCCCTCGTCTGTCTGCTAATATCATCCACCCCCCCATTGTCTATCTCTTCCATCTGTATCGAATCTATCCTGTATGTAGCCATCACCTGTCTCTACTGTCTATAGACCCATTCATCTCTCTCTCTGCTTATGTCTGCCTATCTCTATATATGTACTTATTTAAAAATTAATTCATTGTCATTCTAGTGGGTCTCCAGGAGGGTGCAGAGGGAGATGTCTATGTCCAGCCTGTCATCTCTAACGGGAAGTCCCCGCTCATCCTGCAGTTCTGCAATTTTTATAGTATTCTTTTCCAAATCTATTATATTCTTCTTTTAATAGTTTCCAGTTCCCTGTTGAAATGTTCACATTTGCATTTTAGCTTTGTGAACACAAGTAAGCCTTTCCCCCTGATAATCTGTGCCTAATAATTCTAGTATCTGGAATCCGTATGGGTTTGTTTCTGTTGTTTTGCTCATTAAAATTCCTTGTGTCGTCAGATCATGTGAGAGGTTATCTTTGACTGTGTGCTGGACATTGTGTTTGCAAAATTCCTGTAGAAAAGTGTTCAGGCCTAGGAAAAGGTTACATCCTCCCCCAAAGAGGATTGTGTCTGCGTGTTCCGGGCGCATGGGGACACCTGCAAGTTGGGATCACCTGAATCCAAGCTCAGGTCTTGAGACGTTTCTAGCCTGCAAGTGTGCACGAGGGCTGGCTGCTTCAGTTCTTTCACTCCCCAGGGTTCCAGCTCGCCCTGGGGAGAGATTTAGCGGAAGTCACGCCCATGGTGGGCCTCTTAGCTCTGTGACTCTGCCAGAATCGTAGGTCAACCTCTGCCATCTCTTCCAGACCAGCAAACGGCCCCTGGACAAAAGCTGCCCCAGGCACCGGGCTCAGCATCCTGTCTTCTGCTGGATTAGGGGCTGCTAATTCTTCACTAGACAGTGAGAGTTATTTCGCACTTAAAAATCATCCTACAGAGGTATAACATATGCACCAAACAATACATATGTCCAAAGTGCAAGCATGCGACATATCACAGATGATCTGCCCCAGAGCACCAGCTCCTCATCCCACCCTCCCCTCTCCCTCTGCAGGGCGTGGATTCTAACGGCATTTTCTTGATGACTCATAATATTGAGCCACAATATTATGCCCATTTCTATATTTTCTTTCATGAAGTGGCTTTCAATTTTTTAGCCAATTTTTCTATTGGGTTGTCTATCTTTTTCTTCTCAATTTGTGCGGTTCTTTTTATATTACAGCTTCTATGTATTCGTTGGATAGATGTGTGTGAACGTGCTCTCCCATACTGTTGCCTTTTCAGCGCCACGCTAGTGTCTTTTCATTAATTAGAGTTCTTAATTTGAATACAGTCCATATCCACCTGCTTTCCTTTCACTGCGAAGGCTTTTTTTTATTGTTTTGCCCGTTCAAGACATCTTTGCCTCCTCCAAAGTCAAAAAGATATTCTCCTACGTTTTCCTGTAAAAGTTTTATTATTTCGCGTTTCCCATTTGGAGTGGAATGGATTTTTACAGACGGTGCGAGGTAGGGAGGTCTAGGTGGGTTTTTTCCCGCGCTGCTATCTGTCGCAGTCTGTTCTGTGCTGCTGTAAAGAATACCTGCGACTGGGTAATTCGTAAATTTATTCTCTCACAGTTCAAGATCAACGTGGTGGCAGGTTAGGGCCTGGTTTCTCTGCTTCCAAGATGATGCCTTGCACAGTAAGTCCCAGAGGGAAGGAACGCCACATCCTCCCATGGTGGGGTGTGGCGGGGGGGAGAGACCCACTCCCCAAGCGTTTTATAGCAGCATCAACCCATTGACGGCAGCAAAGCCCTCCTGACCTAAATACCTCCCAACGCTGTTGCGCTGGGGATCAAGTTTCCAACACGGGAGTTTCTGGGGATCCGTTCAAGCCGTGGCACTATCTGACTGACTGCATGCCAACTACTGACGAGCCCGCTCCCCCGCTGCACCGCACGGTACCCCCGTCGTGAATCGGGCGACTGTGCACGCGTGGAGATTCTATTATACATTTTAGCAGGGTGCTTTTTATATTTCATCCTGCATTTGCAGTTATCTTCAGCAGGAAGACTAGTCCAAGCTCTCTAGTCCCTTGTTGTTGGAAGGTAAATGTGCCCTGGTCACGCTTCAGCACTCTGTAGTCTCGGGATTCCACTGGCCGAGGCCGGCCGCCATTGCTGTGATGACACATCCGCCGCACGCCACTGGGTCCTTACGCCCTCCCTGCCCGTCAGCACTCGTCTCCCTCTTGGTCCCCCACTGACCTTCCAACCAAGTCCTTTCTAACAGGCTGTTACGGTCTGAATGTTTGTGTCCCCCCAAAATTCATAGGGTGCAGTCCTCACCTTCAACATGATGGGATTAGGAGGTGGGGTCTTTGGGAGGTGATGAGGTCATGAGAGTGGAGACCTCATAAATAGGATTGTTGGCTTATAACAGGGACCCCAGGGAGAACCTCACCCCGTCCGCCATGCGAGGACACGGCAAGGAGGCGCCATGTGTGAACCAGGAGTCCAGGCGTCTGCCGTGCCTTGATCTTGGACTTCCAGCCCCCAGAACTGTGAGCAATCAGCTTCCATTGCTGATACATGGATTATCCGGTCTAAGGTAGTTTGTTATAGCAGCACAGACTGAGACACAAGGGTCACGATGTCCTTCACTGGTTGGTCCCTGCCCGTCTCGCCACATCAAAACCTTCTTTCTCCCTCTGCATCCATATTCTGCCCAGACTAAACCACTTTCAGCCTTTCCCCCCTGGGCTGCCTGGGGGGGCCTCTCCCGGCCTGTCCCCACCTAGATACCTGCCGGCCACCCTTGGCGTCTGGTCATGTGCATCTGGTCAAATGCACACGTGCATTTCCTCATTGCAGAACTTGTCGAGATTTCTGCAGTCATCCTGACGCCTCCCTCCCGGACCGCGCAACGGCCCCCGCAGGCCAGTCCTCTTCCCTCTCCTTCCTTCCCGGCTGCCGTCCCCCTAGCAAGGCACCGGCCGCGGACCTACCTGGCGTCCGGCCTCGTTGTTGTGGCGGTTCATGGCAGAGCGGGCATCTGGCCGGTTCTCCCGGGCATCTGCGAACTCCCGAGACACCATCCCGCCAAACTCGATGTCCTCGCTGCAGCCGCCCCACTTCCAGCCCTCGCCCGGTGAGCCCTGATGGCGGCTGCTGCAGCCGCAGATGGCGGCCGCGCCCTCGGCACACGAGCGTGTCACCGCGAAGGCCACACCAGCTGAGGCGATGGCATGGACGAAGGCTGACTCCCGGGTGGCTGTGGAGAGGGGAGAGACGCGGGGTTAGCACGGCTGGGCTCTGGCGGCTGCTGGGGGCAGGGCGGGTGTCCCTGAGCAGGCAGGTGAGGAGACGGAGAACTTCCCTGAAGAAAGTCGGCCGGACACGGTGGCTCAGGCCCATAGTCCTAGCACTTTGGGAGGCCGAGGCAGGGAGGATCGCTTGAGGCCAGGAGTGTGAGGCTGCAGTGAGCTACGATGATGCCACTGCGCTCCAGCCCGGGGTGACAGCAAGACCCCGTCTCAAAAAAGAACAAGTACACAGAGGGCCAATGTGCACCTGGAAAGATGCTTGACCTCAGTCTTCACGGGGCAATGCAAATCAAAACCCAAGGAGCTGTCGCGCACACCCACCAGGACGGCTGGAGTCCCGGTGTCAGAGAGCGGCAGCTGCTGGCAAGGACGCAGAGAAACCGGGCCCCTTGCCCGTGGCTGCGTGGGCAAAGGCGTGGTCCCCTTGGGAGGCAGCTTCCTCAAAAGTTAAACATACAGCAGCCGTCACCCCCTGGGTTTCCCCCGGAGGAAACCCACATCCACAGAAAGACTCGGAAACAAATGCTCATGAGAGCTCCAAACGGGAGGCACTCAGATGCCCATCGACAGGCGGATGTCTGTCAGGCAGCATGTCTTTCAGGCATTCGATTTAACAATAACAAGAAAAACAGCACATGGACCTCAAGTTGTCACACTGACTTAAAAAAAGGCAGCAAAAATCAGACAAAAGAGAGCCACCTCCTCCTGACACCCACACACTGCCACCTGTGCGGTGGCCCAGGCCGCTCCCCTCCTCCACCCCGAGCACCAGGCACAGCCCAGGGTCCTGATGTCTCCACGTCCTTGCCAACACTTGCTACTCCCCAGCTTCTCGATTCTGGCTGTCCCAGTGGGTGTGAGGTGGCACCTCCTTTGGTTCGGACTCCTCTGGGATCTTCCCAAGACAGGGACCTCCAGCACCCGCCTTCCTCAGTGCCAGTCCCACGTGCCCAGGAAGTGCCCCAGCCTGGAGCTTGGGCCTGCAGGGCAGTCTGGGCTTCTTGGGACAGGATGGATAATGCACCCCGCCTCTCCTGGGTGTGTGCAAACGCTGCTGCACCCATCGAGGGACGGTCTGCTGCGGGTGGGCGGGAGGATGAGGGGGAGGACTCGCCATCCATCTGACACAGGTGAGCAGAGCCCCCACTGTCTGCCAAGCAGCCGTCCCCCCACTTCTCTGACGCTTGAAGCCCCCTCCCCCGGCCCAGTTTCCTTTCCTAACACAACTGTTCGGTGTGCAAACAGGCCTGGAGGGGCCTTTTGCTGGACCGAACGCTCGCACGCACGCACGCACGCCTCCCCCTTCTCCCGCCCTTGTCTGCTCTTTGGGGATGGGCCCAGCTCCTGGCCCCCTCGGGCCCCACAGCCTGCCCGGGGCTGGGGGTGTCCTGAGCGCTCCGGAACCCGCGGCACTCGGCCCTCGGCCTTCCTTGCCTGCCTGCGCACCCTCTCCCAGCGGGCCGGGCCGTCCTCCGAGGCCCCTCTCAAGGCCGGGCACCCCGAACCCTGAACACCCTACCGCGGCTCACACTGCTCTCCCGCCAGAGCCACCTGGCTCCTACAGGAGTCTGCCCCCAGGGCCACCCTGAGAGATGAGGGGACAGCCAGAGCCTGGAGCCAGGGCTCTCCTGCCTGACGCCCTGCGCGGGACAAGGGCTTGGGATCTCCGCTCATCAGCACTCCGGCAACAGCCCGGGCTGCCGGACACTCGCGGGCAAGGGCGGTAGCGCTCCGGGCTTCCGCTGGAGAGAAAAGAGCTCTGTCACCAGCCAGCTGGGCCGTCCTCCCTCCCTGTTGGGCCTCAGTTTCCCCTTCTGCCAGATGGCAAGAAGTCTCCACGGAGAGGCTCAGATCGCCGGGCCGGAAAGCCGCCGCCACGGGCCGGAGACGCGGGCCGGGAACCGGGGGCTCGCGTGTCCGGCGGAGTCTGTTTCCAGGCGGCAGCCGCCAGGTCCCCAAGCAGGTCCCTGAGAAATCAGTCAGTTACCGAGGGAACCCGACTGCGCACCGGACAGACCTGGACGACAGCGCCTTAACCTAGGGATGGCGGCTCACCCCTGGCATGGCACAGCCATGGTGGCCTCTGGTTCCACAAAGGACACACGCTGCCTTCGAGATGTTCTTGCCAAAAACGCACGGCCTGCATCTAGCCGGGAGATGGCGGACCCACTCGGATTGAGGGCCATCTACACAATGCCTGCTCACGTTTCTCAGAGGTCTCAGGGGCACGAGGGACCAGACAAGGCCAGAAGTGCCCGAGGCAAACAGCGACCAAGAGCAAAGACGGACGGGGATGGGATTCTGGGACAGAAACGGGATACGGGTAGAAACACGAGTGGAGTCAAGTCTGGAGTTAGGTGATAGAATGCACGGTTAGTCTGGATCGACGTGGTGCGGCTAGGTACCGCGTCAGCAGGTGGGAGGCCGGGAGAAGGGCCCAGCAGCATCGTGGCAACGTTTCCGTAAGTCTAAAATTATTCCCGAATAAAAAGTTAAATAATGCCCTGAGACAAACTTGGGGAAAGACCCCCAGAGTGGCCAGGTGCCACCCCACGGCAGCAGGACGCTTTACTGCCAGTAGGATGGATTCTACCCAGGGCTCCACGGGCAGGTTTTAGGGGGTTCATTACCCCCCGAAATCATGAGCACAAACGATAGGGTATGACTGGGAGCCGTGTGCATCTTTCCAGAGAGAATCCATTGCTTTTGTCAGATTTCCGCAGGGGTTTGAAACAAGCAGGTTGTGACCTGCTGCCCAAGAGTCACTCATCTCTCTCGACGGAGGAGCCGGGGCTGGGGCTCCTCTGAGGTCCCAGTGGGGAAGGCACAGGCAGGACTCACACCCAGGGTCTGGCGTCCTGGCAGCCAGCCTCAATCACAGCCAAGTTCTCTGCCACAAACAACGCCTTTGTCAGAGGTTTCTGCTTTTGTTGACACAACAGAGGCAGCTAGGGACGGAGCTGGAAGGGAGGCGTCCTGCCCGTGGGAAGCACCAGCCACCCCAGAAGGCAAGGGAATCTTCTTGGTCAGCAGTAAGGTGGGATGCTTAGAGATAAATGCTGCCAATTTGGCCAAATTGCCTGGGGCGGACTGTGGATGCCCTGGTCAGGCCCAAGACTCTTATTCTAACACTGTGATCAGGTGTGGGGAAAGGAAGAAGAAAGGAAATCACATAACAAAATTGTTCTGTAGGGGAAGTATCTTCCACCTGGGAAAACTGTCTTCCCCAGAAACTTGCTGTGGTCTCATTTAGCAGTTGTTTACTGAGCTCTTGCAAAGTCTTAATTATCTACGTTTTCTTCCTTCCTTGTATTCATTCATCCACCTACCCATTCATCCATCCATCCACCATCTATCCATTCAACCAATATCTATCCATTCATCTACATCCATCCATCCATCATCTATCCACCCACCCATTCATCCATCCATCCACCATCTATCCATTCAACCAATATCTATCCATTCATCTACCATCCATCCACCCACCCATTCATCCATCCACCATCTATCCATTCAATCATTATCTATCCATTCATCTACCATCCATCCATCATCCATCCACCCACTCATTCATCCATCCATCCACCATCTATCCATTCAATCATTATCTATTCATTCATCTACCATCCATCCATCCATCATCCACCCACCCATTCATCCATCCATCCACCATCTATCCATTCAATCATTATCTATCCATTCACCATCCATCTATCCATCATCCATCCACCAACTCATTCATCCATCCGTGCATCTTTCATCTATCCATTCAGGGTCTGAGAGTCCATAATGAGCCAGGCACTAGGCTCAGACCTGGGATGAGTAAGATAAGTATGAGATAAGTATGAGATGAGTAAGAAGCAAGGTACCCACTCTCAAGAACCATGATAAGAAATGTTTAAGAAAGGGGATTGCTGCTCAATTTGATGCAATTTCTAGCAGCCCAGGCTTTCTAAAGTTGAAGCAGTTTCCTTTCCTGGTTGGAAATAAGGAGGGGCTGGATGACCCCCTGTCAGGAGGAGGCAATCCCTGTCCTGGGAAGGAGAATGAACCAGGAGAAGCCTTCCCTGTCTCCAGTGGGAGGCTCTGCATTGTAAGTCAGTTTCTTTGCCTTGGCTGTGCTGAACCACCTGGCTTTGGGAGCTTATAGGTCATGAAGGAAAGACTGGGGGGTACAAGGACACACAGCAAGCCTTGTCAACATGAGCTCTGGGGCAGGCCTGGGATGGATGGATGATGGATGGTGTCTGGCTAGATGACTGGGTGGATAGTTGGATGGATGGATGATGGGTTGATAGATGGCGGATGGATGAGTAGATGGTGGATGATGGGTTGATGGATGGATGGATGAGTGGGTGGATGGATGGATAATGGGTTCATGCATGGTGGATGGATGGGTAGGTGGGTGGACGGATGATGGGTTGCTGGATGGATGGGTGGATGGTGGATGGATGGAAGGAGTCTGGGCACTTGAGGGAGTTCTGTGTGGTGACAGGTGGGCATCTGGGGGAGGGCAGAAGAGCTGCCCAGAAGGGCTCCATAACTCCTGAGGGCAGTGCAGTTCTCAGATGCAAGGAACCATGAGATGGGCTTTGGTGGTTAGTTTGCCTCTCTGGGTCTCAGAACTTTTGGACTACTGGGATTTTAACAAATGTCTTGTTTCTAGATTTGAATTTCATGGGCTTGTCAAGTATCAGAGATCATTTGGGGACTGACAGAGGACAGCCAAATTTTTTTATTTTGTTGAGAGAGGCTAAGACATACAATAAATAACTATCATCATAATTTCAGAAAAGGAACCTTTTAACACCAAACAGGGAGGATGCATTTCCAAAACTCTTATGTGCTGAAGAACGTTTGCACAAATCCTTCCAAGGTCCTTGCCTTTTGTATTTCACCATGAGGCTGGTTTTTGGCCACTGTTTGCTGAGCACTGACTGTGCTCTAAGTGGACAAGAAGGCTGCAACCTCTGTCCCTGGGGAGCTGACATTCCCACTGGGAGGTAACCCAAGAGGCCATTTCAGCAGGGACGGATGTGTGCTCAGAGGGAAGGTGCTGCCCTGCCCGGGGACAGCAGTGGGAAGATTGGATCCAGGCAAATCTCTCATCTACCAATGAGAGGACAGGCCCCAAAGGAAGTAGGCTCAGAGAGGGTCAGCCGCAGGCACCAGGCTACACAACAGAGCCCCAACAGAGGGGTCCCAAGAGAGAATCCCACACCCACCATCCTGGGCTTCTGTAGCTCCACTGGGTGTTTCCATGGCTGCAGCCTCGAGGGGGTGGGGAGCCCACCTGCCTGGTTCAGCCCCACACGCCACGGCCAAGGCGGAGACGCTGTCTGCGCTCTCCTGGGAGGGGCTGGCTGTGAGGGCTGATACTGGGGAGAGGGGAGGGGCAGCTTGGGACTCCTGGGACTCCTGGGACATGGCTGTAGGCCTCCAAGGGGTTCCCTAAGAGAAGGTTCCTGGGAGGAGGATTGTTGTTCCAATGCGACCGCTAGACCAGGAAATCGGGCTGCCTGGGGAGGCAGGGAGCTTTGTCTGTAGGGCTCACCCAGGCTGGCTCCTGGGGGAAGCCCAACAGGGAACTGGGCCTGGGGCTGCCCAGTAATGGTCACCTGGGGGAAGTGAATCACGGCAGGGCCCCTGGGGGCTCAGTGGTTCTCAGTGGGTAGGGAAGCACACCTCTGCCTGGGAAAGGGTCCCTATGTGATTCCAATGCATTGCCCAGGCTGAGAGCCCCCAGGCTCAGATTCCATCCTGTTCTGACCTCCCTCCTCTGGACCGTGACCAGATGGGAGGCCACGGACAACATGGCCAGGAATTTGTGAGGGCTGGACAGGACCCTGCCAGGAGAGGAGAGGGGCTGACCATGGTGGGGGTCCGTGATATGCTGACGCCTGACTGCCACCTTAAGGTGGGTCCCTCGGTTGCAGGCTCTGGGGCTCGGGGGCCTGGCTGCTGGCAGCTGGCGGCTAGGCTGGGGCTCAGCCCTGGAAGGCGGAGCGTGGATTGGCCTTTCCAGCCCCGTCCTGGGGCAGCTGACCTCCTTCCCTTGGGGCTCAGGGCGCTGCTTGTGCACAGCGTTCTCCACTCTCCCAGCCCTTCCCCTCAGGCCCTGCAGCCCCTGAAGCTCTCCTCTGGGCAGCGCTGACACCCCTAGCTCCCCCAGGGGCACATGGGACAACCACGATGGCCAGCCCGTTGGGCCACACCCCCAGCATTGCCCCACCGCCCAACAGGGGATCTCTGCTCACTCCCCGCCTGGAACTCGCGCATCGCACCCCCCACACACAGAAAACGCCCTCTGCTCCTGCTGCCCCCGCCTCCGGGTTCTCTGGCCCAGGTCTGCAGGGCAAATCCCCTGCCCCACAGGCCCGGCCCCAGCCTGTCCGTGGGAGCCCTGTCGCAGCCCTCCCCGGATGTGTCTAGCAAGGAGCACCTCTCCCTGTCATAGCTGCTGGTGCCCAGAGACTGGCCTCGGGAGTCCGGGAGGTCTGGGACGACACAGGTCCCCTCACATGCTGCACCCCGGCTGACGTGCCCCACACCTGGGCCACGCAGGCCTCGGAGACAGACCATGGCGAGCGCGGGACCCTCCCTCCCTGGGCGTCCGGTCTCCTGCCCGCCCACCCCATACCTCGGGTGAGAGACCAGGGGAGGCTGCGGAGGGGACTGAGCCTCGGGGCCTGGCCACCCGCACCTGCTCTGACGGGTCAGCGGCCTGCGGGTCCCGGTGGGCGCCCCGACCTCACAGTCACCTGGGGGCCACCGCCAGCGCAAAAGGACAGACTCAGTCCTTCCTCAACCGGCTTCCAGCGGGTGGGTCCAACCCTGCGGCGGGGCGGGGGGGAGGGGACGAGAAGAAACCGCCTCCGGACAGACGGACGGACGCGAGGCCTCCGCCAGAGCCCCCCACCCGCCTGCACCGCGAACGCGCGTTTGGGGGCGCGCGACGCCCCGGCGCCTCCCCCGCGACGCCGCTGCCCGCGGCCCGTTCCCGCGGCCCCGAGCAGGCCGCGGAGGAGCCAGGCGGCCCGGAGGGGGTGTCGCGGTGGCATTTGGTAATCACGCGGCGGCGGCGTCCTGCACAAAAGGCCCCGGAGCCACCGGAGAGCGGAATGCGGCCCGCGCCCCTCGGCGGCCGCGGCCCCTGACACCGCCGGGCGGCCCGCGCGGTCGGGCGCCGGGCGCACCAGCTGGGGCGGAGGAATCCGGCTTTGTGCGCCACTGTCACGCCGAGTTAGGCCCACAATGGCCGGCGATATTTCATATGAATTTCCCCCTGGTCGGTGATTAGGCGCTCGCAGGCCAGTCATAGCAACCTGGAAGTATGCGCCGCCCGCCAGGCCATCGGGCGCGAGGGGAAATCCCTATTCAGACGCTTTAATTCAACACCCCGAAGGGCGTGTGAATCGCCAACAGCATTTTCGCTCTCCCCTGGCGCTTAATCTTGTCGTCGTCGCCGGGACATTGTGCTCCCAGCCGGACGCGGCGGGGCGTCGGCCGGGTCCCCGCTCCCGCCGCGGGGAGTTAATGATATACCGGAGAGGGGAGGCCGCCGGCGGGGGCGCCCCCACCAGCCCGCAGCGCGTCCGAAACGGCAACACTTTCCGCTGGGCGGGCGGTCAGGGGTCGCAACCTGGATTTGGGGACGCCGATCCCCTCAAGAGCTGCCCTCTCCGGCGATGTCCTGGCGCGCGCGCACCACCCCGGTGCCAGGCGGGAGGCGGTGGACCACCCCCCGAGGGCTCCGGGGGACTCTGCGGGGAGAAGATGAGGCTCCCCCGCCAAGGGTAACAGGGAGAGATCTGGGGGCTCGTCTTAGCACGTGGCACACGCTTTCTGAGAACCCGGTGCCCATAAGCGCCCCCCCCAACCTTGGTGTCCAAGGGGTCCTAGGGCACCGACCTGGGCTTTGGCCACCGTTAGCTTTGAGTGGGGTCTGCCCGGGGTTCACAGGAGAGGGAAGGCCGCCCAAGTCAGCCCAGGGCGGGGAAGGGGGCTGCAGCAGAGGCCACCCAGGTGAGTGAGGTCTGCACGGGGACCCCATGTCGGGAGAGAGCTGGACATCGCACAGCCGTGCGCCGGCAGGCCCCACCCGTCCTGGGTGCAGAGAGGGAAGCCCTGCTTCCCTGGGAGGCGTCGGTGGGGAGCTGCACTGGGAACACAAGAGGCTTGCATCCTCTTGCAACAGGAAGGTGCCTGGCCCTGGCACTGGAGCCCATGGGGGACAGAGGGCACTGAGTGTGTGGGCGCAGGTGGAGGCTCCAGCATCGGGGGGCCCTGGGCTCTGGCCCTCACCCCCTCAGGGCCACTGTCCACTTCTCTAAGGAGCACAGGCCCCACCTGGCCTCCAGCAAGCCTGGCTCCCTGCAAAGCCACAAGTGGCCTGGCCCTGGGCCACTGTGTCCACTGTGCTCACCTCCTGCTAGGTGTCCTCCTGGTATCACCGCCTCCCAGGTATGGCCGGCTGTCCCTGCCCAACCTCTGTGCCTGTGTCCTCCCACAGCTTCACCTTGCCCGAGGTCAAGAGGGGGCCTCTCCAGCTCTGCAGGGAAAGCAGGCCCTCCAGGTGCCTGGGGCCTGCCCCAGGGGACAGATAAGCTGCACGCATGCCCAGTCTCCACGCACTCAAAATTCCTCAAATGTTTCTGCCCCAGGCAGGTCGAATAGTCCTGCTACCTGTGCACCCAAGAGGAGAGAGCTCTTCAGAGCCTGGGCTCAGCTTCTGTGGCCAAATCCCACGGTCCAAGGGCTGGCGGCTTCTCCCAGGTTCAGCCTGGTGGACTTGGCCACCAGCCCCGGGCCAGGTGGATGATGATCGGCCTGGAAGCAGGAGGTGTGAGCATGCGCTCCTTCCTTCATGTCCTCACACGCCCCACATGCACATGTTCACACAGTGCACACACATGCACACACATATGCAGAGACATGTGCACACGCGCTCACACAGGGTGCACACACACATGTGCCCACACAACGCACAAACACTTTCATACACACATGCACCCTCGCATGCAGACGCATGTATGCACACACATGCACACACTTGCACACAGGCACACACATACACACATTTGCATGCACACATGCACACTCACATGCAGGTGCACTTGCAGACACATGCACGTGCACACACATGCACCCACGCAATGCATGCACTGAGAAGTACACTCACACGCACGCACACACAGCAGCCTGGGCCCCTCTGCTCCCGCCATGTTAAACTCTATGTTAAACTCTGTTCAACGAGGCCGACTCAGCAGGGGTGGCCAGGCACCCCATGGTCCCTGCCACAAAGCCTGGGATGACCTTTGACACGATTAGGGTCACCCTGACCCTAATCCAATCAGATTGATTACAGAGAGCATGGCCAGGGGGCAGGCTGGGGCAGAGCAGGCCTCTCTCTGGGGTGCCTGGCGGCCCCTTCCTCTTCCCCTGGCCACCAGGACTCCAACCATTTCTGAGTCCAGGGGCAGGCAGTGGGGAGGGGCTGGGGCTTCCCCCTTCCTATTTAAATCAGCCAGAGGAGGTGGTTCATCCAGTGGAAAGGAGCCAGGAGGCTGAGGAGGGTGGGAGCATTGGAACAGAAGGGGAAAAGGGGAGAGCAGGTGGAAGGGAGGGAGCCAGAGAGAGCCCAGGGGAGTCGGGGAAGAGGGGGTGCACACCAAACCTTTGCAGGGGGCCAGCGCAGGCAATGCCACGTGTCCAGAGAGCGTCCACCCAGGAACTGGGACACTGAGGTCCGACAGTCCAGGTTGCAGCCTGCAGGAGGCTTTCAGGAAGTGAGGGGCCCCCTGCAGAGGAGCAGGGACCTGCCGTCCCTGCAGGCTCCTGGCCATGTCACTGCTGGGCCCCACCTGGGGTCTCTGCTCACACCCCCATCCCTGGGACCTCCCCACCTCAACCCCACTCTTGGTCTGAGCTGCCCTCTGCCTAGGGACGTTGGAGCCAGGCTGCCAAGGCTCGAGTCACCATTTTGCCATGGTGCCTCAGTTTCCTCATTTGTGAAACAGGGTCAGTGTCAGCCTCGTTGGGTGGAATCAGGATTCCAGTGCCCGCTGCATGTTGAACACTTAGTGCCCGGAAAGCACTGGATACGCGTGTTTTAAAGAAAGAAGGAAAGAAGATCCTTCAGGATCCAGCCCAAGCGCCACCTCCCCTGGGAAATCCTCCCGGGGTTCCCCCAGGCGTGCACTCTTGTCCTCAGGCCACTCACATGACACGGCTTTACTAAGCACCTGCTGTGTGCCAGAGCACACCTCTGTGCTGTCCACACATGTGTCACACACGGCATGAGACAGAAGGATGCTGTCGCACACCAGACCCGTGGGAGACCCTCGAGGATCCCCGTCTCGTTCTAGGAGACTCCTAGAACTTCCTGGAGCATGCCCAGCCCTGGGGAGTTCGTCCCAAAAATCAAAAGAGGAAGCCGTCAATAATAACTGGGACTTGTGAAAATCAGGTGCGTGTAATCCCCTGTTTTCCACAAAATTTAAGGGGGACCTAATAGAGCCATGTGCTGACAGACTTTTAAAATGTTTTGGTGATAGGTCATGGTGTGAATTTTGGCACATATAACTCTGAAAAAAAAATCAAAGAATTGAGAGACACATAATAATACAGCTCTTCCATTTAACCTACTTGTTTATGCCAACCAGGTTTCTTACATCTAGATCTATAAAGTTCAAAAACAAGATGGGCCCACAGCTAACATCACACCCAATGGGGAAAGACTGACAGCTGTTTCTCTAAGATTTCGAAAGAAAACGTGGAAATCCACTTTCAACTCTACCATTCAACATGGTACTGGAAGCTCTGGCCAGGGCAATTAAGCAAGAAAAAGAAATAAAAGGCATCTGGATGGGAAGGAAAAAGTAGAACTATCTTACATATAGAAAGCCTTAACAAATCCGTAAAAAATCTCTCAGAACTGATAAATGACTTCGGCAAGGTGACAGAACACAAGAGCCATATTAAAAATCAGTTGTGCTTCTACACACTAGCAATGAACAATCCAGAAATGAGATTAATGAAACAATTCCATTTACAATAGCATCGGAAAGAATAAAATACTTGGAAATACATTTAACAAAAGAAGTGCACGATTTGTGCACTGAAAACTACAAAATGTCTTTGGAAGAAATTAAAATAAATGGATCCCATGGGATCCCTGATCCCACGTTCATGGATCAGAAGACATAATATTGTTAATAGAAAAATATTCCCAAATTGATCTGCAGAGTCAACACAATTCCTAAAAATCCAAGCGCCCCCCCATCCCACCTTTTTTCAGAAATAGATTAATCCTAAAATTCATACGGAACTCCAAATAGTCAAAATAACCTTGAAAAAGAAGAACAAACCTGGAGGACTCACATTTTCTGATTTTAAAACATACTGCTAAGCTACAGTAATCAAAACAGTATGGCATTGGCATGAAAACAGGCATATAGATCAATGGAATAGAACAGAGAGCCTGGAAAGAAACCCATACATTTAAGGCCAGTTGATTTTCAGCAAGGGTACCAAGACCATTCAATGGGGAAAGAATAGTTTTTGCAACAGATGGTACTAGAATAACTGGATTTCCACATGCAAAAGAACACGACTGGACCCCTGCCTCACATTATGTACAAACGTTAACTCAAAATAGATCAAAAGCCTAAATGTAACAGCTAAACTATAAAACTCTTACAAGAGAAATTAACAGGAGTAAATCCTTATGACCTTGGGTTAGGCAGTTGTTTCTTAGATATGGTATCAAAAGCCAAGTAACCAAAGAAAAAAAATAGATTGGACTTCCTCAAAATTAAAACCTTTTCTGCATCAAAGGACACCATAAAAAGAGTGAAAAGACAACCCACGGGATGGGAGACAGTATTTGCAAATCACATACCGGATAAGGGACTTGTATGCAGATTTTATAAAGAACACTTACAACTCAACAACACAAAGACAAATAACCCAATTGAAATGTGGACAGAAGAACTGAATAGACATTTCTCCTAAGAGGGTACGCAAATGGCCAATAAACACGTGAAATGATGCTCGACATCATTAGCCATCAGGGAAATGCACCTCACACCCCCTAGGATGGCTAGAACAAAACAAGCAAACAGAAAGTAACAAGTGCCGTGAGGATGCGGAGAGTCAGAGCCCTCGCACGCTGCTGGCGGCAACGGAAGATGTTGCAGCCACTTCGCAAATGTCTGAGGTTGCCGTGAGCTGTGATGACGCCACTACGCTCTGGCCCTGGCAACGACAACAACAAAAGAAGCAAAAACAACACAAATGTCCATCAACAAATGAATGGATGAACAAAATGTAGTTTATCCGTAATGGAATATTACTCAGCTTTAAAAAAGAAGGAAGTTCTGATACATGCCCATGTGGCAAGTACACCACACACACGCACACGCACCTGCATGCCATGTACATACACACACAGACGCCACACAGCACCCACATGCATGTGCACACACCAACCACACGCACGTGCACTACATGCACACAGATGCCACACACATGCATGCACATGCACACATACTACACCCCTCACCCCACGCACATCCCCGACACACTCCACGAGCCACACCACCCTGGGTCCTAACTCCTCGTGTGCACAGACGTGGCTGTCCCCGAGGGGAGCCACACCGTGTCATTACCCCAACCAGCAGCTCTGTGAGGTCAGCCAAACTGCAATTATTCTTCCGTTTTATGGATGGGGACGCCGATGTTCCAGGAGGTGGGCTGACTCTCATTCAAGGTCACAGCGAAGCCACCACTCAGCTTCCCTTGGCTCCAGCTTCTTCCCCTGCGAGGACCCCTGACTTGTCCCTTGCAGACTTCTCTTGGCCTCCCGCCCTCCTTCCTTCCTTCCTTCACATCCCAGCTGCTGGGTCTGAACAGGCCACCCCTTCCTTCCTCGGGTGTCACCAAGCTGGGTCGGTGGGGGGCTGTGAAGCCTGGCGAGGGCGTCTGGGGGTGTGCCACATTATGCGAGGTGTGAGAACAGAGGCCTAAGGGAACTGGGGGGGAGTCACACAGACAGCAGGGGAAAGGGTGTTCCTGGCAGAGGGAGCTGCAAGTGCAAAGGCCTCAGAGCTTGGACATGATCCATGTTTGAGAAGCAGCCAGGAGACGGGTGGGCAGCAGTGGGCTGGAGAGGGGGACAGGGAGTGTCTTGGTCTGTGCAGGCTGCTTTAACACAATACCATGGCCTGGGTGGCTCATAAACAGCAGAGGTTTATCGCTCACAGTTCCGGAGGCTGGAGGTCCAAGATGACAGCGTGGCAGAGTCTGTGTCTGGTGAGGCCTCGCATTCTGGTTCACAGATGGTGCCTTCTCACTGGGTCCTCACATGGCAGAAGGGGTGAGGGTCTCTCTGGAGTCCCTTTTATAAGGACACTAATCCCATCCATGAGGCTCCACCCTCACGATCTCATCACCTCCCAGAGGCCCCGCCTCCCAAGATCATCACGTTGGGGCTGAGGCCCGGCACCCCCAGGACCGCAGAGTCCTGGGCAGGACTTTCTCAACATGAGCTGCCCTGCCTCTGCCCAAGCAGCCTTCCCCAGCGCCGTGGTCTTCCCAGGCTTATTGTATAATAGCATCAAAAAGGAAAAAGTACTGAGGAATACATTAACCAAGGAGGTACGAGACTCATACCCTGAAAACCACAAAACATTGTTGAAAGACATTGAAGAAGGCCTAAATAAATGGAAAGACATCCTATGTTCCTACATTAGAAGACTTAATATTAAGGCGGCAATACTTTCTAAAGCAACCTACAGAAGGAATGCAATCCCGATCAAAATCCCAATAGCCTTTCTTTTTGGCAAAAATGGAAAAGCTGATCCTAAAATTTATATAAAGTTGTAAGGGACCCCAAATAGCAAAAACAATCTTGAAAGGAAAAAACGAAGTTGGAAGACCCAGTCTTCTCAAAACATACTACAAAATTGCAACACTCAAAATAGTGTGGTGTTGGCAAAAGGGTAGACATATAGACCAATGGAATGAAATTGAGAGTCCAGAAATGAACACACACATCTATGGCCAACTGATTTTCAACAAGGGTGCCGAGACCATTCAATGGGAAAAAGCATAGTCTTTTCAACAGATGGTACTGGAATAAGTGGATTTCCACATGCAAAAGAATGTGGTTTGATCCCTACCCCACACCATATACAAAGATGAACTCGAAACAGATCAAACACCTAAATGTAAGAGATGAACTATCAAACGCTTAGAAGAAAACATAGATGCAAATCTTTGCGACCTTAGATAGGGTGGTGTTTACTTCGATATGACATCTAAAAAGATTGGACTGCACCAAAATTTAAAATTTTTGTGTATCAAAGGACACTCTCACAAAAGTGAAAAGAGAACCTACACAATGGGAGAAAATATTTGCAAACCACGTGTGCGATAAGGATCTAGTATCCAGAATATCTAAGGAACCCTCACAACTCAACAACAACAAAAGACAAGTAATCCAACTTTTAAAAATGGGCGAAGGACTCGGGGACATTTCAAAGAAGATATACAAACGGCCAAAAAGCCCATGAAAAGATGTTTGCCATCATTAGCCATCAAGGAAATGCAATTTAAAACCACAAGGAGGTACCACGTCACACACCATGGGATGGCTAAAATTTAAAACAAAACAAAACAAAACAGAAAATGGTACGTGTCCGCAAAGATGTGGAGAAGTTGGAACCCTCGTGCACTGCTGTTGGGAAGGTAAAATGGTGCAGCCGCGGTGGGCGGCCGCGTGACCGCTCCTCAAAAAGCTGAGCACAGAGTTACCCTGCGGGCGACCCAGCAATTCCACTCCTAGTTATACACCCCGAAGACTTGAAACCAGGTAAACAGACGTCTAAACAAATGCTCGTCCAAGAACATTCATAGCAGCATCAGGCACAGTAGCCGGAAGGTGGGAAAACGTGCGTGTCCGTTGCCTGAAGCATGAATAAGCACGGGGGGTCCGTCCCCGCAGCGGAACGTTATTCAGCCATCGGAGGTGCTGGGACGCACGACAGCGTTGACGGCGTGGCCAGTGAGAGAAGCCGGACACCGAAGGACACACCGTGAGTGGCTCCATTCCCGCCGAATGTGCACCGGAGGCGAACCCGCAGGCACAGACAGCAGAGCGGCGCTGCCCGGGGCTGGGGTGGAGGAGGTGACTGCTTCGCGGGTAAGGCTTTTCTCAGGGGGTGAGAATATTTTGGAACCAGACAGTGGCGATGGTTGCGCCATTCTGTGAATGCACGGAATGCTGCGGGATCGTGTGCTTTCAAACGGCTACTTGTATGTTGTGTGAATTTCACCTTAATTTTTCTTTAACGAAGGCGCTAAGATTGCCATTTTATGCATGCACTCTCTGTCTCTGTCTCTGTGTCTCTCTATCTCTGCCTCTGTGTCTCTCTCAGTATCTCTGTCTCTCTTAGTCGCTCTGTCTCTCTGTCTCTTTCTGTCTCTGAGTCTCTCTTTGTACCTCTCTTCTTTTTCTCTGTCTCTCCATCTCTGTCTCTGTGTCCCTGCCTCTCCCTGAGGGGCCCCCAAACCTCTCCGTTCTTGTGGTATTTTTCAGGTTTTGCATTTTCTCTGCAAGACCCTCCTGAAGCCCCGGCTCCAGCAAGAAGCCGTCCCGACCAGCCCCGGTCTGAGCATCCTAGGACTGTCGTCCACTTTCCTTTCGGGGGAGGGGAAGGAGGCAGGATCCCCAGATGATCCCACGGGGCCAAGTCACCCCAAGCTCCAGACATCCCCCAGCTCGGGCGGGCTGGGGAAGGCCACTCGGCGACGCCCCCCTGCTTGGGGTGCCGCCTGCAGCTGCCCAGCAGACGGGCACACTGGGCAGAGCCAGAGGGAGACTCGTTTCCCCCACCCTCCCGTACCTTTGTCCAGCACGGGCCCGAAGATGGCCAGGCTGTCGTTGACGGTGGTGCAGTTCCAGCGGCGGCCGCGGAACTGGTGCTGGCACTCCTGGATGCCCATCTTGATGCCCTCGGCCACGCTGGGCATGATCTCCACGTAGTTCCGGCAGAAGCGCAGCTGCTTGGGTACCAGGCCCGGGATGCTGGCGCACAGGATGGGCTGCGTGCCCAGGGAGGAGTACTGGGGCCCGACGGCCAGGGACCTGCAGGGGAGGATGAGATGGTGACCGCCAGCCCTGGACGACGGACACCGGCGACGTCCCCACCCTGCCCGGGGTGAGTGGACAGACCCGTCGCTGTGGGGGCTCGAGTGCATTCGGAGGGGCAAGATGCGCTTGCACCGGAAGGAAATCCGATTTTAAGGGGAGGCCGGACTCTGCTCTCCCTTGCACCCGACGCTCAGCTCAAAACACAAAGTGTCAGGATTCGCAGCATGGAGTGGGGCAGCCCCAGGCCCCCCACTCCGCACGCTGCAGGGGACCTGCTCCCGGCGCTGGGCCTGACGCCGCTGTGAGCACCCGGGCCGCGGGGCTGGCTCAGGCGAGGGGGTCGACCAGAGGATGGACGCGCCGGATCTGGGGTCCCTGGCGTGGTGGGTACAGCCCCGGGGCCAAAATCACGGCCGGACTCTTACCCGCCACGAGAGCCCAAGAGCGTGCTTTTGGCTGTTTACCCCAGAGACAGCAACACACACGTCCACTGTAAGACGTGTTCCGGAATCTTCCCCGGGCTTCAGGCGTGAGAGCGAGAACTTGGAAACTACCCCAGTGTCCGTCAACAGGAGCGTGGGTTTGCCTCTGCCCTGCCACACTGCGCGGAGGTTAAAAAAGAAACGGGTCACAGCCGCGGGGCCAGGCGCACGGGACACAGCCGCGGGGCGCCGAGACGGGCCCTCCGCCCGCCTCCAGGAGAGACCCATCCCCGGGGAGAAGAATCGGGACAGCGGCCACCCCGCGTCCTCGTTTTCGCAGGCGGCGCGAGGGAACAGCTCCCAGACTGCGCTCTGCCTTTGCGACAGGCGTCGGCCACCTGCCTGTGCCTGCGAAATTAACGCAATCAAGTTTTAAAGTAATCGCAACCCACAAACCGGAAAAGTCAGTCTCTTGGCGGCACCAGCCACGCTTCGCACTTCAGGTGTGAACCCCGGCTACCCCGCACGGGACGGTTAGACAGGAAATGTTCCCGTCATCGGGGAAGCTCTGCAGGGCCACCCTGCTCTAGTGGGCCGGAGCGTTTTCGTGTTTAATTGGGCTGTTGGCCACACAGGCGTTTCACATCAAAATGAACTGAGCCACACGCTTAAGTTCTTCCAATTTTCTGTACAAAATTACACATCAATGCATTATTTAGAGACAGGGTCTCACTCTGTCACCTAGGCTAGAGTGCAGTGGTGTCATCACAGCTCACTGCAGCCTCGAGCTCCAGGGCTCAAGCGATCCTCCTGCCTCAGCCTCGGGAGTAGCTGGGACTATAGGCATGTGTCACCATGCCCAGCTGATTTTTTAATATATTTTTTGTATAGATGGGGTCTAGATCCCTTGCCCAGGCTGGTCCCCAACTCCTGGCCTCAAGCATTCCTCCCACCTCAGCCTCCCGAGTGGCTGGGACTACAGGTGCCTGCCACTGTGCCCTGCTGAGGCGTCTGTGTTTAAGCCAGGACAAGTTGGTCACCCCAGGTGTGCGTCGTGGGTCCACTTGGATTTGCTGTCCGAGTGCTGCATAATTTCTGTGTGTTCGAAAATTTTCCGGATGGAATGTCGTGGGGACAAAGATCTGAACGTCGTGGCTGAGGTCTGGGAGTGCATCTGAGAAGGGCTGATCTGAGGTCACGGCTGGGGAGGGGCAGGGGGTGTCTGTCCGTAGGAAGGAAAATCTCCACTTGCTGAATGTGTTTGTTGACTTGAGACTCAGAATGAGTGGAAAACAAAGGAATCCGTTTAGACAGAAAAAGAGGAGTCTCTGTCTGCAAATAGGAACTGCCTCAGGGGACAGTTCCAAGGGATTCATTCTGGGGGCTGTCTATGGTGGGGGGACAGGCAGAGGGCTCTCTGCCCACCCCCAGAACCCTACAACCTCTTCAGAGAGCTCAGAGCCGGGGGGACACCTCGGTTCCCTCCCTGCCTGTGGGGCACAGCGGGGTGGCCTTGTCCATGGCCTCCAGGGAAAGTGGAGAGGGGGTCTCAGGAGTGTGCGTCCTTCCCCAGCCTCCTTCCTGTGGCGATGCTGAGTCAGCGGGCTCTGTCCCCCGGCCCCGCCTTCCTCTGGGCAGGCCCCGGCTTGCTGCCCCGAGAGCATGGCCAGGGTGCAGGCGGCCGGCCTGGGTGCAGCTCCCCTTCTCCCGCAGCTCTGACTGGGCCCTCCTAGAACCGGGATGGGGGGTGGGCTTCTCCTGCATCCTCCAGACCCCAGCGCCTCTCGAGTTCCTTGAATTGCTTCCTGAAACGTTTCTCCGTCTGACAGAGAGCCTGGCCACCTAGAAGGCCCGGCCGTGCACCACGCAGGCCCTGCCCAGGGAGGGCAGGAAGCTGGGGTGGGCTGTTGGAGAGGGAGGGGGGCCTTGAAGAATCAATTGGGTTATTTAAAAAAATTCATATAAAAAGTCCAGGCTGGGTACGGTGGCTCACTCCTGTAAGCCCAGCATTTTGGGAGGCTGAGGCAGGAGTGTCGCTTAAGGCCAGGAGTCTGAGACCAGCCTGGGCAACACAGCAAGACCCTGTCTCTACAAAAAATTACAAAAAAATTAGCTGGGCATGGTGGCATGTGGTTGTAGTCCCACCTACTCGGGAAGCTGAGGCAGGAGGATCACTGGAGCCCAGGAGTTTGAGGCTGCAGTGAGCTGTGACGACATCACTGCACTGCAGCCTGGGTGACGGAATGAGACCCTGTCTCAAAAAAAAAAAAAAAAAAAGTCCAAACCGGGCATGCACTATCCTCCCCACATTGCGTCCCCAGAAAGCCTCCAAGATCCAAATTTCTCATCCAAGGAGAACTTAGATGCCCCAGAATGTATGAATGCTTGGAAGCCGTGATCCATAGCCTCTTCCGCCCACAGCCTTCTGGGGCAGCCTCCCCTGGGACAAGGGAAGAACAGAGAAATTGTTACAGGGGACAGAGCAGAGAGGAAAGCAGTGGTTACGAGGAACCGGGAGTCGCGACACACAGTTGCGCCGAGCTTCCAGCGTATGTGTGTGTGTGCGTTCCATGCTCTCTCCACGCCGCAGAGTTTTTGGTATCTTGAGAGCAGACACCGCATTCTGTCATCTCCACACCAGCCGTTACCGAGATGAGAGTATCTGTTTCTCCCAGTGACAACGCCCTGGAAATTGCGGCTGCTGCAGCCGTCCCCTCCACTCCTGGTCCAGGGCAAAGCCCAGCTGCTGGTGGGGGCTGGTGGACACAGGTGACGTTCCCGTCGCATTTCACGTGGGAGCTGTGATGGGAGGCGGCTCAGGAGCACCGTGCGACGCCAGGTGCGCTGACTGCACCTGGGCTTGCCGGCTGCGCGGCGGGCGGAGCGAGCCGCTGCAGCCCAGAGAAGGCGGCGGGGGCCCTCGCCCTGTGAGGAGACTGCTCCTTGCCTCACCCCCGTTCTGTCCCCTGAGCCTCTCCAAGCCCAGAATTCTGATGGGTCCCCAAGCCCCCTCCCTGAGGCCCAGGACGCTGAGTGTGACTGACGCCCCGCGTGTCCGAGGGCAGACGACCTGCGTTCATCCAATCACACACGTGCTTTCAGAAGCCGGGCAGATCCAAAGCTCGGGGATTCTGTGCAGGCTCTGAGGAGGACCAGAGCGGGGCCCCCAGGAGCTGAGAACCCCCCGGGCGACATCCAACTGGTTCTCGGGGACCCGGGCCTAAGCACAACCCCAAGGAACTGGCCTTGATAATCTGGGCGGGGCTGGCCGCAGGCTTTCCCTCAGGCCTCTTGGCCTCGCAAGACCCCAGGCAGAAAACACAGGGAGCCCACCCAGACTCCCCGCCTGCAGGACTCGGAGCTGCCGGGAGCCCCTCAGGGTGCGGCCGCCTGCCACACAGCGCCAGGAGTTGACGAGTCGCCGTCTCCCTTCCCCTCCGCTCACGACGGATCTCCTTGGCCTCCGAGTCCCAACACCTTCTAAGCTTCCCAGGCCCAGAGAGACAGAAAGGGATGTGAGGTGGATGCCACCACCTCAGACACCCTGTCCTGCAAGCTCCGAGGGTCCGAGCCACAGCCACCTGCCATCGGCTCATCATTGCGGCCTTTGGAGAGCCCGTCCCTCTTTCTCTCTCCTCCGCCTGCCTCCCAGCCTTCTGGTGCCTGTGCCCTTGCACGGGTGTCTTGCTGAAGCTGGTGTTTGCTCCACCAAGTCCCCGCATCACTGCTGTTATTAATGACCCCCAGCCCCTCACCCGGCCCCGCCTGCTGGGGTGGAGGGGTGTTCCTTAGGGCCAGGCACACGACGGACCAGGGTGTCCTGGCTCAGGCCCAGGCGAGCGTTGGGAACAGGAGGAGCTTCTAATCAGTTATGCCCCTGTCCCTGTTCACTCCCCGGATGCCATCTGTCCGGTTGCAGTGAGGTCTGGACCCCGCTTCAGGGTGGTGGGCGGGCCCTGCCCAGTCCCCAGGGAGGGGCTGAGGCTGCCCGCACCCCGCGCCTGTGATTCACCTGGTGAGGAATACATTCCATTTCCCCTGAGGCTGCCAATGCCATGGTGGGGGCTGGTGTCCCAGGAAGTGTCCACATTCCCATGTTCAGCCACCACCCGGCTGAGGAGCTATAATTTTAACTGCCTGGTGAACGTCACACCTGGTGTCCCCCTGGCTCTGCAAAATCAGTGTCTCAAGGGAATGCACCCCTGCACCCCGGAGCTATCCCGCCATCTCTCGCTTTGGGCCTTTCCCCAGGAATCCCAGCTCCGGAGGGAACTTCCGCACAGCAGAAAGAGGCCAACAGCAGAGTTCGGCTGGTGGATTATAGCGCTTCAGTGCCACAGAGCCTCACAGAACTGTCCAGAGGGTCCCAGAAATGCAGACGATGTTTAGCAAGTTTCAAAAAGCAGAACAGAAGCTGTTTTGATCCTTACAAAAAAACGAGAAAAGTGGCTAAGATCATGGGCTTGTCTTTGCTTCCATGTTTTCATTATTGCTATTCATTTTTTTCCCCCTGATAATAGTTTGATTTGAAGGGGAGGCCATTGTCTTTGATTCAGAACACGTGTGGATGCAGCTTTGGAAAGTGGCCCCAGTGGTCTCCAGACCCACGGAGCCAGCCGTGGCCAGAGCCCGTGGGAGCCACGCCCGCAGCCCGCAAGCGCTAATGGTTTTTCTTCCTCCCTCCCTTGCTCCTGTGGAAAGGCCGGGCGCCTCGCCAGGGATACACACAGCAGAGACGCTGGCTGTGGCATGCAGGCCAGGAAGGAGGCTGGCCCAGGACTCGGAGGCGGGTGGCAGGCCCTTCCAGCCTGGGCCACGCCGCCCTCCCATCACGATGGCCTCGGCCTCTGTTCGGTCCCACGTGCATTTCCTTGTCCTTGGGTGGTGGCACTGCAGAATATTAGCTCGGGGAAAAGGTAGGGGCCGTGCCGAGGCTGGCACAGAGCCCTCCCCCGTAGCTGTGGGGGTCCCGAGAGCCCACCAGATCTGTTCCCACCATTCCCTTGCAAGTCTTGCTGGGGCCGGCAGGCTCTGAGGTTTCTCGAGTCCTGGCTCCGTTTTGCAGTAGAGTCTGCAAACTCGGAGCATCACGCGTCGGGGCATAGCGCGCATGTTTTCTTGGGGGAAACGGGGACCCCGGCCGCGAGCAGGGGTGTAACAGCAGCTCTCCAGTGGGCGAACGTCCAGGCAGGGAGAGGGGCTCTGCAGGGAGGGGCCCTGCAGGGGTGCCGAAGCCCGTGGCATCCGGCTGGCCCTGGAATTCAGAACGTGGGCTCCAGCTCCAGCTCTGATATTCACTTGTTTGTTTCTTCCTTCTCTCTCTCCCCTCCTGGGCCTCAGTTTACCCCGTCTGTCAAATGAAGTGGTTGGAGCTTACTCTACCCAAAGCTCTGAGAGAGGAGGGGGGTAGTGGATGGAACGCAGAGGGGGCCGCCCCCAGGACTCCACGGCTCTTCTGGATTTCACGCGGCTGCCGCTGGCCCTAGAAGGGCTGGGCACGTCCCAGGGCTACCCCCTGCAGTGCGGGATCCGTGCCCCTCATCTTGCTCAGTAAGCCACCTTCCCGGGCCCCCTCCGGCATCTGCCCACTTGCTCCTGCACTGTCCTCTCGTGTCTGGGGCAGGCGGACCCCTCTCCTGAGGTCCAGGGCCCTGTCTTTTCCTTCTAGAGGGCAGAGGTGGGTGCCAGTGGGCGAGAAGGATGTGTGGGGCGGGGGTCTCTGCCGCACACGGAAGGTCTTGCTTGGGTTGGCGGGTCTCTCCTTCTCGAAGCCTCTGTCCTGAATCTTTGCCTTCTGAAATCAGGGCTTCGCCACGGCCAGGGACGAGCCTTCTGTCCTCAGAGCCAGCGCTTGGGGTGTTCGCCCGTCGGTGGTAGCACCCCCTCAGCTGGCCTCTCTGGAACGCCGCCCCAGGGTGCAGAACCGCCTGAGAGACCACCCCCCAGAGGTTCTGGTTTCCCTTCATGCCCTCTTAGGGGGGTCCCCCAGAACGGGAGCAGCCAGGAAGACCACTCCCAGGTGCCGGAGCCCCTCCTGAGCTGAGGCAGTGTCCCCACGACCTCGGGTCCCCAGGTCCTCCCCGGGTGTCGGCAGGGGAGAGGGCCGCCGATCCCCGTCCCGGGCTGCACGGCCCTGCCTGGAGCTCTCCCAGCGCGCGCCTCCTCCTGCCCTGCCGGCCGCGCTGGGATTACTGACACATACTTCGAGCGAGTCCTGGCAGGCGGCGGAGGCTCCCGTGCCCGCGGCCATGCCTTTGCCAGCTTTTCCTGGGCGGCGGCAGCACGTTCCGCTGGGGAAGGAATGTGGAAGCGCCAACGTGAGAGACACCTCCAGGGTGTCACCTGGAGAGGCCGGGAGGGAGACTGAGGCAGAGGCAGCGTCCCTGCCCTCCAGCCTCAGGGCTGTCGAGAGGTATTGAATCGGGTCCTCCTGTCCCCCAAGCTCAGGCTGTTTAGACCAAGGTCTGTTTTCCATCAAGATTATCTTTGTCCGTTTGTTCACTTGTTCGCTCGGCACGACCTTACCGAATGGCAACGGAGCACTCAGAGGAAGGTCAGGGAGGAGCCCGATGCACAGCTTGGACCCTCCGTCCCCTCATTGCGTGTCACAGCCCCGATTCACAAAGGGAGGGACAGGTGGCCGTTGGAGCAGATGGCTGGCCGAGGTTGGGCCCAGTTCTCCACAGCCCGACGGCCTCTCTGTGCCACGCTGGCTGGGCTGAGTGAGGCGGGAGGGGGCACGGCAGGATTCAGGGAGGCAGGTCCAGGTGGCCAGAGCCACGCCGGCCCCTCTGTGTACCAGGGACGGAGCCGTCCCTGCGAGACTGAGCCCGGGGCTCCCCGCACACAGCGAGTGCCCAGCCGCCGGGCGCCGTTTCCTCAGTCTGCACCCCGTGGGTGTGGGGCTTTGTGGGAGGTGCCGGAGGACTGTCAGCTGCCCCAGTGACCAGGCCGTGCAGCTGTCCCTCGTGAGCGGCGTCTAAGGGATACTTTCTCTCAGCCAGCCTCACTTTCTCCCAGGGCCCGCTAGGGGCACCGGCCCACATCCTTAGGAAGCCTTTTCTCACCCTGAGCCAGGCCCTGCCCCCTCGGCACCCGCAGCCCGCGCCCAGCCTGCCCCTGTGCAGCCCGCGGAGGTCCCCCTCCTTCCCTGCCGGCCACCACCGCTGCGCCAGGCGGGTCCCCTGACTGTCTCGCCGCTGCCGCTCCAATCCTTCAACTACCACAGGGGGCAAACACAGTCCTGGTTGGTTTGTTTTTTAATTTCCAACCCATTTTTATAAAATCCATGAAAAGTGTCACCCCACTGTCAAACTGCTGTGAGGTCGCCAAGCACTTTCAAACGTTTTTTCCAATTTCCATTCTTATTTCTTCGTGGACAGGGGACCAAGCGTCACGGACGGGCTCTGGACGGTAGGCCCCGTGTTGAGAAGCACCGACCGGGTTTTCCGGACCGAGACAGCAAGTCCGAGTCGGGAGAATGGAGCTTTCCGAACCCGCCGGCCGGAGGTTTGCATGAGGGACTCAGCGGAAGAAGCGGTCACCAAGTGGTCACCGCCCCTGAGATCCCATTCATGAGGCTGTATCTACCCATCCTGTTTTTCCTGCTACAGAGGACTCTAGGAGGTTTATGCAGAGAAAACCAAATTATTAAAAAAAGGAAAAAGGCAACCAGCCCAATGCCCTGGCCGGAGACCCCGAGCCTCGGGCGGACAGCGCCCCCAGGCACAAGCGCTGGGCCTGGCGCCCCGGAAGGGCGAGCGGCGGATCAATATCCGGTATGGATCGTGGTCATCGTGTGGGGCAGGCCGTCTGGCTGCAGATGCTGGGCGTGTGGCCGTTTCTGATAGGGCGCCCCGGGAAAGGCTGTGTGTTGGGGGTGCTGAGGATGCAGTGCTGCCCCCAGCACCCCGAGATTCCACCGCACCAGAAGGAGTCGGCCTGGGGTCTCGACTTCTCTCGTTTTATGAGGTCGCTACTGCTGTCCCCAGTCCCAGGGGTACAGAGACCGAGAGACAGACTGAGAGACAGGAACTCAAGAGACAGAGAAACAGAGAGAGAGAGAGACAGAGACAGAGAGGGACAGAGACTGAGAGAGACAGAGATGGAGAGATAGAGACAGAGACACAGAGACAGAGAGGGACAGAGGAGAGACAGAGAGACAGAGGCAGAAACAGAAACAGACTGAGACTGAGAGAGACAGAACATGGAGACAGAGACCCAGAGAAAGTGAAAGACAGACAGATTCGGGGAGAAGGGAGGAGGAGGAAGAGGAGGGAGTGAGGGCCATGTCACTCTCATGCCCTCTCCGCCCCCGCTCAGCCATGCCACAGCCCACTCCCTGCCTGGTACTCCAGTGCCCCAGGCTGACCCCTTCCCTTGCCTGGCACCCCCTCTGTGGGCTCTCGCGCACCTTCCCCACCCTGAACCCCACTCCCTACCGCACTGAGGCCGACCAGGACCAGCAAGGCACGAGTGGGAGGGGCCGGCGGGGCACAGCGGTGCCCTGTGCCCCACACTGGGGAGGCAAGGAGGACGCAGACGGTGGGGGGCAGGTGATGTCTGAGCAGGACCTTTGGGGGTGAGGGCCTCCCTCCAGACCAAGCAGGGAGGGAAGAAAGGTCAGCACTAGCTCCCGGAGGTTGGTTGTGCCCAAGAGGCTGGGGGGCAGGCTGGTGAGAGGCCATGAAGGGTCCCATGTGTCCAGCAGAGGAATGTGCGGCTGGCCCTATAGAAATGGGGTCACTGATGTGTTTCCATTCCAGGGACTCGGGCACACGGCTCAGAGGGACACCGGGGGACCCTGGGAGGAAGCATGTCCGAGGCCATGGAGTTGAGCCGGTGGCAGGCAGAAGGCCACATAGAGCCCCACGCGGCACTACCCTGGCCTAGCCTCCGTGCCTGGGGAGCCCATGGGTACAGCAGGGACAGGCCGGCGCTGGAGCTCGCCCTGGGCTGCGAGGCAGTGGTGGCCTCCCTCACGCCAGGCCCCGCAGTTGGCTTGGACCATGGGGAGGAGGGGGACCCAGGCCGACCTCTAGGGCCTGGCTGGGGCACTGGGGAGATTGCAAGATGCCATCAACCCGACTCCAGGAAGAGGGAGGAGGGAGCGTCGGTGGTGGCCGGGGGGAGTGCTGTCTCACGCAGACGGGGGGGCTCCTTTCAGGCAGCCGGGTCCTCTGTTCTAGCGGCTCTTCCATGAATTCCAGCCCTACCAGAACTCAGCCTGGACAAGGGGACTGCGGGGGGGTGGGGGCCGTGGCCCATGGGTGGTCAGGTACCCAGGCCTTGGTCTGGCTGCCCCTCCCAGCCCCATGCTCTGCTCCCGCTGTCACAGGAGGAGCCCAGGACAGACTCTCCCAGAGGTCTGTGTGGCTGCGGACCTTTCTGATCTGATCGCAGGCCGGCCCTCTCCCTGCAGCTCTGAGCATTGGCACGGGGGGTTACAGACTCCTCCGGGCCGGCGCCGGGGAGGCCGTGGGCCGCGTTCCCACAGGGTGCTCCTGCTGGGGCAGGGCCGCCAGCTGCGCGGGCAACACCTTCCACCCTCCCACCGAGGCCCGCTTGAAAAGCCTAACGACTGACTCCTCATCTGGGCTGTTTCCTGGTTTTGTTTCTCCAGGTGAGGAGGTTGCCTGTCGCCACTTTCACTTTCTTATGCAAGGGATGTGTTTGGGGACGGGGCAATCGGCTTTGCTTTACAGAGGAGGAGGGTGGAACAAAACGGCCAATTAGGGAGGCTGAGGCTGAGGGTGAGAAGTTATAAAGAGACCCCCTCCCGCAGGCCTGCTGTGCGCCCAGGAGGGAGGGGTGCCCACCCCGCAGGGGCCAAGGTCCTTCTCTTCCCCCCACAGGGCGATGCTTAATCTGGGGGGCCCAGGCGAGGAGATGCAGGAGGAAGGGGGAGACGCCTGGAGCTCTGCGGGGCAGAAGCGGAGCAGGGGGAGAGAGAAAGCCTTCCCCGCCCCCAGCTGTGTGACAGGCCGGGGGCCCTGTGACGGTTTCCTTCCCCTTTAACCTGCCTGTGCCATGGGGACCGCACATCCCTCCTCCGGTCCAGCCTGCCCAGGGCAGAAAGGGCAGCAAGAAGGAGGCAAGACGGAAGCCCCGGGTCTGCAGGGCGCCGGCTCCCCAGCTAGCAGAGCAAAGAATCCCTAAGCGTGAGACTCCCACAGAGCAAAGTGCGGAGCGGATGGGGGAGGGTGGTCCTTGCCACGCACACCCCTGCCATCACTAGGTGGGGGTCCCCTTCCCCCCAGGCCGCAGGGCTGCGGGGACTCTCGATGGGAAGGGGTCGGGGAAGACGGGACTCTTCTCCCCCGCACCGGGAGAGTGCGGGGCGGTGCCAGAGGCCGTCCCAGGGTCCGTCCAGGATGGACCACCCGCGGTCCAGGTGAAAGGGCGGTATGCACGCCTCGCGGGTGGACCCTCGGGGACCACAGGACAAAGATCCTGGGGCTCGGGGCAGCCAGGAGGCTGGTGACCTTAAAGGCAGGAGCGCGGGGGCGAAGGCGCTTCCTATCGCGCCCAGGAATGCGGCGGCGGCGGGTTCTAATTAGAAGGCTGGCGCGGAGCCGGCAGCCCGCGGTGCCCTCTCGGACGCGCTGCCCCCGGCCCCTGCGGCCCGCGGGACGCGCGTCGGGGTCCCCCGCTGGCGCTCAGGGAGGCCACCCTGCGCCTTGCGGGTGCCGCCAGGGAACCGGAGCGCGCGGTCCCCGCCGCTTCCCCGCCCCTCCCAGGCCCCGCGACCCGCCCCGACCCGCCCGGCTGAGCCCCTACCCCGGCAGCCCCCGCTCCCGAACCATCTCGAAGAGAAAAATTATTATCGGATTAGATGTACTTCGGCTCGCTCCGTCTCCCCCCTTCCCCTCGGCGTAATTATTATAATTCCAGGCAAGCCGTCGGAGAAGGTTCCTGGGGCGGGGGGAGTGTGCATGTTTGTGGGGAGGCTTCTCTCCAGCTCCGGGTCTCCACCAGAGGCGGCGCGCCCCGGCCTCTCGGCGCCCACTTTCTCCCACTTGCGTCCATCTATTCTTGGGCACTCAGCGCGCCCTCGGGTCGGGGCTGGGGAGACTGTTTTCTGTGGGGCTCCGCGGAGTCACGCACCCCCGAGCAAGGGTCACCCTGACTCTCCCTTCCCCAGGCTCTGTGCGGCGGAGGCTGGAGCCCTTGGGAACTCTTCCTCCGGTTTATGGGAACTTGCTTGCCAGACTGGGGAGGGTCTCACCGCGGCGCGCCGCGCCTCTCGGACGCGGGTCCCGGAGCCGCTCGCCCAGGAGCCGCCGAACCCTTGCTGAGCTCTCACCTTACCTCTCCCCAGAGCAGCCCCTGCTTGCCAGGCCGATCCAGGCAGGGGCCTTGCAGAGAGGGCCCCTAGGCGCCTCTGCGCCCGCGCTGCGGAGGGGAGGCGTGCAGGGCCGGGAGCTGGCCCCGGTGCGCGCTGCCGCCGGCTCTCCGCCACTCCCCGCCGGTCCCAGCTGTCTTTACGTAACTGCGCTGCTCCGAGCTGTTCGGTCTTGTCTCACCGACTTTGTTTTAAAGCGTGTGTGTGCGTGTGTGTGTGTGTGTGTGTGTGTGTAAGATACGGTCCTTAGGGAAAGTCTCCGGCGAATCTTCCTCCAGCTTGTCCTCCTCTCTCGCCTGTCCCTCGGCCTCGAGCTGCCTGTGTCCTTGGCGTTAGTGCGGGCCGACCCCCTTCGCGCCTGTCCACAGCCCACTGCTCGCCCCGTCCGACGCCGGGGGCACCTGGGACCTTCACCGCCGCCCCCACCCCCGCTCCCCCCCAGGCCCGGGAATCAATTTCCCCGGAAGCTCCGCCACCCGCGCCCCAGCCCAGGCCCGAGCAGGTCGCAAGTGGCCGTCCAGGAAAAGCAGCCGCCCGCGGCACGCCGAGCGGGAGGCGCCGGGCGCCAGGTCCGGGCCAGCGCGGGGTCCGTGCCCGAGGGGACGTCTGTCGGCTGGGCAGTGGCGGTGGGGCGGCGCACAGGGGCAGGGCGACGGCGAGAAGGCTCACTCACCACCAGATCGGGTAGCTGCCCAGCGCCTGCTTCAGGCTGCAGAGGAATAAGAAGTATCCGAGCGGGGCCATCGCCGGGCGGGAGAGCGCAGCGCCGGGGCGGGCGGGGCCCTGGGAGCTGGAGCGGCGGCGGCTTTGGCCCCTCCCGCGGCGGAGGGTGCGCTGGGGCGTGCGGGTGTGCGCGAGCGCTGGGGTGCTGCCCGTCGTACGCAGGGTGCCGGTGCGCTGGAGGGTGAGCGGGTGCACGGGGCTGTCGGGGGCGCGGGTGTCCAGGTGTGCGCCGCGCGGCCCCAGACCTGCAGGCAGCTGGGCGGCGGTGGCGCACCCGGGACTGCGCGGTCTGAAGGCGCCTCTCGGAGCTCCCCGGCTGCGCCCCTCCGGACTCCTGGGCTTGGAGCTCCCGCGCACCCTGCGCTCCTGGTGGCATCGAAGTCCCCCCCTCTCTCCAGGTCCTGCTCTGTCGCGCGCTCTGACTCTGGGCTGGGCGACGGCTCCCGCGCATCCATCACCCGGCCCATGGCGTGGGGACTTTTGTCTGAGGCGCGTCCCTCGGGCCAACCCTCTCCTCTGGGTCCAGGGCTGCCCGAGCGACTGGCGGACAGAGAGGGGCCGGGATGGGCGCGGCCTGCCCTGGGGACAGAGGCTGCAGGTCACCGCCGGGAATGAGTGGGGCTCTGTCCGCGACGCAGGGATTAACCCTCTGCTTTCTCCCCCACGCCGCCCTGGGGAAGAGGACGCCGGACGCCCCTGAAGCCGCGGGGCGGTGCGGGGACCGGGGTCTCCGGGTCTGCCCAGGGCTGCCTAGCCTGCCCAGCCGGAGGAAATTCTGACATTTTAGGTAAGGCATGTGATTTTCCTGCTGGGAAGGGAAGACCAGAGAGGGAAAGTGACTTATCCAAGGTCACACACGGTGACGGACCAATTCCCTAGCTCTCAGCCATTTGCATATTCCCTTGTAGCCCAAGGAGACGCCTGGGGAATTTTGTCATTTGGGGAGGAGCCGTGTCCCCAGCTTCCCCCTGGGGCACCTGATAACAGGAACTTTTACAGGCACTCTCCCCACCGGCAGCCGCCCCGTCTGCAGCAGAACCGTGAGGTAAGCTTAGCAGGAATTCTTGTCACCTGTGTGGAATTCAGGAGAGAGGCTCTAGGGAGCTTCCGAGAGCTGGCAATGACAGCTTCAGACCGGTAAATGATGTCTCTTCCGTGGACCGCCCACTCCCCATCGTGTTCCCTGCAGAATGTGGGGGGCCCACGGGAGAGGCCACGGGGCAGGGCCTGTGGCCACTTATGTGCAGCCTCTCCGGGGAGGGGATGGCTAAGACGTCCCCTTGGGTTTAGTGCTGGCTGGAGAACGGGAGGCAGCCCGCTCCCACTGCCATGCCTTGGTTTCCCCATCTGCAAAGGGAGCCCGTGGGGGCCGGGGTCGCCGTCCCCAGGGGTCACCTGGGGAGCCCCTGCCTGGATGAGTAGTGACAGCCATTCTCTTAGAAGGAAAGCTCCCTTTCCTTGGGATCCAGTTCTGTCTACGCATGCCCAGCCTGGCCACCCCTGCTGCGAGCCCCTCCACGCCCCCCACCCTCCCAGAGAAGGAGGGAAGCGCTCTGGAATGAAGCGGGGGTGGGGAGGGAGGGAGGGAGGGAGCTGGCTGGTCCTCTGGACTTTCCCTCTCTCAGCGAAAATCCCACCCAATTATCGCATTACTGGGGGGAACCTGGGCTCTCCCAGCCTCCGCCTCCCCAGCTCTGGGGCCCCGGGATTAGACCCCCCAAGGCTGCTGGCTGCACACACACAAAGGAGGGCGTCGGTGCCCACCCGCGGGACGGGCTTCGGCGGTGCCACGACCGGGCATGTGGGCGCCGTCTCCCGGGTCCCGCCCCTGCCCCCGCCGGGCGCGGGCTCCGAGCGAGGGCCCCCTTTTCCGGAGGGCTCTTTCCCCGAAGACGGGGTGGTGGCGGCGTGCCTTCGGGACGGGGGTGCAGGGGCCGCGCAGGCCGAGTGGCGCGGCCGGGCTTGGGGCGTCCGGACCGGCTCTTCCCGCGCTCGCGTGCCGTGCGGGGGTCTCGCAGGCCCCCTGCGATCGGTGCGACATCCTTAGGCCCCGAACGGCCCGCGCGGGCTGGGGGACAAAACGCGGAGCAGAGGAGGCAGGGCGAGGACGGCGCCCAGGCGGGTAAGGAGGCGGGGGCTGCCGCCGTCCGCGCCGGGCAGGCCCACACCGAGGCCGCGGACGGCCGCCGCGCCGTGCGGAGGACAGTCCTGCGCCATCTCCTGAGTCGCGTCTCAGCCCCTGGGGTCTGATGGCGCAGGGCGAGGGCGGCGCCCCTCCCGGCCTGGGGGGGGCGCTGGAGCCACCCCCGCGCAGGACAGGGAGGTTTCTCTCGCACCCGAGCGCCGGGGGCTCCCTCCTGCTCCTTAACTTGACGCCGGGAGTTCCGCGACCTGCCTTCGCGACAGAGCCCGACCGCCCCGAGCGTGTCTTCACCTGCAGTGCGGCGGGTCCCTCGCTGTCCCGCGCGGCTGCCGCGGGCGAGCGGCTCCCCGCGAGCGCCCTCTGCCGTTACGCGGCGGGGCTGCCCCAGACCGACCTGCCGCGGTCAGTGTCCCAGCAGCCTACAGCAGTGGGCGGCGGGGAGTTGGGACCTCGGAACAGGGACACGCACGGGGCACGTGCTTGGTGTGCTCGGGGTGGGTGCTGCAAGGTGGCTGAGCCCTGGCTCTGTCCCCAGGGATCTTGCCATTGGCAGGGACACAGACTCACATTCCGACCCCGCGGGACAGGCAGGTGGGTGGGACCTCAGAAGCCAGCATCAGGGAAGGGGCTTGTGGTGTTCTTGGAGGGGGCGTATGAGACGTTGACACAGGGGTGGCTTTGGGGTTGAGCCTTGAGGGATCAGCCTCGGGTCTGATGGAACAAAACTCCCCATTTGGGGATGGTCCTGGCAAAGGAGCATTTTTGGCTGCTGGAGGGCCTCGGTGCCCCGTCCCTTCCAGGATAGGCCCCCAAGGGAGAGAAGGCACCTCCCGCCCCAGGAGCTTTAGAAAACCCCTGCTTGGGGTGAGGACATGACCTGGCAGGAGGGCAGTGGGATGGGAGGGTGCGTCTCTGATGGGCAGTTTGCCTTGTGAGGTAGTGAGCTCCCTGTCTATGGCGGATCCAAGTCCCTATTATGGGTGGCGTGAGCCAGGATTTCAGACGCTAACAGATTCATCTTGTGTTTCTTTCTCTTCCCTCCTTTGAGCAAAAAAGAAGTTGGAGGAATTCAGGGAAGGGAGTTGGGCAGGCAGAGAGCTTGGGGCCCCGGGATCTTCGTGGCTGAGGGACCCCAGAGGGGAGAGCCAGCAGGACAGGGTGGGAGTCCAGAGTCAGAGGAGGAAGAGCTCCCTCCACCCTCACCCCTGGGCCCATTGAGTTCTTAGTGCCTTCTAGAAGCTTCCCTGACCCTCCATGTGGGAGGTCAGTCTGCAGACACTGTCTCCACACCAGATGGGATCCTTTAAGCTCAAAACTTTCTGTAATTTTTTTCCCCAGCTCCTCAGGCTAAAAGAAATACCTAAGGGCTTTGTTTATTAGGTAATTAGTTCCAAAGAACTTAATAATTAGTAGCTATTTGGAAAAAAATTCACATCATTTCAAAGAAATAAATAATATTTTTATTTCCTTCTCAAATGACTGCAGTTACCTGCCCTCGGGAACACCCCCACTTGTTCCATGCTGAGGTCACGCAGTACAGGTGACCTGCAGATGACATGGCTTTGAGCTGCGCGGGTCCACTTACGTGGGGATTTTCTCCCGCTTCTGCCACGCCTGAGACCACAAGACCAAGCCCTCCTCTTCCTCCTCCTCCTCTGACTACTCAGTGTGAGGACGAGGAGGATGAAGACCTTTATGATGAGCCACTTCTGCTTAATGAATAATAAATACATTTTCTCTTCCTAATGATTTTCTTAATAACATTTTCTTTTCTCTAGCTTCCTTTATTATAAGAAGACAGCGTATAGTACACATAACATACCAAAATGTGTTAACCAGCTGTGTATGTTACCAGCAAGGCTTCCAGGCAGCAGTAGGCTATTAGTAGTTAAGTTCTGGGGGAGTCAAAAGTTCTGCTTGGATTTTTGACTGTGGGGAGGTTGGCAGTCAAAATCCCTGAGTTGTTCAAGTGTCACCTGTACTTGCTTTTGGTCCCAGTAGCAACGGCCCCCAAACCCAGCTTCATAAAGGTATGATACCTTTGAAAGAATATAGCACCATCCAGGCTGAAACTCAGCTACCTTTACCCAGCTAGGGGTCTGGCCTGCAAATTCCTTGGGCACCCCAGGGTGCTTTGGAACACAGTTTGGGAACTTCAGCTCCAAGTCGACCAGCCGGGGCTGGGCAGCAGCACTGACCCAAGCAAAATGACGTGGCCACCTTTGTTGGTGTTGGTCAGCTCAGGGACTGTGTGAAGTATTACTTCCATGCTGCCATGACCATGTCTGTCTCCACGGGCGCCGGTGACATGGGCGTGTCCTGGCAGGGCCTTCGCAAGCACAGTCCCCAGCTCCAGGCTGCGGTCTTCCTGTGGGAGGCGGCTCGTGTGGTTTGCGTCTCTGCGGCTCTATTTCCGGCGCGCTGCGTGGCTGTTCCTAGTTCCTACCGTGCATTTGGTCAGACCCGGCTCTTTCACTTGCGGCCTGGCCCCTGTGCAGGGCAGGTACCGGCCGGAGGTTGCTGCTCTGCCCGCCCCGCCACGCACCAGCCACGCGGGCTCTCTGCCTCGCCAGTCACTCCCCTGGAGGCTGCACATCACCCGCTGGCGGAGCCGTGTCTCTCCCAGTCCTCCGATCTGGTTACGTGTTCATCTGCTTCTTGCTGTTGGTCCGTATCTTTCTTTCTCAGTTTGTAGTTATACTGATACTTTAAGAGTCTCTCTGCCTCTCCCATCTAGATCCCTTGTCAAATTTCTACCTTCTTTTGGTCCTCTGGAAGGTTCTTACGATAAAGGTGGGCTGTCGGATGAGATGGCTTCTTCAGGGCCCTTGGAGCGGAGTGACAGCAGCAGCCACCACTGGAGTTTGGGTGCCCGCTGTGTGCCAGGGGGAAGCAGGTCTCACCGCATTCTGGTGAAACGCCGGAGTGAGGCCGAGTGAGGCGATGCCACCATGCCCGGCTTCCCAGAGGCAGAGGAGCAGGGTTGGGTTCTCGTCTCTCTGAGGCGCGTGCTCTTTGTGGACTGTGTTTCCCGCAAGAGAAGTCCCTCCAGGCCCCAAAGGCCCGTTGCAGGATTTCGGATTCAGAAGGCCAGCCCTGCTGCGGGCCCTGGTGGGAGACGGTACCCGGCTGCAGATGGTGGGCTCAGGAGTCTCTGAGGGCGGAGGAGGGTGGGTGAGCTGACGAGTGCCCACCCTTGGCGGGTGCTTGGCTTTCTGAGCTGTCGCCTGTGAGATGCCCAGGGAGGCATGAGAGGTCCAACCAGCTGGGTTCCCTCAGGCTCTGAGGACCCCACCATGTCCCCAGAGTCCAGGATCTTCAAAGGCGAGGCCAGGAGTGAACCAGAGTGGAAGGGAGTCTCTGGTGATGAGCGAGCCCAAGACCCATGAGCCTGGGCCGTGACGGGTGATGGAAAGGACAATGGCCTTCAAGCCACCCAGACCCAGACCTGGACAGAGTATTTGCAGAGGTTTGGGGGCTTGTGAATGAATTGTTTGCCTTAAGATGTCCCCGCTCCCTGTGCGCAGGCTGTCTCTTCTAGTGGTCACCTCTGCAAACTACCTACTCCCTCAGAATTCCATTTAGACCTTTTGTCAGATTTGACCTGGTGGAAGCAATCAGAAACCTAGGTCAGCTCCCTCCTGTATGGGGAAACTAGACTCAGGGCAAAGTGGAAAGAGTGAGGGGCTGGTGAGGTAGACCCTGGTTTCTGGAACCCAGCCTCCAAGAGTCCTTCCCTGCCCCTGACACTGTCTCCCTTTCGAGAATATCTATCTGCTCAAAGGGTTGTCCTATGCCCAGTCTGTGCCTCTGGTGTCACCTGAGAAGGTGCCAGCGAAGGCTTGTTGAGGGAGCACCCGTTCACAAACGGAAACTATGCACGTGTTCTCAGGTGGGCAAGTCTTGAGCTCACGTGGCAACTCTTGGTGGCTCTGGAAGTCAAGTCTGGAGTCCAGCAGGTGTGTCTTTCTTAGCTGGCCACTCCCACCTTCCAACCCCCCAGCTCCAAGCCCTCACCTCTTCCTTTAGGGCGCGGCCACTTAGGAGGCAGGTACAATCTCATTCTCATCTTCAGTTGCTCTATTTCTGAACCTGCTCTCCTTGGAGGTGACCTGGTGATGTGCAGGAGAATTTTGGATCTCCGCATTAAAAAAAAAAAAAAAAAATAGAATCCAAGAGTCACAGAAGCAGAGCCACTGGCTTCTGACTCACTCCCTACATGGTAAATCGTGGTCAATCACGTGAAATGTTCATGAGATGCTGTGATCACCTAATCACGGAAATCGCAGGACCCAGATCAAATGAATAACAGAACCCTCTGAGCTTGGAATCTTGTGATTCTCCAGGTAAGGGAGCCATAGACGGAGAGTCTTGGAACTGTAAGAAAATAGAATTTGAGGATTAAAAAAAAAATCACAGCTTGATGGAATTCTAGAATCCTAGACTCCACTCGTAGAGCATTAGGATCTGGAGACTAGCTGTCCGGAATCCTGGCTGCCCTGTGAAGGGAGGGTGTTCGACTCCCCAGGCTTTACCCTCAAAAGAGTTAAATTTTGTTGCAACAGCGGCTGATAGGGGCCGTTTGTGTTCAAGTGGCCACCTGCCAGAGTTCCGCTTCTGGGCCAATACTGCCACCATGTGGAAATGTTGGAGCAAAGTGGCGTTGGAGGGACACATGGGGTCCCCATTCACCTGGAGACTGTGTCCCTTCTGGGCAAGGTTGTGGGTGGAGTAAGTAAGTGACGTCTCCTCCCCAGCCCTGGGCATCCCTGCAGCCTGAATGGACTTTTACATCATGGGGATTACCCATCTCATGAAAATGGTGATGACCACAACCCCCACTTGATACGTATGTACAGGAATCTGCGTGAATCAGCTTGATCTCTGAGACCATGAGCGCGTGGATGTCACCACCCTGGGAGCATGAAGCTGAAGCTCAGAGAGGTCAAGGGTGAGATTTATAGGGCTGGCATTCAAACATGGGTCTGGGTCTGGGTGGCTTGAAGGCCATGTCCTTTCCATCACCCGTCATGGCCCAGGCTCATGGGTCTTGGGCTCGCTCATCACCAGAGACTCCCTTCCACTCTGGTTCACTCCTGGTCTCGCCTTTGAAGATCCTGGACTCTGGGTACAAGGTGGGGCCCTCAGAGCCTGAGACAAAGGCTCATGTGCAGGTGGTTTATGTGGGAACGTGGTCCTTGGGAATCAGTGAGGGAGGTGGACAGGGGAAGAGGGAAAACCTTTGGGTTATCCATTTAGCCATTGGCTGCCATCTTCCCTGATTGAAGGAAGCTGGGGTGTCACGACCCTACACCTCTTGTTCTGCTCTGTGGGCCAGCTGTGCCCTCCCTGGTGAGGTGAGGTGTGCTCTTGTGAGTCTGCACGAAGCAGAGCTAGGGTAGGGCTGGGCCCAGGATGTCCAGGGTCTCCTGTGTCCACTCCTTTCCACTCTTGTTGTTCTTTGGCTCCAAGGAGATGAGATGTTTTGTTTCCTATGAGGCCATCATGCCCTTGGTGGGCCCCCTCTCTAGCATCCCCACCTCCCTGCACACCCGCCTTTACTGTCTGCATGCACCCTTCTCTCCCTGTTCATTGAGGGAAATTGAGGCCATCAGCTTCTCCGATCATAACCTGCAGACTAGAGTCCATCTCTCCTGCCTCAGAGGGTGAGATCTCCTTGTCTGTCATTCAGCAGCCCAGTGGGTCCAGAGGATTTATCAAAGTGTTAATTCTCAGTCTCTCCAGGCTCTTTTGGTGCCAGGCTCAGCAACCATCTCCTTTCTCTACTAACTCTTCCCCCTGCCTCTAGACTGGCAAATTCCTCTTAGTCCAGAAGCTGTTAGGCTATTTTAAATGGTATTGTTTCTTTCCACTTCCATGATTTGTTGCTAGTATTGATTTTATTAATAGTACTTTGATCTTGTTTCCTACAACCTTTCTAAACTCACAAGTTCCAGTAGATTTATCTTTTTTTGTAGGCTCTGTAGGATTTTCTACATAAATGATCACGTCATCATGAATAAAGACAGGTTTACAACTTTCTTTAAATTCTGGATGATTTTCATTTCTTTTTCTTGCTTTATTACACTGGCTAGAAACTCCAGGACAACGTTGAATCAGAGTGGTAAGAGTGGACATCCTTGCTCCGTTCTTGATAGTTAGGAGGCAAACATGCAGTGTTTCATATAAGTATGATGTAGGCTATAGGTTTTTTATAGATGTCCTTAGGTTACGGAAGTTCCCTGCTAGGTCTAATCTGCCGAGAGTTTTTATCCAAATGCCAGAATTTGTCAAACGATTTTTCTGCATCTATGGAGACAATTATATGGCTTTTAAAAGTTTCTTAATATACTGAGTTAAAGTAATTGATATTCAAATATTAAACAAACCTTGCATTCCTGGGATAAATTCCACTTGGTCACGATGTGTTGTCCTTATGTATTGTGGGATTGAATATGCTAAGACATTGTGAAGGATTTTTATGTCTATGTTCATAAGAAGTATTGGTCCAGAATTTTTTTCTCATAATGTCTTTGATTTTGGTATTAGAGAAATTCTGGCCTCATGGAATACACATAATTGTTCCCAACTCTTTAATTTTCTGGAAGAGTTTGTGGAGATTGTTATTATTTCTTCCTTAAATGTTTGGTAGCATTCACTGATGAAGCT
Organism: Propithecus coquereli; assembly: GCF_000956105.1. Lineage (NCBI taxonomy): Eukaryota > Metazoa > Chordata > Mammalia > Primates > Indriidae > Propithecus > Propithecus coquereli. Next base: position 3,090,439 of record NW_012141413.1, on the reverse strand, counting down.
ATCTGGACTCTAAGTTTTCTTTGTAGGAAGGTTTGTAACTATAAATTTAATTTATTTAATAGATATGGGACTCTTTTGGTTATCTATTTCTTGTTTGTGAGCTTTGGTAGTTTAAGTCTTTCAAGGAATTGGTTCATTTTATAGAAGCTGAATTTATTGGTTTGTAGATGTTAATAATATTTCCTTTTATTTTTTAATGTCTATAGGATCTGTAGAGATGTCACCCTTGTAATTCTTTTTAAAAAAATTTTCTACAATATCCACACGATAATGAATTTTTCTAGTTCTTTATATTAGCAATTTGTTCTCTCTCTTCTTGATTTGTCTGGCTAGAATGATCATTTCAATGAGCCCATGGTTTGAGCCTGCTGGTGGTCTTCTCATCCTGCCTTCCTGCCCTGCTCAGCCTCCACAAATGCATAAGGCACTTCCTTATAATAAATCTGTCCTACCTTCAATGACTCCAATTACACATATATTAGGCTATTTGAAGTTTTCTCACAGCTCACTGATTCTCTGTTCATATTTGCAGTCTTTTTTTCTATGCTGTATCTTCAAGCTCACTAATCTTTTCATCTGCAGTGTTTAATCTGCCATCAATACCATTCAGCTCAGATATTCTGGTTTTCATCTTTAGGTGTTTGATTTGGCTGTTTTTAAAATATATTCTTTGTCCACACATAACATGCTCCATCTTTCCCCTACCTCCTTGAACATGTGGAATCACTAGAGTCACTGTTTTGATGTGCTACTAATTTTATCATCTGTATCATCAGTGTCTGTTTCTTTTTTTCCTTTCTTTCTTTCTTTTTTTTTTTTTTTTTGAGGCAGAGTCTTGCTCTGTTGCCTGGGGTAGAGTGCCATGGCTTCAGCCTAGCTCACAGCAACCTCAAACTCCTGGGCTCAAGTGATCCTACTGCCTCAGCCTCCCAAGTAGCTGGGATTACAGGTACACTACACCACAATGCCTGGCTAATTTTTTCTATTTTTTGGCAAGAGATGGGGTCTCACTCTTGCTCAGGCTGGTGTCAAACTCCTGACCTCAAGCAATCCTCCTGCCTTGGCCTCCCAGAGTGCTAGGATGACAGGCGTGAGCCACCGCACCCAGCCAAATGTCTGTTTCTATTGCTTGATTTATTTTCCTCCTCATTGTAAGTTGTGCTTTTGTGCTTACATATATGCCCGGTAATTTTTGATTAGATGCCAGACATTATGAATTTTACCTTATTTGGTGCTGAATACTTTTATATTCTTGTAAATACTCTTCAGCGTTACTCTGGAATACATTTAATTTACTTGCAAACAGTTCAATTCCTCTGAGGCTCACTTTCGATCTTTGTTCGGCAGAAGCTGAGTGGCGTTTAGTGCAGGGCTCATTTTCCCCCATTCTGCCCGACAGCCTACGAACTGCTGGGCTTTTCCACCCTGGCTGTTGGGAACACAAACTGTTGTGGGCCCCGTGTGCTCTCTAAGGTTAGTTTCTCTAATTCTTGTGGGTGGATCTTTCTCTGGCTCCGAGCAGTTTCGTGACATGCACGTGCAGGTCAGCACTCGGATGGATTAACTTGGGGAGCCCTCTGCACGTCTCAAGAGCACTCTCCATGCGGCTCGCTCCTCTCCGGTGCTCTGTCTGGTAAACTCCAGCCAACTCGAACTCCCTGGGTTCGGTCCTCCTCCTGGCTGCAGTGTGGACGCTCTCTAGATGGCAGGCCAGGCAACTGGGAGATTCACCGTATTTATTTCCTATCTTTTAGGAATCACTGTCCTGTACTGTTTGACATTCAATACATGTTGTTTCCTATGTTTTCCCCATTCCTTTTCTTTTCTGTTCCTTGTTGCTGTTGTTGTTTTAGCCAGGAGGGTAAATCCATTTCCAATTACTCCGTCTTTGATGGAGGTAAAAGTTCTGATGTCGGCCCTTCCAATTTTAGCTCTAGTGGGTGTGACGTGGTAGCTTATTGTGTAGTTTTTCTCATGACATTTGTATGTCTTCTTTGTTTTTATTTTGCAGTTTTTCTCATGACAGTTGCACTTTTTCTGAAGTACTCGTGGAAGTGCTTTGCGCACCGTGTCACTGAGATGCTTGCCTTTTCATTTTCGACGTGTAGGAGTCCTTTATGTATCCCGCTGCGAGTACGCTGTCAGATTTACACGCTGTGAACGTTCTCCTCTGGTCTGATGCCTTGCCTTTTAATTTTCTTAACAAGGTCTTTTGTCGGATAGAAGGTTTTAATTTTGATGAAGGGTGTATCAATTTTTTAAAAAATATTTTTTTGGAGGGGTGGGGAGTTGTGAGGAGGGGTGCTCCGTTTCTTTCTTTGTTTTTGTCGGGGCTGAGTCTCACTCCGCCACCTTGGGTAGAGTGCGGTGGCATCATCGCTGCAACCTCCGACTCCCGGGCTCTGAGCGACCCCTCTGCCTCAGCCTCCCGGGTGGCTGGGGCCGCAGGTGCGCGCTGCAACGTGCAGCTGCGCATTTTTTTTCCTTTTCTTTTTGGTAGAGACGGGGTCTCACTCTTGCCCAGATCACTCTTGCTAGCCATCCTCCGGCCTCGGTCTTCCAGAGTGCCGGGGTTACGGGTGTGAGCCACTGCGCCTAGCCAAGTTTTTCTTTTATGTTTAGAGTTTTTGTGTCCTCTCTGAGAAATCTTTGCTTATCTCTGTGCCATGAAGATATTCTTCTAGAAGATATTTTCAGGAGAATTCCAGAAGCTATTTCTTCCAGAACAATTTATACTTTTAGCTTTTATGTTTAGACCTGTGATCTATCTTGGATTAATTTTTTGTATGCTTTGAGGTAGGGGCTCAGGCTCGTTCTCCATATGTTCGTCCAGTTATTCTGGCACCATTCATTGAAAAGATTTGTTTTTAATTTATTTGCCTTGATAGCTGGGTTGAAACACAACTGGCCCTACATGCAGAGGTCTATTTCCTGACTCTATTGTGTGTATTGATCTGTATGTTTATCCGTGTGCCTTGTTAGTGCGGCCCATAGCAAACCTTTCAACTTTGCTGTTTCTCAAGTTGTTTAGGCTATTTTAAGCCCTTTGCTGTTTCATATACATTTTAGCATCAACTTGTCAATTTTTCCAAAAAAGCTTATTGAAAATTTGTTTGTGAATTTAATTTAAAAAAATCCAAGTGTTTCGTGTATATGCCTATTACATCACATAGGAAAAATAAAGAAGTAACAAATCATAACAAAAGTACATTCGCACTGGCCTGTGTATTTAGTTATGTAGTTATCTTTACCAGTGTACTTTATTTTTTCTTATGGCTTTGAGTTACTGTTAAATGTCTTCTTTTCAGCCTGAAGGACTCCCTTTTGCATATTTTGCAGGGAAGGTCTCCCAGCAATGAACTTCCTAGCTTCTATTTTTCTAGAAATGTCTTAATTTCTCTTTCATTCTTAAAAGATAGTTTTGCTAAATTTGGAATTCTTGGTTGACAGGTTTTTTTTTTTTTTTCAAGATTTAAATATGTTATCTTGCTGCCTTCTGGCCTCATTTTGTTTCTGATGAGAATTCAGATGTCAATCTTATCGAGAATCTCTTGTGCATGGCCAGATGTTTCTATCTTGCTGCTTTCAAAATTTTCTCTTTTTGTCTTTTGACACTTCATGTGTCTTGGTGTGGGTATCTTGGTGTGGGTATCTGTGGGTTTTTATGCTTAGAGTTCTGCAAAATTGGTTCTGACAGTTTCTGCTTGTTTTTGGATGTTTCTATGAGGAGAAAAGAGCTTGACACTGCCTACTTTGCTACTTTGCTAAAATCTGGAAAAAATGTCAGTCAATTTTTCTTCAAATCTTTCCTTCCCCCTCTTGTTTAGGGACTGTAATTACGCATATGCTAAACTGCTTGAAATTGTTTCATAACTCACTGAGTCTCTGTTCCTTTTTGTACTGTCTCTTGTTTTCTTTATGTGTTTATTGTTTTATAGTTTCTATTGCTATCTTCCAATTCATCAATCTTTTCTTCTGTAGTGTCTAATCTGGTATTCATTCCTCCAGTGCATTTTTTTTTCGAATTTTTTTAATCTCTATGATCTCCATTTGGGTCTTTTAAAATATTTTCCATGTTTCTCCTTCACATATTCTTGCTTTTCTCTACCCTTTTGAACACCTGGTGTATATTTATAGTAGTTGTTTTAACGATTTTATCTGCTAATTCTATTATCTCTGTCATTTCTGGATCTGTTTCTATTGATCAATTTTTCTCCTCATCGTGGCTCACAGTTTTCTTCTGCCTTGCATGGCTGGTTACATTTGATTGGGGGTCTGGCGCTGTGCATTTCACCTTGTTGAGTGCTGGGTTTTGTTATTGTTGTTTCTTTGAATGTTTTCGAGCCTTGTTTTGAGATGCAGTTTGACTCTTTCAACTTCTAAATGTTGTTCTGCAAGAACAGAGTGACCTATAGTCAAGGGCCCGCGTGGCCACCTCTGTGTCCTTCCCAGTGCCTGATGCGTTGTGAGGTTTTTCGACGTGGATGGTGGTGCCCTGTTCCCAGTCCTGTGTAAGCTCCTGTGTTCACTTCTGGTGGTTCTTTACCCAGTCCTAGGTGATTTTCTCACATGTACACACTGATCAGTGCTGGCTGTAGACTTGAGGAGGATGCTCTGCGGGTCTCTAGAGCCTCTCCCTTCTCTCTGACCCCCTCTTCCCTGTGAACTGCAGCCAGCGTGGCCCCTGGATTGGTTTGCTCAGGCTGTCATAACAAAATGCCACAGGCTGGGGGGCTTAAACAACAGACATTTATTTTCTCGTAGTTCCGGAGGCCAGAATTTTGAGATCAAGGTGTTGGCAGGGTTGGCTTCTTGCGAGGCCTCCCCTCTTGGCTCGTAGATGGCCACTTTCTCGCTGTGTCCCCACGTGGCTTTTCCTCTGTGCTCAGGCATCCTCTGTGTCCCTCTGTGCGTCCAAGTTTCCTCTTCCTATAAGGACAGCCGTCAGATTGGATTGGAGCCCACCTTAACAGCCCCATTTTAACTTAATACCTCTTTAGAGACCCCCATCTCCAAATACAGTCACATTCTGAGGTCCTGAGGGTTAGGGCTTTAACATACGAACTTTGTGTCATGGCGAAAGGTCACAACTCAGCCCAGAACAACGTCCTGGACTCTAGCTCTGTCTGCTCAGGGAACTTGCTGGACTCTCCCAGGATTCACCTCACTTTTCCCCTCTCACGGATTGCTGTCCTGTGCTGCCTGTTATCCAGTGTTGGAAATTGTTGTTTGCTAAATTTTGTCTAGTTTTTTTTTCAGTCGTTTTGGGAGGGAGGCTAGATCTGGTCCCTGTTACTTTATCTTGGCTGGAAGTGGACATCTCCCAGTGTAGACGTTTAACCTGTCTTCTAGTTTTCCACTCCATCCCCATGCCAGCCTTGGGCATGCTTGGCATTTTCCCGGGGTGCTGCCCAGAGAATCCGCTGTCCTTCTGGCTGGAGCTTTCTCTGCCCCGCCAAATCACCTTATCTATTTGTTTTCTGCCTTCAAAAACTTGTTGTAATCTCTTGTGAGCCTCTGCTGATCAACTTGTCTCCATGGGCCCTATATCTTTTTTTTTATTCATTTATGATTATTTTAGTGAGCTCTTGGGAGGAGGAAGAAATCCGAGTGTGGGTTAAACTGCCCTCTTTCACCAGATATATTCCCTCGTGTCTTTGAATAGTTAAATTTTCTTGGAAGAATTATCTGAAAACAGATGTTCTTGTGGAGGACATTTATAATGCTTGTAACTTTTTACTATTACAAATAATGCTTTGATCACTGTCCAATGTCCAGAATGTTTTGTGCATCTCTGTTACTTTCCTAGCATAAATGTTTGGAGACTGGGTCAAAGCCTTGACAAAATTAAAACGTCTATAGTATATGGCCAGATGGCCACCAAAAAAAAAAAACCATGTCATTCTACCTAGCTACCAAAGTTTTCTTATGCTTACAAAGGGCTTTCTCGCCCTGCAATAAATGAAAAGTTCTCCTATATTTCAATGATTTTAAAGTCTCTTTAATCCGTCTGAAAATTGTTTGTGGCATAAGTTAGGGCATGGTTTTATTCTTCTCTTTGAACCAGTTAATTTGTTCTCTTTAAAATGGTTTTCCATCGGCACATCTCTGCTGAATGTTTCCCCTCTTTACATGGGGCTGGGGGCTGGACCCAGGTCCTCAGGAGGGAGACACATGACAAGTGTAACACTGGCTTCTGGGCCTGGGGTCCCACCTGGCTGGGGAGAGAGACTCCCTGGGACGGACTGTTGTATCAGAGCCCGGGAATTGACCACGGTTTTATCCTGACCACCTTGCTACAATGATATTGCTACCGACACCAGCGCCACTCTCGAACTAACTAACCCTAGAATGGCACCTTTGCCTGCTGCAAAGCCAACTCACACCTGAGGGCATCGTATTCATCACACCCCAGGGGTATGATGGGAGGTATCAGTCAGGGTTTGATGGGAGAAGTAAACTGCTTGGAGATACGTAGGTATGTGTTAATGACAGAGATTTGACCTCGTGTCATTTTGGAAGCTGGTTACGCTGTCCCTAGGAAGCTGTCAGCTTGGAAGTCTGGCGTGGGATGGTGGGAATGCAAGATGGGTGCGAGGCTCCCGTGAGGCCAAGTTGCAGCCCAGGAAGGTGCACCAGGGAGAGGCTGTACTGTTGCCCTTTGTACTGCATTGAACACCCCCCGTCCAGCCAGGGGTGGAGGAGCTGATGCCAAAGACCCAGCAGGATTTGGGGAGCTATAGACCTAGCTAGCCACTGTCCCATACGGACCACCAGTTGGGCCATACCTGCCCTACACCAGCCACTCAGGCATAAAGACTCCAGGCATCCTTCCACCCAAATGTCAGGCAAAACATTCCTGGGGTCCTCTACCTGGAGTCTAGCATGTGCAGTTCTAGCTTGGTGAATTGACGTAGTTTGGTAGTCGGAGCTCAGAGAAGTGAAGGGGCCCCTCATCAGCTGTTCCCCTCCCTGACCTCCCCATGGGGCTCACCAGCCTCATGCTTGGTGTACTCCAGCCTGGACTCTAAGTACAGAGAACTCATCTTCCACCATGTGGTCAGAAAGCACACCCTGTGTGAGTTCAATTCTTTTAAAATCATTAAGATGTTTAGTGTGCTCTATCTTGGCAAATGTTCCATGGGCATTCGAGAAGAATGTATTCTACTGTTGTTGGGTGGAGTGTGCTACAGATATCAAGTAGACCCTCTTGGTCAATGGTATGATTGAGTTCTTCTATATCCTTGCTGATTTTATGTACAGTAGTTCTATCATCTGCTGCCAGAATGATTTTAAGGTCTTCAGCTATGATTGTGGATTTGTCTACATCTCCTTTCAGCTCTATCAGTTTTTGCTTCATAGATTTTGATGCTCTGTTGTTTGGTGTGTACACGTTTGGAAGTTAAAATGAAAATACAACACCAGAATATGTGGGATACAGCTAAAGCAGTGCTGAGAGGGACATTAATAGCACTGAAATGCTAGAAAAGAGGAAAGGTCTCAAATAAATATTTGAGGTTCCCACCTCAAGAAACTAGAAGAAGAGGAACAAAATAAAACCAAAGCAAGAAGATGGGAGAAAAATAAAAAGAAGAGCAGAAATCAATGAAATAAAAAACAGGAAAACGATAGAGAAAATCAACAAAACAAAAGGTTGGCTTTTCAAAATACAATCAGTGGTATCTATAAGCCTCTAACAAGAATGAAAAAGACAAAAAGAGAGAAGATGCAAGCCACCAATATTATGAACAAAACAGGAGATATTACTACAGATCTTGTGACATTAAAGATAATAAGGTGATACTAAGAATGACCCTCATAAATTTGACAGCTTAGGAGAAATGGACCAATTCCTCACAAACTATAGACTATCAACACCCAACCAAGATTAAATAGACAACTTTAACAGTTCTATAACCAATTTTTAAAAATTGAGGTTTCAAAAAATTCCCTCCCCAAAATCTTCAGGGCTAGATGGTTTCACTGAAGACTTCTACCACACATTTAAAGAAGAAATAACACCAGTCTTATACAATTTCTACCAGAAAATAGAAGAGATGGGAATCCATCCCAACTTTTTGAGGCCAGTATTATCCTGATACCAAAACCAAAGTAAAAAAAAAAAAAAAAAGAGAGAGAGAGAGAAAACTAGAGATTAATATCCCTTATGAACTTAGAAGCAAAAGTCCTCAGCAAAATATTAGAAAATTGAGTCCATCAATATAAAAAAAAGAATTATATACCATGACCATGTGGAATTCATTCCAGGTATGCAAGGCTGCGTCAACATTTGAAAGTCAAACAATGTAATCCATCGTATCAACAGGCTAAAGAAGAAGCATACAATCTTATTAATTGACGCAGAAAAGCATTTGGAAAAATCCAACACCCATTCATGACATAAACTGTCAGCAAACTAGAAATAGAGTGGGACTTTCTCTATTGATAAAGGCCATTAAAAAGAATCCCTACAGCTAGCATCATACTTAATAATGAAAGAGGACTACTTTCCCCATAAGATCAAGGGAAGGATGTCAGCTCTCACCACTCTTATTTAACATAGTACTGGAAGTTCTAGCCAGTGTAATAAGGCAAGAAAAGGAAATAAAAGGCATACAAATAGGAAAGGAAGAAATAAAACTGTCCTGAATGGCAGGTAACATGATTATCTATGTAGAAAATCCCAATGAATCTTAAAAAAAAAAAAACTCCTAGAACTAATAAATGAATTCTGCAAGGCTATAGGATACAAGATCAACACACAAAAATCCATTGCATTTCTATGTACTTAAAACAAACAAAGGGAAACAGAAATAAGTGTAAAACACAACACCATTTGCCATCAGTCCAAAGTAACTGAAATCCTCAGTTGAAAACCTAACAAAACATGAAAAGGATCTGTGTGTTGAAATTTCAAATTGATGATGAAAGAAGTCAAAGAAAACCTGAATATATAGAGACATGCCGTGTTCATGGATTAGAAGACTCAACATAGCAAAGATGCCAATCGCCCCCAAACTGACATATGGGTTTAATGTGATGCCTATCAAAATCCCAGCCAATTTGTTTGTAGACATAGACAAGCTTCTTGTAAAATGTATGGGAAGGCACAGATTCCAGACTACTTAAAACAATCTTGAAAAAGAAGAACAAAGTGGAAAGAATCACTCTACCCTGTGGTAGGTCTTCCTGCAGCAAATGGCTACAGAAATCAAGGCAGTGTGATATCAGCTGAGGGTCAGACACAAAGATCAATGGGACAGAATAGAGAACCCAGAAATAGCTCCACCCAAATAGCACAACTGGTCCCTTCTATGAAGGTATAAAAGCAGCTCAATGGAGGAGGAACAGCCCTTTCCACAAATGGTGCCAGAACAATTGGACAGCCACGGTCAAAACTTGAGATCTAAATTTCATTCCTCATACAAAAAATAAATCAAAATGGATCACAGACTTAAATGTAAACTGTAAAACTATAAACCTTTTATAAAAAAATAGGAGAAAATCTTCAGAATCTATAGCTAGGTCAAGAGTTCTTAAACTTGATACCAAAAGCACGTTCCATAAAAGGAAATATAGGAAAACAGAATTTCAACAAGTGAAAAAGTTTTTCTCTGCAAAAGACCGTGTTAAGAGGGAAAAAAGACAAGTTACAGACTGGGAGGGTGTATTTGCAAAGGAATTATACCTAAAACATATGAAGAGCTTTCAAAACTTGGCATTAAAAAATCCAACTAGTAAACGGGCAAAAGACAAACAGACATTTCCCCAAAGAGGATACACAGATGGCAACTAAAAATCATTAATGTTCAACATCATTAGCCATTAGGGAAATGCAAATTAAAACCACAATGACACATCACTGCACACCCACCAGAATGGCTAAAATTAAAAAAAAAACAACAAAAAAACCCAGTGGTAACACCGAAGCTGGTGAGGATGCAGAGAAACTGGATCTCTCATTCATTGCTGGTGGGAATTAAAATGTGCCTGGTGGCACAGACCCTCTGGAAGACTTGCCAAAGTTCTTACAAACTTACAAAAGTTCTTACAAAACTAAACATGCAATTACCGCCCGACCCAGCCTCTGCTCTCTGGGGCATTTACCCCAGAGAAGTGAAACTTATGCTCACACAAAGCCTGGGCATCAATGCTTACAACAGTTTTATTTGTAACGGCCAGAAACTGGAAAGAGCCCAGAAGTGCCCTGCAGGCGAATGGTTAAGCAGGTTGCGGCACATCCACAGAGCGGAATAGTACGCGGCAATGAAAAGTCACGGACCGTCTGTACCTGCAGCGATCTGAGTGGATTTCGTGGGAATTCTGCTGGGTGAAAAGGCAAATCCCAAAAGGTCACCTACTGTGTGATTCCACGTAGATAGACAGCACCCTTGAAGTGACCAAATGAGAGAAAGAGAGAGAGAGAATGCAGATTGACAGCTCCTGGGGCTGGACTGCGGCTATGAAATGGCAGCATGAGGGACCCTGTGCTGCTGGACACGTACAGTGTCTCAACCTTGGTGGTGGACGCCACATGAAGCTCCACGCATGAAGGAATTGCACAGAACACACACACACACACACGCACACAAATGAGTGTGTGTAACACGGTTGATCGAGCCTCTCCACGCCCACTTGCCGGCGGTCGTAGTGTCCTACAGTTTTGCAGACGTTACCATTGGGGGAGACCCAGTGAAGGGCACCAGGGGGTCTTCGGCGTTACCTCCATACAAGCCTGCAGCATGCGTCACACAGGACACGTGCTGTCCCACCCCGAATAAACAGCTCCACGTGTATTCGGCAAATGTCCCAGGACAGGTCCCAGCTGGATGCTGCCCCGAAGGGGCGTGTGTGTGCCGGCGGGGATGCCGGCCTCTTCCCCGGCTGGCCTGCAGGGGGCAGCCTGGCCATGCAGTGACGGGGGCTCCGCAGAGGCTACTTGGCTGGGCTCAGCTTCCCAGGCCTGGCGGTGGGAGCCCTGGGGTTCCTGTTCCTCCCCCCCTCTCTCACACAGACACACACACACACACACACACACACACACACACACACACGCCCCGCAGCCCATGAGCTCATTCTGCCCACGGCTGGCAGTCTGGGTGGGATCACTTCTGCTTGAGCTCTTTGTCCGGCTCTGTTTCAAATGACTCATGAGTGGCTCTTGCCTTCTCCCCCAGGGAGACCCCCTTCCTGGCCTCGTATACCTTCCCAAGGAGGCAGCGTTTCCTAATAAGCGGGCTCTTGCCCCACGCCTCCCAGACCACCCGAGAGAGCAGCTCCCCGCCCGGGTAGCAGCCGGCGGCCTCCTGGAGCGGGGAGCAGGGAGCCTCCGCACCCTCATGCCCGGCACTCCGTCTGTCTGCCGGACGTCCAGGCCGGGAGGCGAGCTCTCGCAGTCTCTGTCTCTGTCTCTCTCTCTCTCTCTGTGTCTCTCCCATTCATTCTCTGTGTCTCTCCCTGCCTCTCTCTCATCCATCTCTCTCATTCATTCCGTCTCTCTGCACCTGTCTCATCCATCATCCCTCTCATTCCCGCTCCATCTCCCTCTCTCATCCATTCTCTCTGTCTCTCCCCATCTCTCTCTGTCTCTGACTCTGTCCCATGGTGCAGGGGACTGAGGTCCAACGCTGGACGGGACAGCTGTATCGGGAGTGAGGAGGGGGTGGGAGTCCCGTCCGATCCTTGTGCCCGACCCGGGGGCTGTGAAGAGGGGGGCTGCAGGAGGAGCCCTGGGGAGGGGGCTCTGCTCAGTTCCATGAGGGTCCTGCACCCAGGGCTTTCCCTCGAGGCTTCAGGGAACACGCCCTTGCTCCCGCCTAGCCGTGGAGTGACCTCAAGGATGTGAGCGCTGGTTCTGACAGGGGCACCGTGGCTCTGCGCGAGCCCTGGCCCTGCCAGGCCAGTTCTGGAAGAGACGTCAGGCGGGCCTGGCCTGGGAGGTGGGCACCCCGACGATGTTGCAGGAGCTCGTGCGATTGCTGATCTGCCGAGGCCCAGGCATCGCCGCCCCCCCACTTCCTCACGTCGGGTGGACCCCGGCGGTCTGTGGGGCAGGGGTCTCCACGACGCTGGATGTCCGTGTTCCCTTCCTGTGGTGGGACTCCTTGCAGAGCCCACGCCCCTTGGAAAGCATCGCGAGCCCTGGGTGTGTAGGGCCGGCTCTCCCTCGCGCCCCCAGGGATCCCGCCAGCTGTTGAGTGTGTCTATTCCAGTTGTGCATCTGGAGCTGGGGGAGCAGCCACTGGATGGGCTCGGGGGGCTGCCAGAGCCAAAACCCCACGGATCGCCTGACCCCCACCAGACCCTGCTCCGACGGCAGCGACTTTCCCAGAATCAGTGTCCTGTAGTCCCTGGGAGGTTCCGATTAGTTCCTTTCCCCCAGCTCACAGTCACCCCGGTGGAAGGCCGGGAGAGAGATTAACAGGGCAAGTTTTTGGCCGTGTAGCAGGGTCCTTCCTGAAGAGGACCTGGCCTCCCCTTCATTTAAGGGGTTCTGCAAAACAGTGCAAGCTGGGAACTGATCGAGGGGCCTTGACTCTGCTACTCGAGACAGACTTTTGTTAACAGGACCGTGGAGCCGGCGACGGCTTGTCCTGCCCACCCACCTGCCTCCCCTTCCCTGGATGGCTTCTCAGGCCTGGGTGGCCGTGCTTGGGGACAACGCACCTTCCACCAGGGAAGTCTGAAGTCCCGGCTTCCCCAGCAGAAACATGGGGGCCGCTGTGCCATCGGCCAGAGCAGGAAAAGTCTCCCCCCTGGAAAACGCTTCCCTCCTGGGAAGCTGCCCAAGCTTGTCCAGATGCGGCTCTGCTGGAAAAATCAGGAGGTGGGGACAGGCGTTTGCCCCCCTAGCTTGCCACGTGCCCTTGGGTGGGTGAATCCTGCCGTTCGGGATGGGCGGCCCTCCCAGACCGTCAAGTGTATCTCCGGCGTTACCCTGCACGGACACTGGGCCCCACCACCCACATGCCCGGGGCCACCAGGCTTTCTGATAGTTCCTGATGGGATCTGGGCAAGGGCTTCAAGTGGGGGTTTGGTGGGGCCACTCGGTGAGCCCACAGCTCCCCCTCCTCCGAGGAAAAAGCAGGACGCTTCCTGAGTCCACGAATGGTGGCTCATCCTTATCCGGCCCCTCTTCACCGAATTGGCCCCAAGAGTCCAGTGCTGGGACCAGAGCCCTCTGCCTCTCGGCGGGCCAGCCGGCTGCTCCTTCCTCAGGGACGCGCTGAGCTGAGCAGCGACAGCGCTCGGCTCCCAGTGGCAAAGAGTTTTGTGATGCCCGCCGAGCCTTTCGACACACACTTACAATCTCACACATCATTTTTCTTGGAGGCAATCTCCATGCCTTTAAACATGTCATCGCTCTGGGGCTCCCGTCCCCTGCCTGCCCCCTGCCTCCCCCCACCTCCGCCGCCTCCCATTTCCCGGGTGCTGGACCCAGGCCGTGGGGGCTGCACTGAAGCCCACAGCAGTGGGGTGGGTGGGCCTCCCCAGAAGCCCCCACAGCCTGGGTGGGGTGCACTGGCTGCCTTCCGTGCCAGCCCTTTGTGTGGGGTTGGGGGGTGGGGGCGGTGGCCCAAAAGGATGTGAGCAGAAGAGGACAAAGGAGACCCCCTCCCCACAGGAGGGTGTCCCAGGAGTGGTCACACCCAATGGTAAAGCAGAATCACAGGCTGGGGGGGACCCCCAGTGAGACATTACAGCTTAGAAAGAAGCCACCGCGCACACTGCAGTTGGGTGGGTCTCGGATGGGGAAACTGAGGCCCAGAGAGGAAGTGATCTGCCCAGGCCCATTCTCCTCCCCACCCAACACCCAGCCCGTGCTCACCTGGCAGGACAGGGTGTGCTCACGGGGGCTGGCCACTTGGCCAGGCCTTCACAGAGAGGCAGGGCCGGCCAGCTCACGGAGTGACCAGACCGTCATGGGGGTGAGTTTTCTGCTCTGTTTTCTGCTTCGTTTTCCCTCTGAGGACCCTTTATATTTGCCTCTGTCCTGCGCCAGGTCGCTGAATGATGATATGCACTGCTGTCATGACAGCCCACCCTTCCAGAGGAGCTCTCTCAGAGCCTCAGGCCCTGGGCCGCTGTGCCAGAACTAGCTCCTCCAAGTTCAGAGGGCACTGGCCGACAGAAAGACCTTCCTTCCCGGGAGCCGAGCTCTCCCCTGCAGGCCCAGGTCTTGGGGATATTGCAGCACCTGGCCTGGCCTGACCACGAGACCTTTATAGTGTCATCGGTGCTGGCAGCCCTTCTCCCATGCTGGGGGTGGCTGTTCTGCACTGACCAGGGTCTCCAGTGTGGCAACCACAGCCCAGCCCAGCCTGGGCCGGGGAGCACTGTTCTCACCCTTGCTGTGTGGCTGCCTACACGGGTGGCACCCTGTCCAGGGGACTTCTAAGTGCCACACCCCAGGGCTGTCTGGGAATTTGTGCATCTTCGTGTTTTAACTCGGTCTTTGGACTCTCTGACACCCTCTTGCCTCCTGAGCAGCCCTGGGTGCTCAGCGGCAGCGGGGGTGAGTCACTGGGCAGGTTCTCTGTGCTTCCAGCCACGCTGGGCCTGCACCTTCCTCCCAGAAGTCCCCTTGGTGCTGTCTGTCATCCCCAGCGGGAACGTGGGCTCCGAGGAGGTTCCCTGCCAGTCGGTCTGGCAGTGACTTCAGCCACCAGCTTCCCTCCCGCGATTTAAGAACGGAGAGACCACCGAGGCCCCCAAAGGTCGGACGCCTCACCCCGCACCCCCAGCGGGCCAGGTCGCCTCATGCCCAGGCCCAAGGCGGCTAAAGCGCCCACGGGGAGGAGCGCCTCTTCGGCTCGAAGGGGCGTGGGCATCACCTGCCGGCGCGTGTCCCCTCCCCAGCCGTCCCGCGCCCCAGCTCGGGGCAGACAGCCGGGTCCCCCGCGGCGCCACCCCCGTGCGTCCCGGCCTGGAGCCCCGCCGCACCTCGCCCGCGCTTCCACGGCCGCCCCACTCCCCCTGCAGCGCCCCAACGCTCCTGCCTCTTCCCGGTCCCCGCCCCCGCCCGGGCCGCCAGTCCTCCGCTCCTCCCCGGCCCCCCAAAGCCCTCCCGTCCCGGCCGCTCGGGCCGTCGCAGCCCCCAGCGCGCCCTTCCCCGCCAGCGGGCGGGACGCGCCCGAGCTCGACCCCTCCCCGGCGGCGGCGGCGGCTGCGGGGCCCCGGGTGGCCGGGAGGCGGCGCGGCTCGGGTTTCGGCCCCGCCCCCGGCGCCGACGTGCACCCCTCCCTCCGGCCCCGCCCCTCCGGGGCGCGGGGCGGGGCCGGGCCCAGCTGGCCGGCGCCCCGCCCCCGCGGCCGCTGCTCGGGCGCTATAAGAGGGCGGCGACCGCGGCGCGCCCTGCGCGGAGCCGGGAGCGCGATGGTGAGCCGCCGCGGCGCGGCAAGATGCTGGATGGGCCCCTGCTGGCGCGCTGGCTGGCCGCGGCCTTCGGGCTGACGCTGCTGCTCGCCGCGCTGCGCCCTTCGGCCGCCTACTTCGGGTAGGTGCCCTCCGAGGCCCGTGCGCACGAGCGGGCGGGGGCGGCGCGGCCGGGGCGGGGATGCCAGGAGCCCCCGGGGGCGGTGCGGGCCAGGTGCTCGGGCCGGGTTGCCTGGAGCTGTTTGTTGGCGGCGCGCGCGTCGCTCTGTCCGCGGGTCGGTGTCCCCCGCGGCGCACCGGGGTTAGAGAGGCAGGCGGACCCGACGGACTTGAGAGGGGCCGCGGTCCTCCGTGACCCCGGAGTCGTCGTCGTCGTCGTAGTCGTGAGCGAGGCTGCCTGGCGCTTAGGGGACCAGGATCAGGACCCGGCTCCCTTGGGCTGCCGTGTTCTTGCCAAAAGGCTGGAGCCTCCCAGCCCCTGCCCGCCCACCCCCCTTGCAACTTTCCCCCTTTCTCTCCTCGAGAAGTTAATTTAACAATAACAAAAAAATACGTACAAAATCCAGATGTTCCTTGCACTAAGCCCCAAAGGGAGGGGAAAAAAAAAACCCTCCAAGCTGGAGGAATTTATTTTTCTTGCGCTTTGCTTCTGACGCTTGCCCGGGACTCGGCCGCGGCCCCGGCCCGCGGGAGCGCGTCTGTGGGACCTGGCCGGGTGCGCAGGGCCCGGCTAGGGCGTCCCGCGGGGTCGCCACCCGCACTCGCGGGTCTCTGCAGCAGCGGTTTGCGGTGGTGTCTGCGCGTCGGTCTCCGCTTTTCCTTCCTTCCCTCCCTCCCTCCTCCTCCTCCTCCTTTCCCAGGTCCTAGAGGTCCAGCCCAGCGACCTTTAGAGGGATCCTCGCTGCGCTTTGGGCATGCTGAGCTCCAGGGTGGCACCATGCAAGGCAGCGCCCCAGGCCTCCCTGCCTCCCACCCCGGGCGCCGCCCCTCGGAGCCGCGGCCGGCCCCGCGGTCCCAGCCCCCGTCCTGGGCGCCCTGGGCCGCTCCCTGGGCCGCCGCCCTCCGACGGTCACCTGTTCCCTCGCCCCTGGTCCGGGCGCCGGCGCGCAGCGGCCTGGCCGGCAGAGGGCCCCGTTGGTTCAGGAATCTGGCACCCGCCAGGGCGGGGAGAGGCCGGCTGGGCCGAGGAGCCCTGCAGGTGTATCCTGTTCTCAAAGAAAATAAAATATTTTCATGGGAAACTTTCCTTTTGTGTTTTTCTTTCTCCCCCTTTCTTCTCTCTCTGTTCCTTTCTCCTGGGTCATCTTCCAGGGTCAGCCCGTGTCTCTGTTCCCGGGCCCCGCCCGCAGCCCTCTCCTGGCTCCAGCTGTGGGTCCGGCCCTGGGCCCAGGCTGGCACACCCCTGCACACCATCTGTGCAGCCCGTAGCCTCACCCCCGCCAGGGCGGGAGGGAAGGCGCGAGGATGGCCGTCTGGCCACAGGTCCACGGTGAGTCACGGCGGCCTTGTCAGCCAGCTGTGCCTTCCGTCTCTCTGGGCCCAGCGGAGGCTCCGCTCCCCAGGCTCAGGACACACCCTGGGCTTGTCCTTGCTCGGCGGCTTTGCTCCGCCTGGATCGCCCGGCTGCTGACCCGATGCGTGGGAGACGGGCTTGGGGTGGGGGTCCCGGCCTTCCCTTCTGCCACCTGACCCTGAGCTTTGCACGGCAGGGGAAGTCAGGGGGCTCCGCCGTTGTAGATGCGTGTGTGTGTGTGTGTGTGTGTGTGTGTGTGTGTGTGTCTGTCTGTCTTAGCTCCCTTGCGGGAGTGAATCCTGGCTGTTCTGGGCACAGAGTAGGGGCTTTGACACCGCGGCTGGGCCTGCTGGGGGGCACCAGAGGACCCACGAAGGGTGGTTTTCTGAGTCCTAACTGCGAGTGCAGTTCTTGCAGCTTCCCGTGGGGCGTCCAGAGGGCGGGTGAGCTTCCCTGGGGGGCAGCTAGGACTCTGATGGACCGAGGGTGGGCACCTCCCGGAACCAGGGAAGCTTCCTGGGTGGGGGCAGGCCAGACACCATCTGGGCCCCCCTTGAGTGGGTTCCCGACGGGGGGCCGGGGAAGTGAAGAGGGGATGAGGTGAGCTTTCGTCTGGATGCCTCTCTGGCTGGGACTGGGGCTTGTGGCAGGGGGTCTCGCTGCAGCCGGCGCTGAGTGTCCCTCCCCAGCCCCCGTCCAAGGAGTGGGGAGAAGCCGCTGGGCTCCAGGGCTGCGCTCTACCCTTCCCCCTCTTGAAAGCTCTGCCTGGCACGGAGGCTCCCAGGCAGGAATGAGGCTCCAGTTACAGCCCAGGAACCTGGGGCGGAGAGGCTGGCCCCGGGGAGGGTCACGTGGGCCAGCAAGCGCCCTCCCCGCCCCCTCCCTGAGCTGCAACCCAACCCTGCCTGGCTGGGGCTGCCCTCCTGGAGGCCTCTGGCCACTGGGCCGGACCCCTCCCGGCCTCCCCTCGGCCAGGCCCGCATCCCGGCTGGATTAGCAGGTGGCCTTTCCATCTGGTTCTCCTAGGGCCCCGCACCCTTCTCTACCGAGGGGTGAGCAGGAAGGGCTGGCACAGGGTCATGTCGTGGGATCGGGGTGCAGATTCAGACCCCGTCCCTGGAAGCGGCACAGGGAGGGTGGGCCTGGGCGGGTTTAGGACTTTGGGCTCATCCCCTGTTGGGGGAGGGCTCCCTGGCACCCTGCCCTCTCTGGGTGGCGTTCTCAGGTGAGATAATGACAAAAACATCAGGGGTTGTTCCCGCAACTGGGCCGTTCTGGAATTTAGAAGGGGAGCCCCAGACCCTGGTTGTGGAGTCTGGGGCTGGGGTTGAGGCCCTTCCTGGCCTGGCGGGGCCTGGGTTCCCTGTTCCCAGCTCCCAGGCCGCCCGCAGCCCGGCGCCTTGCAGCCCTTCCCTCGGGTGTCCCCTGTGGCGAGCCAGCCCCCAGCGCAGGCTCTCCGCAGGTTGGTTTCTTCTTTGAGGGCCCTGAGGCTGTTTCTTGGTGGTGGCCCCTGCACTGGGCAGCTTTAGGAAGCACGATGGTGGGCAGCAGACCAAGCCTGGCACCCGCGGGAGTGCTCCCACAGCCCAGGCCAGGGGGCCCCGGCCACGACCCCACAGCCAGACGTCCGTGCAGGAAGGGTGCGTGGAACCGGCCTGGAAACCCAGGCTGCGGTAAGGGGACCCCTCGGAGTTGGGGGCCTGGTGGACGTCAGGGCCGGCGGAGGCTCTCTCTTTGTTATTGGACATAATTCACATCCTGTAAAATCCACCCTCTTAGAGAGCACAGCTCCGTGGTTTTAGTAGATTCACGAGGCGGGGCAGCCCTCACCGCTATCTCATTCCAGAACGTTTTCCTCACCCCAGAAACCTCAGACCCATTAAGCAGTCACTGCCCGGCCCCTCTCTCAGCCCCTGGCAACCACTAATCTGCTCTCCGTCTCCACGGATTCGCCGATTCTGGACGTTGCGCAGAAGCGGAATCATGCAGCCCGCGGCCTCTGTGTCTGGCCTCTGCCACGTGGCTGACGCTCGGGAGGTTCATCCCTGTCGTGAGCGTGAAGCAGCATTTTGTGCCTTCTCAGGACTGAGTTGCACTCCCCTGGGTGGACGTGTGCCAGTTTCTTTAACCGTTCATCGGTTGACGGATGTTTGGGTGGTTTCCACCTTTTGGCTGTTATGAATAATGTTGCCATGAACGTGGGTGTATCTGTTTTTACATTTTTTGGTGTGCGTGGGTATGTGTGTTTTCAATTCTTTGGGGTCCGTACTTAGAAATAGAATCGCTAGGTCACGGACGACCTCTGCGTTGAATTGTTTGAGGACCTGCCAGACTGTTTTCCGGAGTGGCCGTGCCATTGTACGTTCCCACCAGCAACATGCAGGGGTTCCAGTTTCTCCACATCCTCGCTGACGCTCGTTTTCGCTTTTGCTTCTTGATTCTGGCCATCGTAGTGGGTGTGAATGGCATGGTTTTGTGGTTTTCATTTGCACTTGCCTGATGGCCAGTAACATTGAGTTTTTTTTCATGTGCTCTTTGGCTACCTGTATATCTTCTTTGGAGAAACATCTATTTAGTTCCTTTGCTCATTTGTTTCCAGAGGGTTGTGTGTCTTTTTGTTGTTGAGTTGTAAGTGCTCTTTATATATTCTGGATCTCTCCTTCGACTGAGGAGAATCCTGTCTCCCGACCTGTGAACTGGTGGGCACTCTCACTCCTGCGCACGGAGGCAACAGCACCGTGGCTTTCTTATCCTGGGCTCCCCAGTCTGACTGAGTGTACCAAGCCTGGGGCTCAGCCAAGCAAACAGAGTGGCCCCGTGCCCAGGCCTACAGGCTGCTTGGACAAGATGTGTCCCGCTGGTCCCTAGAGGGGTCAGAGGAGGAGAAGTAGGTGTAGCATCACCAGGCTGCCTGGTGGGTTGGAGAGGTAGGCAAGAGAGAATGGGAGGCGTCTGGGGCTGGAGAGGGGCTGGTAGGCAGAGGATATCTGGGGTGATCCCTTGGCGGGGCTGGGGTGGGTGCCCTGGGTGGCGCTGGCTGGGGTTCGGGACATCGGGGGGTTTGGAACAGCCAAGAAGCTCAGGCTTGGGTTTGGGCAGCTGTCGTCCCTGGAGATCTCTTCCTCTTCCTCAGGACACCCCAGGAAGCCCGTGGGGCCTCGTGTTTGGAGGACAGTCTGTGCGGAGCTTCCCAGGGCATCGGAGTAAGGGTGTAGGGAGAGAAGGGCCCAGGAGGTGGTGAGCCTAGTTCTGGGAGCTCATGGGGGCCCCTTGAAAGTGGTCCTGCGGGGGAACCTTGGCAGGAGACTGAGGCGAGAGAGTCCCCAGGGACCTCTCTGTGTGGAGGGGAGAGGTCAGAGGGGCGGCCCAGGCTTCCTGCCTGGAAAGGAGAGGCTATTTCTCCAGGGCTCCTGGCCCAGAAGCCCCCATGGCCAGCAGAGGGACCCAGGTGCCTGGCTTCCCAGCCTGTGGAAGTCAGGCAGGAAGGGCCCTGGCCACAGGGTCCTCAGCTCCCCCAAGGGACTGGGGAGCTGTGGCTGCCGCCGCATGGTGGGATTTGAGGTGAGCAGGAAGCAGCCACCACCTGGCCTCCCTCAGCTGCCTGAGCAGATGTCTTGCCCGCAGCCGGCGGCCGTCTGGACAGGGAGACAGCTGGCCTAATCTTGTCCCCATCCCTGCCACACGCCTGCCCTGCCTCCCGCCACTGTGGCTCGGGTGCCCACCCTGGGCCAGGACCCACCGGGCACCAGCAGGCGCCCAGACCCTCCGCCGGCTCCCAGGGTGGCCTTGGGCAGGGGATGCCTCCCCATGCTGTCCCATGCTCCCCACTCCCGGGGCTGGGCCATCAGAGGAGAGCGTGTGGGTAACCCTGTCCCCAGGAAGGAATGCACGGGCACAGATTCCTCCCGGGAGGCCCGGACCCCAGGGAGGGGCTGAGGTGATAAGGGCTGGGCCGCCTGGCTCCTCTGCTGGCTGCAGGAAAGCGACACCTGTTGACAGGCCTCCGGCGCTTGGCCCTCTTAATCCCGCCTGCCGGGCACCCGGCGCCCTTTGTGCATTGTGCCGGGCGGGCGGGCGCGGGAGTGGCCCTGCTGTGCCCACCCAGGCCAGGGCCAGGAGGAGACGCAGTTGTCAGGGGAGTGGGGAGGCTCTTGGCACGACCCTGCGTGTGGCCGTGAGGACAAGCCAGGTCCCTAGAGCCCAGCAGGCGGGCTGCCTGGGGATCTCCAGGCCCCAGGTTTGTGGCTGGAAGTGAACCCCTGATGGGGCTGGGAGCCAGGGGGTGCCATCTTTCCTGTTTACCAGGGTCTACCTGGGTTGTCACTTCCGGGAAACCCCATGACCGCCCAGATGTGTCATTTTGTCCCTGGTAGCTCAGCTCTGGGGCAGGCCAGGAGGGTCCCCCTGTGGGGTGTTCTCTGAGCTGTACTCAGTATGTCCCCAGCCCAAAGGCTCCCTCGAGTCTGCACCTGTAGGGGATCCCCTGCCCTGCCGTGGGGGTCCACAGTGTCGATTCACTCGACAGCCCAGCCCCCCGCCCTGCAGGTCCCTGACTTAGGCCGGGCTGTGTCCACACCTGTGGCCGGATGTGGCTCGGCGGAGGTCCGGCTGCCAGGCCACCTCATCTTCTGGTGTGTGGACGGTGGACCAGGTGTCTGGTGGCCGCGCCAAAGCAGCCGTCCAGACCCACTGGTTTGCCTTCAGGGGTCAGTATCCAAGCACATCTGTTGGCCAGGCCCTGCTGGGCAGCAGGTGGCTAGGGACGGTCCTGCTGTGCCTGCCGACCTGGGTGGCACCGGGCCGCCCCTGGCTCCGTCACCCGTGGCCCCAGCCCTCCCCGGAGTCCAGCCCCTCCCGCGTGGTCCCCGCTGGCCCAGCGCCGCTGCCCACAGGAGGAAACCTGGCCGCCCAGCTGGCAGCCACGGCACCTCGGGCCCGGCAGCCGGACGAGGCGTTGGAAAAAGGCAAGCCGCGAGCTGCGTTTGTTTTTCTTAGCGATACCTGAGGTCGACGCAGCCAGGGGAAGTGGGCTGGAGGTCTGGCCCAGGAGGAGACGCTGTTGGAGGCTCCCAGAGCCGGAGCACAGTGGGGCTGGCGTCCCTCCCAGATAGATGGGGACAGAGACCTCAGCCCTGAGGTTGCTGGAGGCTATGGAGGGGAGCTGGGCAGTGTCTGGGGTTTCCCATCTGTGCCACCTTGGGGAGAGCGAGCTTCGGGGGGGAAGACGACCCGTGAGAGGATGCTGGTGGCTGCCAGAGGGTCCCCTGCCTCTGCCCCTCCTGCCAGCTGGGCAGCTGCATGTGTCTGCAGCCGTCCGGGAGGGCCATGGGGGGCTGTGGCCACCGAGCATAGAGGTGGCCTGGCGACGCAGGCTCCTCCCGGAATGCTCCACCCCCTACATCTTACCCCTAGGGGTCCTGCCCTGGAAAGGAGGCAGTCGGTCAGGCGGCCCTCAGGATCTGGGTGGGGCTGGGTTGGCCTCCATGATCTGGTCTGGGGGCCCCCTGGGTGCTGCAGACGGGCAGGGCAGGGCTCGCTCTGGGGGCTGCCGTGAGACACGGGGAGCTCACAGCGGTGGTGGACGGGGACATTTCTGGGAGGGTCAAGGATGCCAGGCCTGGCAGGCAGTACCTGGGGTCTCAGGGTGGTGGAGTTTGCTGGATGCCTTGGTTCTCTGTGCCCCAGGAACCTGGCTTCCTCCCAGGGTGGTGTGGCGGGATCTCTCCCACAAGGGGCTGCCTCTGCCATCCCTCCTGGGCACATGCGGGCCCCAGGTGACACTGCAGCCCTGTGGAACGCAGCAGGCAGGCTCGGGTTGGAGGCTGCACACGGGCCAGGTTGAGTTGCAGACCGTGGGCAGGATGGAGGCTCAAGCCCAGCACCAGTTTCCCCGCGCTGGAATTTGTTTTGATTTTGTTTCACAGAGAAATTCAACGCTGTCTGGCAGGGCTGAAGTTTCACCGGCGGGGCCCTGCGGCTCCTGGAACTGCAGCCTTTTCTCCCTCTGCTTCGGCCCGAGCGGGGGGAACCGGGTTCCCGGGTGGGTGGCCGTTGGGGTGGCCGGGGGCCAGCCTTGGGAACTGTCCTGCTGTGAAGGGTCCGCCTGTATCTCTCAGGCTTCCACCTGAGGGCAGGGACCTCCTGGCTGCCCTCGGGGCCATGCTGTGTGATTGGCTGGGTCTTGAGAGGGGACAGCCTGGTCCCCAAGCAGCTGGGGCGTGACAGCCTCAGGCCTGGCCCAAGGAGCAGGGAGCTGTCCCCGAATCGGGCCCCCTCTGCCTGGCTCCCTGCGGGGCTGGGGTGTGGTCTCTGTGGAGCTGCCACAGGGCTGGTGCTGTGCCGGGTCAGCCTGCGGGGCTCAGTAGGGGTGGGGGGCCCGGTCGCCCCAGGGCCAGTGCCGTCTGTGGAACCGGCGGCGGCGTGGGTCTGTTCTCTGTGCCGTCCCGCACGGCAGCCCCAGCCGTGTGTCGGTATCGGGGCGCCCTGCTTGGATGTTCTTCCTTCTCTCCAGAGGGCCTCGCGTCTTCCCCGTGGCTGTGACTGGGGCGTGCCGGGGGCCGGTGGCGGAGCTGAGAGCCAGCGCAGGCTGTGCGCCGTGGCGGGGCTGCCGCCAGGTCAGCGGCTGCCTCAGCGTTCGAGGACCCAGACCAGGTCCTGCCTGTCTCTCCCATGGGCCGCGCAGGCCTGGCTGTGTCCGTTAGGTCCCCGAGCCCCAGGTCCCTGCCTGTGTAGTGGAGCTAAAAACATCCCCACCAGGTTTCTCGGGGCGACGTGGAGATGTGGGGACATCGGTGAGTGTAGATGCCTTTTCTGGTCACGGGCCCAGGAGACTCAGGGTCTTCTTGTTGGAAGAAGATAAGGCTGGATTTTCACGTGTGTGTGTGTCTGCATGTGTGTGCGTGTGTGTGTGCGTCTGTATGAGCGTGCATCGGTGCATGTTTGTGTGTATGAGCATACATGTGTTTGTGTTTATGGCTTCGTATGAGTTTGCGTGGGTCTGAGTGTATACACGTGTATGTCCGTGTGCACAAGTGTGTGTGCATGTGTGTATGCAACTATGCATGTGTCTCTGTGTATGGATTTGTGCGGATGTATCCGCGTATGTGTGTGTATCCATGTACAGGTTTGTAGGGGTGTGTCTGTGTCTGCGTATGTGTGCATGTGAGTGCATGTATATATGCATGTGTGTGTGGGTTTGTGTGGGTATGTCTGTGTGTTCGTGTGTGTATATATGTATTTAACTTTAAAAAACGCCAAGGAGCTGATGAAATTAGTGGATGACAGGCAGCTGTAGAAATAACAAGAATAGATGTTGAAAACAAGTGACTTTGGTTTGGATGGTCTCACAGGATGAGGGGACCAGCAGAGGCCAGGACGTGCTGCTGGCGGGAATACTCAGAGGAGACCCTTCCCGCAGCCAGCAGGGACCCCAAGAGCACAGCCTTGCGCAGGGAATGGCCTGAGTCCCCGGCGTGCTCTAGGGCCCCGGCCTCAGCCTTGGTCTCGGGTGGGCTGGGGCTGGGCCTGGAAGCAGCTCTGGCTCCCGCCAGCGTGCGTATGCCGAGGTCCTTTCCGAAATCTGTGTCAGCATCCTGGGACTGCCATAACCACTTACCACAAGCTGGGAGGCTTAAAACAGCAGGAATTCATTCCCACCCAGATCTGGAGGCCAGAAGTCTGAAATACGGAGGCTGCACTCCCTCGGGAGGCTCTAGGAGAGCATCCTTCCTGCTCTGCTGGCGCTGGCTGGAAACCTGTGGTGCCCCTTGGCTCGTGGCCGTATCACCCCACACGCTGCCTCTGTCGGCGCGGGGCTTTCTCCTCTGTCTCTCTGTGTCTTCTCTCTTTTCTCGTAGGGACACCTCTCACTTTAGGCCGCCCTACCCAGGATGACCTTGTATTGAGATTCTTACCTTAATTGCATCTGCAAGACCCTTGTTCCAAGTAAGTCTCCTTTCTGAGGTTCCATATTTTGTAGGGACAACATTCAACCCTCTATAGTATCTTTAGCCTCTGCTGCAAATGATTCCTGCCAACAGTTTTGCAACTGCCGTGCCCAGCGCGGGGCGGGAGATAGCCGGGCGTGTGTGGAGATGCTGCCGAGGTTCCCCGAAACGGCGGCCGTGGCCGGGGAAGCGGAGCATCGTGAGCTCGGGACGGTGGTTCTTCTCCCCACCTCACGGGGGGAGATAAGCTTGGAACATCTGCGAGGAATGAGAAACCACAAAAACTGACCCAGCAAGTTTGGAAAAACCAAACAGAAGAGGGGGGAAAAATGTAAGTCACAGACTGATTTAAACAGCAGATTAGAAACAGCTGAAGGGAATTAGCAAACTGGAAGATGGGTCAGAAGAAATTAGCCAGAGCGAGCGGCAGACGGATGGAAAACAGAGAGGGCGAGACACCTCCATGGCAGGAGGTGCGCAGAGGTGGGGGAGCAGGAACGGGGTGTGCCGGGAGCAGGGGCGCCTTTTCTGGAGCTGAATAAAGTGGTCAGGGAGCCCAGTGTCTTCCCAGACGGAAGACAGAAATCCACGCGCGCCGGAACGTGGCATGTCAGAACGGCAGGACATTGAAGATGCAGAATCGCACAGTGGCAGAGAAAACAGCACGCGGGGACACGCGAGAGCGCGCGGGGCTGACGCCGACCTCGGCAGGCTGGGCCCGGCACACCCCAGGTGCAGGAAGGCGTGCGCACAGAGAGGGTGGCCCCCCGAGTGTGGGTGAGGGAGCACCCACCAGCGAAGCAGCATCCGCGAGGCCCCCACTGAAAGCCACGGGTTGTAACTTGGGCCAGGGCATCCACGGGTCGTATTCTCAGGCCGTGGTATCGCTCGGGTAAGTTACAGACGCGTAGTGTAGTATCGAGGGTAAAAGGGGACAAAGCTCAGATGAATGGTGGGAGAATGTAGAAAAACAAATAAAGCCCCAAAAGAGGCAAAAAGGGAGGGGGAAGCCCAGCCAGGACAGGCATGGTTGACAGAAAGTATGAAATGAGAGGTAAACCAAGATTCCAGACCCCGGAAGGTGGGCGGCTCTCGGCGTGGCGCCGATTATTGATGAGGGTATTGGTTAGGTGCTTGGTCTCATCAGGGCTCCCTGTGAGGGACACCACACGCCGAGGACGTAGGGTGTGGGATAGAAGAGGATGGGGAGGGAACTCACCAACACAGAGAGCTCAGGGCACAGAGGGAATCTGGAAACAAGAAAGAGAAGATGACTGAATGGTGACTTGGGCTATGTGTGGTGACCTGAGGGTGTGACTCAGGCTCTGTATGGTGACCTGAGGTGTGACTGAGGCTCTGTATGGTGAACTGGGGCAGTGACTCAGGCTCTGTATGGTGACCTGAGGGTATGACTCAGACTCTGTATGGTGACCTGAGGATGTGACTCAGACTCTGTATGGTGAACTGGGGCAGTGACTCAGGCTCTGTATGGTGAACTGGGGCTGTGACTCAGGCTCTGTATGGTGACCTGAGGGTGTGACTCAGACTCTGTATGGTGAACTGGGGCAGTGACTCAGGCTCTATATGGTGGCCTGAGGGTGTGACTCAGACTCTGTATGGTGAACTGGGGCAGTGACTCAGGCTCTGTATGGTGACCTGAGGATGTGACTCAGACTCTGTATGGTGAACTGGGGCTGTGACTCAGGCTCTGTATCGTGAACTGGGGCTGTGACTCAGGCTCTGTATGGTGACCTGAGGATGTGACTCAGACTCTGTATGGTGAACTGGGGTAGTGACTCAGGCTCAGTATGGTGAACTGGGGCTGTGACTCAGGCTCTGTATGGTGACCTGAGGATGTGACTCAGACTCTGTATGGTGAACTGGGGCTGTGACTCAGGCTCTGTATCGTGAACTGAGGCTGCGACTCAGGCTCTGTATGGTGACCTGAGGGTGTGACTTAGGCTCTATATAGCAACTTGAGGCTGTTGGGGCTGCGACCCAGGCTCTACACAGTGACCTGGGGCTGTGACCAAGGCTTCAGTTTAGGAGCAATGGAAATGATGACAGCGATAGCCCTTAAGTGCTTAAGCTAGAAGAAGAGAGAAACTAGGAAACACTGAGCAAACTACTCATCAAAAGCAAGAGAAAGAATTGCAAGCCAAGCTCAGAGGAAGTGGAGGGAAGACGCTAAGATGGCGCAGATGCTAATTAGCTAGCAGTCAGCACGCAGTAGCTATGACGGGTCGCTCAGAAGAGGGTCTAGGAGCTGTCTGAGGCGACCTGGTAGGGAGAGGCTGAGTAGGTCAGCCCGTCTGGGGGCAGCCTAGATTCCTCACACAAAGGGGAGAGGAATGAGCAGTTTCAGGACAATAAGTCTGCAAATTTGGAGGACACAGACGAAGCCAGAGATGACATAACAGAAATGGACTCAAGATGCGGAAATGCGGACTAACTCCGCAGCAGTTACAGAGACTGGGGCATTGCGAAAATGTAAGGGAGTGCGGCCACTTTGGGAATATTCTGGCAATTCCCAAAGGATGAAACTGAGTTTCCTGTGAGCCAGCGATTCCACTTGCAGGTATGTGCCCAAGAAAAGTGAAAAAGCTCGTCCGTACAAAGACGCGTGCGGATGTGCGCGCGGGCACGGGGCGCGCCAGCCGGGGGCGGAGGTCGGTGCGTGAATCACGGGCATCCTCACCTGACCGCGCTCGCCCGGTCGCGCTTCGGAGGTGCGGCACTCCTGCAGATCACTCCTGCAGATCGAAGGTTTGCCGCGGGAGCGAGCCTGTCGCACCATTTCCCCAATGCTTTGCGCTCACTTCCTGTCTCTGTGTCACATTTTGGTGATTCTCACAGTGTTTCAAACATTTTCACTATTATTGTGTCTGTTACGGTGATCCGTGAGCAGGGATCTTTGATGTTACTGTTGTCGTTGTTTTGGGACACCCAGCACCACGCCCACGGGAGACAGTGAGCTTTACCGCAAACGCGCGTGTTCTCACCGCCCCGCGGCGGGCCAGTCCCCCGTGTCCCTCCCGCTCCCCAGCCTCCCCGCGATACTGAGATCAGGCCCCTAATGACCCCACAGTGGCCTCTCAGGGCCTCTCAAGTCTCACATCTCTCCCCTTAAATCCAAAGCTGGGAGTGATTCGGTTCCGTGAGAAGGCGTGTCGAAAGCCGCGATGGGCCGAAAGCGAGGCTCCCTGTGACACAGGGTTGGCGGAGCTGTGAGTGCCGAGGAAAAGTTCTTGAGGGGTTCAGAAGGGCTGCCCCAGGGGACACATGAATGGTGAGAAGGTGAATCGGCCATTGCTGATACGGAGGAGGGTCGAGTGGTCTGGATGGAAGACAAACCGGCCGCAACAGCCCCTCAAGCCAAGGCCTGATCCACAGCAAGGCCCTGACTCTCCGGGAGAGGTGAGGAAACTGCAGAAGAAAGTGCAAAGGTCCCAGACGTTGCTTCCTGAGGTTTGAGGAAAGAAGCCGTCTCCTCGATCTAAAAGAGCAAGGCGCAGCAGCGGTGCTGGCGGAGAAGCGCAGCGGGCTATCCGGAACGTCTAGCCGAGAGCCCTGAGGAAGGCGGCTGCGCTAACAGTGAGTGCGGACGCGCAGTGCAGACAGCGCAGCCTTCTGTGGGAAGCAGATGCCGTCTAGGGCTTTCGTAGCTAGACAGAGGCTACACCTGGCTTCACAGCTTCGAAGGATGGGCTGGCTCTCTTGTCAGGGGCCAGTGCAGCTGGTGACCTTACGTCGCAGCCAGTGCTCGATTACCGTTCTGAGAACCCTGGGGCCCTTAAGAATTAGGCTAAAGCTGCTCTGCCTGTGCTGCCTGCATGGCAGCACCTCTGTTTACAGCATGGTTCACTGAATATTTTAAACGCACTGCAGAGACCTACTGCTTAGGAAAAAAAAAATTCCTTTCAAAATATCACTGCTCCTTGACAATGCACCCGTCACCTAAGCACAGCTCGCGTGGAGGCGCACAAGGAGATGAGTGTTGTTTTTGTGTGTGCTAACACAACATCCATTCCGCAGCCTGCGGGTCAAGGATAACGTCACCTTGCAAGTCTTATTATTTAAGAAATACATTTTGTAAGGCTACAGCTGCCATAGATAGTGATTCCTCTGATGGGTCTGGGGAAGGTAAACTGAAAACTTTCTGGAAAGGATTCACCATTCTCGATGCCATTAAGAACATTCGTGATTCATGGGAGGAGGTCAAAATATCAACATTAACAGGAGTTCGGAAGAAGCTGATTCCAAACCTCATGGATGACTTTGAGGGCTTCGTGACTTCAGCGGAGGAAGTCGCTACAGATGTGGTGGAAACAGCAAGAGAACTAGAATCAGAAGTGGAGCCTGAAGACGGGGCCGACTGCTGCATTGTCAGGATAAACCTGAAGGGGTGAGGAGCCGCTTCCTACGGATGAGCAGAGAGAGTGGTCTCCTGGGATGGAACCTACTCCTGGCGAAGATGCCGTGAACACTGTTGAAATGACCACAAAGGATTTAGCACAGTCCATAAACTTAGCTGGTAAAACAGCAGCAGGGTTTGAGACGATTGGCCCTAATTCTGAAAGAAGGTCTCCTGTGGGTAAATGCTGTCGAACAGCACCACGTGCTACAGAGAAATCTTTCATGAAAGGAAGAATCCATCAATGCGGCAAACTTCATTGTTGCCTTGTTTTAAGAAATTGCCACACCCCAGCCCGGCAACCACCACCCTGGTCAGTCAGCACCACCAACATCAGGCACGACCCTCCACCAGCAAGATGATGATTCACTGAAGGCTCGGGTGATTTGTTAACATTTTTAGCAATAAAGGATTTTCAATTAAGGTTTATACATAGTGTTTTTAGACGCAGTGCTATCGCACACGTAATAGACCACAGTATGGCGCCCTTTATATGCGCTGGGAAACCAAAAAATCTGTGTGGCTCACTTTATTGCATGGTCTGGAACCAAACTCACAGTATCTCCAAGGTGTGCCCGTGTATCTCAGTGAAACTGTCCAGAAAGAAATGGAAACAGAACCTGGGTCAGAAAGGAAATCCTTCCAGCAAGAAAAGCTCGGTCCTAGACGGCTTCACGGCCCGTTCTTCCCAACATTTAAGAAGGCACGATTCTCATCAGACTCCGACTCTTTCACAAAATGTAAACAGAAAAACTCACAAAGACACCAAAACTCGACAGGAAGAGCACAAGAGAAGAAAACTACACACACAGATGAAAAATGCCGGGCGGTATTACCAGATTACATCCAACTCATGCAGGAAAGGGCAGAAGCCATCCTGCCCAGGTCGGACTTTTTCCAGGTGGACTCCAGGAAGGCGAAGTTCCATTTAAACCAATTCCTGTAATTCCTCACCTTAGCAGACTAAAGGGGAAAAATCATACCTCCAAAGGATGCAGGGACCACATTTGACGCAGTCAACATCCATTCATATTTTTAAAGGTTCTTGGCAAACTAAGAACCAACAGGAACATGTCTGACCTGGTACAGGCTGTCTGGGCGTCATGCTTAATGGCGAAATGGCGAAAGGGTTTCTCTGAAGAGAGACAATGAGACCAGGATGGCTGCTCTCGCCCGGGTGTAAACTGGGGTGATTCTGACTGTTTTAACAGACCACAAACGTAACAGCTCTGACAAGATCGAGTCTGTTTCCCTCACGTAGCAATCCAAGGTCTGGCTCTGTTGGCCTGTTTTCCGGGTCTTGCGTCTGAGTCTCTGCCATCCCTTAAAATCTATTTAAAATAGAACCAGCATATGCTCCAGCAACCCCGCTGCCGGGTGGACGTCCCGAGGAAACGATCAGCGGGTCAAAGGAGGTGTCTGCACTGCCACACCCACTGCAGCACTGCCACGGTACGGAGTCACCCCGAGAGCCCATCCGCAGAGAAATGGGGGAGAATGTGGTGTGTACAGGTGTATAGGTCAAGCATCCCTTATCCAAAATCTTGGCACCAGAAGTGTTTTGGATTTTGAATTTTTTCAGATTTCGGATATTTGCAGATACTTAGCAATTGAACATCCCTAATCTGAAAATCCTAAATCTGAAATGCCCCAATGAGCACTTCCTTTAAGCGTCACGTTGGTGCTCAAAACGTCTCAGATCTTGTAGTATTTTGAATTTTTGATTTTGGATTCGGGATGCTTAGCCTGCATACTCAAATTGAATCGAATTTCGCCATAAAAAAGAAGGAAGTCCTGTGATTTGCAGCAACATGGATGAACCTGGGGGCCTGTGTTAAATGAAATACGCCAGGCACAGAAAGATGAACGCTGCGTGGTCTCACTCACACGCAGAATGTAGGGGTCGAGCTCGCAGAGGCAGAGCGGGGTGGCGGCGCCGGAGCTGGCAGTGGGTCGGGGAGGCTGGAGATGTGGGGCTCAGAGTACCAAGTTTCAGGTAGGCAGAGAAATAAGAGTCTGAGATTTGCTGCAGAAAAGAGTAAGTGGATGAGGTCGTGAACGTTAATTGGCCTGGTTTAGCCATTCCACTGTGTACACATGTATCCAAACATTCTTGCACCTCACCGATATATACAATTATTGTCAATTAAAACTTAGAAAATCAAACCAAACTCATCGTTTTGCAAACTGTATGATGGTGTCCACAGAATATCTGAAGGCCATTTGGAGATGAAGGATGACGCTTAGCAAGGTCACCGAATACGAAGTCAGCACCAGACCCAGCCGTGTTTTTATATATTGGCAAAACAGAAAATGAGCTTTATAAAGACGTTTTATTTGGGGATGTCATCCGACCTGGAATCTGGGACTGAGTCTACCCCAGGGAAGACCCCTGGGTGGGGGAACCCGGAAGGCGTAGGAGAGAGACGCGAAGGGATTCCCGAGTCCACGCTCGCTGACCGAGGGGCAGGGTGCTGTAGACACGGCGGTTTCCACCGTCTGACCCGGGAACATCCCCACTGAGCGCGTGAGGTTTGGCGTGCCGGTTCTCAAACGTCCTGGGCAAACAGAGCCAGCACGTCCAGAGGAACCTGCAGGAAGGAGCTCTCGATAAAGTCCCAGCGAAGCATCAGGGTGCTGCCGGCCCAGGACCCGACTCGGGAATGAGCCACGAGGGCAGCGACAGTGCTGTCGGGGGCTGTGCGGGGCAGCGAGTAGGGGTCTCTCTGGTGGGTCGTGCTGGGACACTCAGGTGCCCCTGTGGGAAGGGCATTGGACCCCAGCTACATCGATGTGCAAGTTGGCACCAACTAGACGGAGAGCTTCGAGATGGAGGCGCTTTTGGGAGATCGTTTAGGGTACAGGTCTAGAGGTGGATTTCTAAAACGAGACAGAAACAGGAAGGGGTAAGGTCGAACGTGGAAGTTCAATAAATGTATGAACTTTGGTTCCTCCAGGGGAACTCCCACCCCTGCCTTTGTGCCCAACTTGCAGCACGCCCTGCCCCAGCAGCTGCCCTGAGCCCAGGGCCAGATGCACCACGTGGGGCAGGCGGGGCCTGTGCCACGCCGTGCCAGGCAGCCTGGGGCACACCAGAGCCCGGAGGCTGGCCCGGGCCACGTGCTGTATTTTAAATGAACGCTGTCGTTTTTGGCCAGCTCATCCATGCACACGTGCTCACAGCTATGCGAGAAAGAATGAGCTTCCTCCACGTGTGTCTTTTCTCTGTCCTGTGCATCCGCAGACATGCGAGACAGTCTTTGCAGAGCGTACGCGCACGCCACTGGCCTCTGCTCGAGTGCGTCTAGGGGGCAGTCGGACGTCAGGGCACAGAGGGCTGCTGGTTTCTTACAGACTGTGTGACGTATCCTCCTGGTACAACACATCTGCAGCCTGTGTTTCTAAAAAGAGAACTGGTGGGCGTGTGAGTTCGTGCGGCTGCTATAAGACAACGCTGTAGACCGGGCGGCTTATGAACAACTAACGTTTATTCCTCCCAGCTCTGGAGGCTGGAAGTCTGAGATCAAGGCGTGGCAGGTCTGTGTCTGGAGAGGCCTCACTTCCTGGTTCATAGATGGCACCTTCTTGCTGTGTCCTCACGTGGCTAAAGGGGGGAGGGAGCTCTCTGGGGCCCCTTTTATAAGGACACTGATTCCATCCATGATCTAATCACCTCCAAACAGCCTCGCCTGCTAATAGTGTCACCTCAAGGGTTAGGTTTGAATGTAGAAATTTTAGTGGGGGACACAAACCTTCAGATCATAGCAGTGGGTTGATTTTAAAATTGTGTAGATATATGAATCTGGAATTCCAGTCACAGAGAAGCATGTCTTTGACGATAATCTTATCTAACATTTTGATCTGTGCTTATCTGATGAATGAAACATAATATATCAATATAGCTCTTTATTTTTTTAAATAGAAGGGAGGTCTTGCTACGTTGTCCAGCCTGGCCTCTATCTCCTGGCCTTAAACGATCCTCCTGTCATGGCCTCCCAAAGTGTGGGATTACAGGCAGGCACCACAGCACCCAGCTAATCAATGTGGTTTTAACGGGCATTTCTTGTGTGAGCTTGAGCATCGTGTCATAGGTTTTAAGAACCAGCTGTATTTCCTCCCCTTGACCTGTAGGTTCGTACCCTATTTCCTGTCATCCTTTAGTGGCTGGTTTATGGGAAAGGTATGTGTGCACACACACAAGCACGCACACGCAGAGCTGGCCCTTGCTCTGGGATATGAATCGCAGACTTTTCCCCAGCGAGTCATTCGTCTGTTGGTCTTCTGACTCTGTGCTGTTCTGTCTGCCACACAGAGATCTTTATATTTTGAAATTCCCAAATTTATTAACTTTTCAACATCTTTTGCGTTCTGAGTCACACAGAGAGCAGACTTCCCTATTCCGAGATTATCTGCCATGAGCCCCCTGGGCTGGCCGCGTGCTGAGCCCACCCTGACAGTGGAGGGAGCAGGGGGCCGGGGAGAATACAGTGACCGCCCTCGGGCCTCAGGCCTTGGCCACTCCAGGGCTGGGGACTACCCTCCTTCCACACCCTCTGCCAGTATAGACAGTACCACCCACTGATCCCACCTGGGCTCACACAGGGTCAGCTGCCTGTGTCTGTGTTTATGGAGCTGCCTCTAGGCCTGGGGCTCCCAGGGTCTCATGGTGGGCGTCCTGCGGCTGGAGGGCAGGGCAGCCTTGGAGCCAGTCCCCGCACTGCCCAGGGGCACCCAACCCAGCTGCTCTGCTGCCTGCCTGATCCAGGGAGTGTCCTGAGAGAGGCTGGGGGGTGGATTCAGCATTAAAGCAGCTATCTTCGCCCCACAGGCTCTGGCCTAACTCTGGCCGGTGACAGATTGTGCTGGGCAGGCGAGGCTACGGGCCCAGGTGGGGGACCCCGACCTCCTCTGTCCCTGTGTGTAGGGTGGGGATGGGCTGATTTAGGTGGGGGGACCCCAACCTCCTCTGTCCCGATGTATAGGGTAGGGGTGGGCTGGCTTGGGTGGGGGGACTCCTGACCTCCTCTGTCCCCATATATAGGGTGGGGGTGGGCTGGCTTGGGTAGGGGGACCCCTGACCTCCTCTGTCCCCATGTATAGGATGGGACTGGGCTATACGAGGTAGGGGGACCCCTGGCTTTAGTTCCCCATGTGCAAAGCTTGGGCACAGAATGCCTGATGTCTGGGCCTCCTCTCCCCCGACCCCGTCCACACCCACAGCTCTGCTTTGCAGCCACCCAAGGCCCCCCCATGCCACCCACCATAGGGGATCTACTGGGTGCTGGGATGTACTGGCTCCGGCATGGAGCTGCTCTGTCTTGGAGAATCCAGGCCCGAAGAAGGTGCAGGTGGGAGGCTGTGGTTTTTCGGGGGGGCACGTGTTTTGGGCACAGCTGTGACATTCCTGTCTGGGGATGGAGGTCTCCAGTCTCTGCCATGTGGGCTGCCTTTGTGTATGGGGTGTAGCTCTTCTGGGCTCTGTCCCCACCCCACCTGGCTGGGGTCCGAGTGAGCAGCTGTCCTGGGACCTCTGGCCTCGGGCTTAGAGCCGTCTGTGCCTGGACGTCCATAACATGACCCTCTGCTTAGCCCCGTCTGGGGTCCCAGAGCCCTTGAGATGAAGTCCTAGCTCTTGGTGGGGCTCGGGCCCGTCCTGACCCCTAGAGTGACCCCCAGGCCCCTGCTGAGAACCGTGCTTCCTTCCTTTACTCCAAAACCTCTGCCCAACCTCCTCCCAGGGCAGAATCCCTGCTGGGAGGACTTGCTGAGTCTCCTGTCCTTCCCGAGTCTCCTGTCCTTCTCTTGGGCCCCTCTTGTGCTGTGCTGGGGGTCTGGGACTCGGGCACTTTGAGTGCTTGCCGGAAGGTCCCCTGGGTCCTGCTGCGGCGCACTCCCCTGCCGTCCTGCCTCAGTGGCCTGGCGCAAGAGTTTGTGTCCCAAACCCAGAGAACAGCTTCCCCTGGCAGAGACCCCCATAGTGACCTGCCTGGAGGGGATGGGTGTGTGTGGGTCCTTCCCGGGGTCTCCATCTATCTCTTCCCTCCGTGGCCACGGTGCTCTCCGGTGGGGCTGTGCGCACCTGGCTCTGCTGTCCCCAGTGGGCCGGGGCTCACTGCCGCCTCTCTGGTGCCCAGGCTGACGGGCAGCGAGCCTCTGACCATCCTCCCGCTCACACTGGAGCCCGAGGCAGCAGCCCAGGCGCACTACAAGGCCTGCGACCGGCTGAAGCTGGAGCGGAAGCAGCGGCGCATGTGCCGCCGGGATCCGGGCGTGGCCGAGACGCTGGTGGAGGCGGTCAGCATGAGCGCGCTGGAGTGCCAGTTCCAGTTCCGCTTCGAGCGCTGGAACTGCACCTTGGAGGGCCGCTACCGGGCCAGCCTGCTCAAGCGAGGTGAGTGCGCCCTCCCTCACCCCCCTGGGACAGGCCTCAGGCCCCGCCCCGACCCCTCCAGGCCCACCCTCCCCAGGACCCCGCCCTGCCTTCTGCACAGGCGCAATGCTTGCTGGTGGCACCGGGTGCATTTGCGCAGCCATAGGCAGGGCCCCAGGCTGCCCGAGGCTGCTGTGATGGCTCTTGACTCATGCCAGGTGGCCGAGGGCCCGGTGGCCTCTGCTCCAAGCAAAAACCCTCTTCTCTCCTCTGCCCTTCCAGGTGAGGGCGCAGGCACTTGTGGGAGGCTCTCCACAGCCTTGTTTAGGAACTGGGGACCTGAGGCCCAGGGCAGGGCAGGACAGGGCCTGCCAAGGGCCCCGTGGCGAGCTTGTCGGTGGGAGACCGGAATGGGGGTGTCTGATCACCAGGCCAGAGCCGCAGCCACAGTGGGCTCTGGGTTCTCTCCCACTCCCCGCCTGGTCACGTGTGAATGCCTCCTGCTCTCTGGGCACCCACGGCCGCCCAGACAGGTGCAGCACCCCACGCCCTTCCCCCCGGAGTCGAACACCAGGAAAGGTCCTCAGGGCTCCGGTAGGGAATGCGCGTCCGCGGGGGTGGCTTGGCTGCAGTGCATGCGCAATCAACGAGCGCTCCTGGGCGGCCTGGCCGCCGGACCTCACCGACCCGATCCCGCTGACCCCAGGCTTCAAGGAGACCGCCTTCCTCTACGCCATCTCCTCCGCCGGCCTGACGCACGCGCTGGCCAAGGCGTGCAGCGCGGGGCGCATGGAGCGCTGCACGTGCGACGAGGCGCCGGACCTGGAGAACCGCGAGGCCTGGCAGTGGGGAGGCTGCGGGGACAACCTCAAGTACAGCAGCAAGTTCGTCAAGGAGTTCCTGGGCAGGCGGTCGAGCAAGGACCTGCGGGCCCGCGTGGACTTCCACAACAACCTCGTGGGCGTGAAGGCAAGTGGCGCCTGGCGCTGGGCGGGCCGGGCGGGCTGGGCGGGGCTGAGCGGGCCGGAGGTCAGCCGAACTGGAGTGGGAGACAGAAGGGGCTCTGGGCTGAGCTGAGGGCGCAGAGGCCCCGCACGCACTCAGCACAGTGGTCGGGGCGCAGGAGAGGGTGGAGGCCACCTCTCTTCTGGCTGTGCTGTGCCGGCCAGGGCCCTGGAGTCCTCTGGTCCATCAGATTCCCTGCCTGCCAGGCAGGCGGGATACCAGGCTTGGAGGAACGCCTGGGGCCTCCATGCGGGGGTCTGCCCTGGTCCCGCATGGAGGGGGCTGAGAGGAGCCGGTGTGCCTGCGCCCACCTGCCTCTGTTCCCGCCTGGTCAGGCCATCTCACCGGGAGGCTGGCAGGCCGGGCCCCACCTGCCAGCGCAGTGTGCGGTCTTGTCACTAAGGTCCTAGGTCGACAGCAGCCACGGTGGCAGTGTGGTGGCCACAGGGTCCCACGGAAGGGCTGTGGGTGTGGAACCCACTTGCCCAAGTCAGGGGAGTCTAGTTCTGTGTCAGCAGCCCTCTCTGTGGCCAGGGCTCTGTTCTGAGGAACAGAAACCCTGCTTGGGAGACTCGAGGGAGAAAGGGGTCCATCTCCCGGCTCTCTGGCCATCCCGTGGGCTCTCTGCAGCCTCTCGGCTCCCGCGTCCGCGCTGCTGCGACGAGGCCTCGGGTCCCGTAACCTTTGCTCTGGACAAAGCCCTGGGCACCCCTGCTGTGCCTGAACAAGCTGGACCCGAGAGCGCCGGCCGGGTTCAGCCAGGGCTGTGGGGCGGGCAGGAGCTGAGGGGCATTTCTTCCTCCCGCCCTGCCGCCCTCCTCATATCGGGATGTGGGGACGGGGCGAGGTAATTAGAGCCGGCCCTGCTCTGAGCCCCTCTTTATTGAGAAGTCAGAGTCCTGAATCACCCACTTATTCAGGAATCAATTTCCCCCCTTTTGGAGCAGAGCTCTTCTGGGGGGAGCCACTGCGGGCGGATTAAATCCTCGGGGCAACGTCCTTTCTTCTCCCTGCACCCGGCTCCTCCCTGCCCTCTTGGCCCTTTTGTCAGCGATTAATGAAAAGTCAGAACGTGAAAAGTGCTCCATTAGCTCTGCTGCGCCTGGGTCAGCCGTGTTTTAATTAAATTGGTCCGGGTTTCTCAGCAAAGCGTCATTAAATGTGACTCTTCGGTTGCCTGGCCAGAGGGTGGCTACGTTTCTTAATCCTCCTTGAGCCGACCCTCCCGGGGGTGGCAGGCGTGGGAGCTCAGCCGCCTGGCTCGGGTCCCGCCTGGGAAGGGGCCTTCCCGCTGGCCGTCTTTGCAGGGTGGGAAGGACCCCGCCAGGGTTCCCTGGCAGCCCCCCGGATCCGGAATGTGCTGGGCCGTGTCTGCCTCTGCCTGCTGTGGGTGAGGGGTGCAGCCCTCTCTCCTCCGCAGCCGCCCTGGAAGCCCGCCGCGAGCGCAGAGCTCTCTTTGTCCTGAGAAGGTGCTGTCACCCGGAGATGCAGCCTCTGTGCTCATGCCCCCCCAGCAAGCCGACTCGCACTGGCCTGTGGGGCTCGGGCAGCACCTGCACGTGGGACAGCGCCTGGCCCGATGCTGGGGGCTGGGTGGCGTATGATCGGCTCAGACATAGACCACGGGGTGAGGCCACACTTGTCCTACCCCGTGTAGCGAACGACTCACTGAGACCAGACACGGGAGAACCTGGTGGGGCAGAGGGCCCGGCCCTTGCAAAGAGCAGCCCCTGTGGGGATGGACTTTGGGTGGGAAGGGACTGTCTTAAAGGGGTGAGGACCAGCCATCTCTCAAGATGCAGGGGTGGCCTTGGTGGGGACCGAGGTGCTGGCCACAGGGCGCCTGTCCTGGCCGGTCCGTGGCTTACAGGAGGAGGGACAGGCCTGGGGGCTGGGAGCCTGGACCGGACACGTGATGGTTCCGGCCGCGTCCGACTGCAGGGCAGTTGCTGGGCCTGCCTGGCCTGCACCTCACGCGCCCCCCCAACCTCCCACCTGCCAGGTGATCAAGGCCGGCGTCGAGACCACCTGCAAGTGCCACGGCGTGTCGGGCTCGTGCACGGTGCGGACCTGCTGGCGGCAGCTGGCGCCCTTCCACGAGGTGGGCAAACACCTGAAGCACAAGTACGAGACGGCGCTCAAAGTGGGCAGCACCACCAACGAGGCCACCGGTGAGGCGGGCGCCATCTCCCCGCCGCGGGGACGGGCCTCGGGGGCGGGCGGCAGCGACCCGCTGCCCCGCACCCCGGAGCTGGTGCACCTGGACGACTCGCCCAGCTTCTGCTTGGCCGGCCGCTTCTCCCCGGGCACGGCCGGCCGCAGGTGCCACCGCGAGAAGAACTGCGAGAGCATCTGCTGCGGCCGCGGCCACAACACGCAGAGCCGGGTGGTCACGAGGCCCTGCCAGTGCCAGGTGCGCTGGTGCTGCTACGTGGAGTGCAGGCAGTGCACGCAGCGCGAGGAGGTCTACACCTGCAAGGGCTGAGGGGCTCCGCCAGCGCGCGGCGGGGGCGGGGGCGGGGGCCGGCACCGGTCTGGCCTGCCCACTGCCGTGCCCAGCCCTGGCCACCGCGTCTGACCCGAGAGCATCGCACCGCTGCTTTCTGAGCTGTCCCTGTCCCGAGCACGCCAGGCCCGGGTGGGGAGCAGCCCTTGGCGGGTGCGCCTCCACGACCACGCAGCCTCCGTGCGTGCGCGGCCTCCCCCGGGGCCCGGGCCTGGCCAGGGCTGTCCCGGCACCGGCACTGTCTTCGGAGAGTGAAACCACTAGGAGAGGACGGAGCCGCCTGGTCCCCGGGGCCCCAGCCGCCCACGTGCCCGGCCTCAGGGGACGGTGCCCTTCCTTCTCTGACGTCGAGCACTTCTCTTTGGAGTGAATATCAGTGACTTTTAAATTATTCTTATTATTATTTAACTAATATAATAATTATTATTTCCTCCGTCCCTGCCGCCCCAGGCTGCGGCTTCCTCCCTGGTCTGGGAGGGCCCCTCCTTCCGTGCCCACATGTTCCCTCCTAACTCTCCTAACTCTGTTTGCCTC
Organism: Propithecus coquereli; assembly: GCF_000956105.1. Taxonomy (NCBI): domain Eukaryota; kingdom Metazoa; phylum Chordata; class Mammalia; order Primates; family Indriidae; genus Propithecus; species Propithecus coquereli. Next base: position 3,050,776 of record NW_012141413.1, on the reverse strand, counting down.
TGATCTGCTTTGTTGTTTGAAACCACTAAATCAAGATAGACGTGCTGTTGTTGTTGAAGAAATAAAGCGCGCTGTGTCTGGCTGCAGCCCTCGGGGCTCCTGGAAACCCGCTCCCCATGCCCGTGTGCCGGCCGAGTGGTGCCGCGCGGCGGTCCCTGCTCCGTGCCCGTGGGCACTCGCCCGATGTCCGGGTGTCCCGGTGTAGATTCTTGGCCAGGGGTGGCCGAAGGGGCTGCTCTGGTGAGGGTTCATGTCACGGGGAAGCCACGCTTTCTCCGTGTCGCTGGGGAGAGGCGGAGGGGGGGTGGCAGGTGCAGGTGGAGAGTCTTGGGCTGGGCTTTGGCAGCGGGAGGCCGTTCTTTTGGCCGTGCTGTTGTCTTTGCATGGGAGAGGTGTGTCTCGCGTGTGCGTGTGCGTGTCCGGTGAGCGTGTGTGTGCGTGCTGTGCTGGCGTGGTCGGCGGGGCCGCGCCCTTCTCGGAGCACTGCTGTGCCGTGCCCTGCCGTGGCGGCACGAGCGGCAGCCTCTGGCCCCCGGAGCCTCCGGCGCTGCCTCC
>NW_012141413.1:3048144-3050171 GCF_000956105.1 Propithecus coquereli | reverse complement strand
TTTAACTAATATAATAATTATTATTTCCTCCGTCCCTGCCGCCCCAGGCTGCGGCTTCCTCCCTGGTCTGGGAGGGCCCCTCCTTCCGTGCCCACATGTTCCCTCCTAACTCTCCTAACTCTGTTTGCCTCTGATCTGCTTTGTTGTTTGAAACCACTAAATCAAGATAGACGTGCTGTTGTTGAAGAAATAAAGCGCACTGTGTCTGGCTGCAGCCCTCGGGGCCCCTGGAAACCCGCTCCCCATGCCCGTGTGCCGGCCGAGCGGTGCCGCGTGGCGGTCCCTGCTCCGTGCCCGTGGGCACTCGCCCGATGTCCGGGTGTCCCGGTGTAGATTCTCGGCCAGGGGTGGCCGAAGGGGCTGCTCTGGTGAGGGTTCATGTCACGGGGAAGCCACGCTTTCTCCGTGTCGCTGGGGAGAGGCGGGGGCGGGGGGCAGGTGCAGGTGGAGAGTCTTGGGCTGGGCTTTGGCAGCGGGAGGCCGTTCTTTTGGCCGTGCTGTTGTCTTTGCATGGGAGAGGTGTGTCTCACGTGTGCGTGTGCGTGTCCGGTGAGCGTGTGTGTGCGTGCTGTGCTGGCGTGGTCGGTGGGGCCGCGCCCTTCTCGGAGCACTGCTGTGCCGTGCCCTGCCGTGGCGGCACGAGCGGCAGCCTCTGGCCCCCGGAGCCTCCGGCGCTGCCTCCGGCGCTGCCTCCGTGGGTGGGTGTCTCGGTGGGGCTGGTGCACGGCAGGTGCGGATGCAGGAACTACTGAGGGAGCAGGTTCCTCCAGGAGGCTGGGGACCGTGTTTGAAGAAAACCTGTTTATGTGGATGTGGGTCTGTGTCCCTGTGTTGAGGTGCGCATAGCAGAGTTTGCTCTCCTGTGGTTCAGGGGAGGCCGCATGCGGAGAGGGCAGTCCCAAGGCGGGGCCCCCAGCGCCCGCGTCCCCAGACAGGAATGTAGGTGGCCGTGTGCGGTGGCCGTCGGTGGGAGGGGACGGACGGTTTGTCCCTCGGTCTGACGCACGTCTGGACGGGAGGCAGGGCGGCACACCCCTGCCCTCCCCGAGGGCTCGCACCGCTGGCCCCGGCCACAGGCCCGGCCGCGCTCACGACAAGACTGTTGCTCAGTCACTATCGGCTCTGTGGAAGGGCGTCGAGTCAGAGGAAGGATATTTTTTTATTGAATACCACATTTAGCTCTATGTCATAAATATTCAGAAAAGTATTTTTTTAAACAAGGCAGACCGAGAGTGTCTGCCGGCTGGCTGTCTCTGTACAGACGCGTGTCAGGACGTCTCGCCGGAGCCTCCCGTCGGACGTGCTTCTCTCCGCGGCGGAGCGGAAGGGAGCGGGGCGCAGGGGCCACGCGCGGACCCGGCCTGCCGCTGGCCAGGTGCGGGCGGGGTGGGGCGGGCGGGAGAAGGGCCCCCTCTGTGTGTTTGGAGTCTTGTGCGAGCCGATTGATTTCTCTACCTCATCTGTGTAGCGCGTAGGTGTATACCCGAGTGACTGTGGAGAATGTATTTATTTAACAGCTTTGTATAACAGAACCGAAACAAGTGAAACACTAAATAAATGTATTTTAAATTATAGCCCCATCTCAGTCTGCTGCCTTCGCGGGGGGCCTGTGGGCCTGGGAGGATGGAGAGGAGGGTCTGGGAGGAGGGGGCGAGGAGAGCCCAGGAAGGAGGAGCCGGGAGGAGGGCCCTGGGGAAAAGGAGGTTCGGGAAGGAGGACCCCGGGAGGGGAGGGCCCTAGGGAGGGGAGGGTTGGGGGAGGAGGCCCCTCCCCCAGCCGTGTTGGGAGCCCTTGGCAGGCAGGTGTCCCTAAGCTTGGCGGTGGCCCAGCACACCCTGGTCTCTCCGTCTCCTGTGTTCGGGCAGGGCGAGCGTGGGCTCTGCAGGGACCCCCCCGTCCAGTCCTCTGCCCCTCGCCGGGCACCTGCAGCCTTCCCACAGCACAGGGTCCCCATGGCCCTGCCGTCCTCCTGCCCTGAGCCTGGGGTGCTCTGGGCACGGCCTGCCTCTCCCCTCCCTGGCTCTGGC
>NW_012141413.1:3034764-3048094 GCF_000956105.1 Propithecus coquereli | reverse complement strand
GCCGGTCCGTGGCTTACAGGAGGAGGGACAGGCCTGGGGGCTGGGAGCCTGGACCGGACACGTGATGGTTCCGGCCGCGTCCGACTGCAGGGCAGTTGCTGGGCCTGCCTGGCCTGCACCTCACGCGCCCCCCCAACCTCCCACCTGCCAGGTGATCAAGGCCGGCGTCGAGACCACCTGCAAGTGCCACGGCGTGTCGGGCTCGTGCACGGTGCGGACCTGCTGGCGGCAGCTGGCGCCCTTCCACGAGGTGGGCAAACACCTGAAGCACAAGTATGAGACGGCGCTCAAAGTGGGCAGCACCACCAACGAGGCCACCGGTGAGGCGGGCGCCATCTCCCCGCCGCGGGGACGGGCCTCGGGGGCGGGCGGCAGCGACCCGCTGCCCCGCACCCCGGAGCTGGTGCACCTGGACGACTCGCCCAGCTTCTGCTTGGCCGGCCGCTTCTCCCCGGGCACGGCCGGCCGCAGGTGCCACCGCGAGAAGAACTGCGAGAGCATCTGCTGCGGCCGCGGCCACAACACGCAGAGCCGGGTGGTCACGAGGCCCTGCCAGTGCCAGGTGCGCTGGTGCTGCTACGTGGAGTGCAGGCAGTGCACGCAGCGCGAGGAGGTCTACACCTGCAAGGGCTGAGGGGCTCCGCCAGCGCGCGGCGGGGGCGGGGGCGGGGGCCGGCGCCGGTCTGGCCTGCCGACTGCCGTGCCCAGCCCTGGCCACCGCGTCTGACCCGAGAGCATGGCACCGCTGCTTTCTGAGCTGTCCCTGTCCCGAGCACGCCAGGCCCGGGTGGGGAGCAGCCCTTGGCGGGTGCGCCTCCACGACCACGCAGCCTCCGTGCGTGCGCGGCCTCCCCCGGGGCCCGGGCCTGGCCAGGGCTGTCCCGGCACCGGCACTGTCTTCGGAGAGTGAAACCACTAGGAGAGGACGGAGCCGCCTGGTCCCCGGGGCCCCAGCCGCCCACGTGCCCGGCCTCAGGGGACGGTGCCCTTCCTTCTCTGACGTCGAGCACTTCTCTTTGGAGTGAATATCAGTGACTTTTAAATTATTCTTATTATTATTTCAAGGAGTTCCTGGGCAGGCGGTCGAGCAAGGACCTGCGGGCCCGCGTGGACTTCCACAACAACCTCGTGGGCGTGAAGGCAAGTGGCGCCTGGTTGCCTCTGATCTGCTTTGTTGTTTGAAACCACTAAATCAAGATAGACGTGCTGTTGTTGTTGAAGAAATAAAGCGCGCTGTGTCTGGCTGCAGCCCTCGGGGCTCCTGGAAACCCGCTCCCCATGCCCGTGTGCCGGCCGAGCGGTGCCGCGTGGCGGTCCCTGCTCCGTGCCCGTGGGCACTCGCCCGATGTCCGGGTGTCCCGGTGTAGATTCTTGGCCAGGGGTGGCCGAAGGGGCTGCTCTGGTGAGGGTTCATGTCACGGGGAAGCCACGCTTTCTCCGTGTCGCTGGGGAGAGGCGGAGGGGGGGTGGCAGGTGCAGGTGGAGAGTCTTGGGCTGGGCTTTGGCAGCGGGAGGCCGTTCTTTTGGCCGTGCTGTTGTCTTTGCATGGGAGAGGTGTGTCTCACGTGTGCGTGTGCGTGTCCGGTGAGCGTGTGTGTGCGTGCTGTGCTGGCGTGGTCGGCGGGGCCGCGCCCTTCTCGGAGCACTGCTGTGCCGTGCCCTGCCGTGGCGGCACGAGCGGCAGCCTCTGGCCCCCGGAGCCTCCGGCGCTGCCTCCGTGGGTGGGTGTCTCGGTGGGGCTGGTGCACGGCAGGTGCGGATGCAGGAACTACTGAGGGAGCAGGTTCCTCCAGGAGGCTGGGGACCGTGTTTGAAGAAAACCTGTTTATGTGGATGTGGGTCTGTGTCCCTGTGTTGAGGTGCGCATAGCGGAGCTTGCTCTCCTGTGGTTCAGGGGAGGCCGCATGCGGAGAGGGCAGTCCCAAGGCGGGGCCCCCAGCGCCCGCGTCCCCAGACAGGAATGTAGGTGGCCGTGTGCGGTGGCCGTCGGTGGGAGGGGACGGACGGTTTGTCCCTCGGTCTGACGCACGTCTGGACGGGAGGCAGGGCGGCACACCCCTGCCCTCCCCGAGGGCTCGCACCGCTGGCCCCGGCCACAGGCCCGGCCGCGCTCACGACAAGACTGTTGCTCAGTCACTATCGGCTCTGTGGAAGGGCGTCGAGTCAGAGGAAGGATATTTTTTTATTGAATACCACATTTAGCTCTATGTCATAAATATTCAGAAAAGTATTTTTTTAAACAAGGCAGACCGAGAGTGTCTGCCGGCTGGCTGTCTCTGTACAGACGCGTGTCAGGACGTCTCGCCGGAGCCTCCCGTCGGACGTGCTTCTCTCCGCGGCGGAGCGGAAGGGAGCGGGGCGCAGGGGCCACGCGCGGACCCGGCCTGCCGCTGGCCAGGTGCGGGCGGGGTGGGGCGGGCGGGAGAAGGGCCCCCTCTGTGTGTTTGGAGTCTTGTGCGAGCCGATTGATTTCTCTACCTCATCTGTGTAGCGCGTAGGTGTATACCCGAGTGACTGTGGAGAATGTATTTATTTAACAGCTTTGTATAACAGAACCGAAACAAGTGAAACACTAAATAAATGTATTTTAAATTATAGCCCCATCTCAGTCTGCTGCCTTCGCGGGGGGCCTGTGGGCCTGGGAGGATGGAGAGGAGGGTCTGGGAGGAGGGGGCGAGGAGAGCCCAGGAAGGAGGAGCCGGGAGGAGGGCCCTGGGGAAAAGGAGGTTCGGGAAGGAGGACCCCGGGAGGGGAGGGCCCTAGGGAGGGGAGGGTTGGGGGAGGAGGCCCCTCCCCCAGCCGTGTTGGGAGCCCTTGGCAGGCAGGTGTCCCTAAGCTTGGCGGTGGCCCAGCACACCCTGGTCTCTCCGTCTCCTGTGTTCGGGCAGGGCGAGCGTGGGCTCTGCAGGGACCCCCCCGTCCAGTCCTCTGCCCCTCGCCGGGCACCTGCAGCCTTCCCACAGCACAGGGTCCCCATGGCCCTGCCGTCCTCCTGCCCTGAGCCTGGGGTGCTCTGGGCACGGCCTGCCTCTCCCCTCCCTGGCTCTGGCTGCCCCCCCACTCACCTCCATCTGAGCCCTCCTTGAGGGTCTCCCACCCCTCGCTGGCCCCTTCCAGACCCCCGCGGTGCCTCTCCTGTCACCTCTGTCCAGTCTGTGTTCTTGGACCCCCAGGGGCCGCCCAGGCCACAGCGCTAGGGCACGGGCTGTATGCAGAGAAAGGTGGGGTTACCTGCCTGGTGGGAACACAGCTTCCTTTCCAGGCCGGGGACAGGGCCGCTAAGGAGGGGCTGGGGGAGGGGGCTCCTGGTGTCAGCCCCTCCCCCGCAGCCTCTGGCCTGGGCTGGGTGAGGCCAGTGGGGCAGTTCTGCCAGGCCCCTCCAGTGGGCACAGGCCTCCTCCTGGGGCCCTGGCTGCTCCTGAGGGCCAGCGGGGGGCTCAGGCCTCTGCGCCCAGGCGGGAGGGGCTGCGCGCTGCCTGGGCTGGGAGCGGGTGGCCTGAATGGAGCCATTCTTCCTGGGTGACGGCGGCCGAAGCTGTAGCTGAACTGGATCCAGGTGCGGGCGCAGGCGAGGGCCAGGCTCCGGAGGAGAGAAGTCTCGGGCTGGGCAGGACCTGCCGGGCAGCCAGTGCCTCCCACCAGGGCCCGCAGAGCCCGCTGCACCCGGGTGCGGCTCTCCCTGGACACCTGGGTCTTCTCGCCTTGGCCCTGAGTCCCAGGCGGACGCTCTGTGCGCCTGGCCCATCTTCTGCGATCCGTGTGCGTGCGTGTGCTGTGTGTGTGCGTGTGCATGTGAGGTTGGGTCTGTGCGTCTCGTGTCTGCATATGTGTGCGTGTGTGTGCACAAGGCTGTGTGCATGCACCTGTCTGCGTGTGTGTGCAGGCACGTGTGTGTCCGTGTGTGCGTTCAAGTGTGTGCATGCGTGTGTGTGGCTGGGTCCACACATGGGTGTCCATGTATGTGCCTGTGTGTGCATGAATATGTGCCATGTCTGTGTCCACAAGTGTCCATGTTTGCATGCATTCCGGTATGTGCATGCGTGCATGTGTGGCCAAGTTGTGTGTCCGTGTAGTGCGTGTGTCTGTGCGTGCATGTGCGTGCGCGAGCACTGTGGGGACGGGGCGCTGAGCTGCAGCTCATCTCCTCTCCAGCCACGCAGTAGGCGAGGAACTACCCTGTCCAGCCACACCCACAGGTGGGCAGGGACGCCCTGGAACTGCCAGGTGCTTCCCCGTCCCCTCCGCGGGGCAGTCCCCAGGGACAGGGCGTCTGTCTCCACTGGCTGGCCGGGGTAAGCAGTGGCCACCAGGCTGCTGCTCCCAGCTGAGCAGTCTCAGGTGCCACACGCAGGTGGGAGGGAGACAGGCCCAGGACACACAGGTGGCCGAGCCAGGCTGGCGGGGCCAGGCAGCTCCTGGGCCCTGCTGGGTGTTGGCAGGCATCTGGCCGCCCTCCAGGCCGGCGGCAGGAGATGGCTGGGGGATTAGGTAAGAGGCGCAGTTAGGTAATGTCTCAGAAGGGCCCAGCCAGTGCAGCGGGAAGGTATGGGGCTGGGTCCGCCTGCCCGGCCTCGCTGACTTCAGAGATGGAGGATGGAGGGGAGAGGAGGAGGGGGAGGGGAGGGGAGGAGAAGGCAGGAGAGGGAGGAGGGAGAGAGGGAAGAGTAGGACAGGGAAGAGGAGATGGGGATGAGGTGAGAGGGGAGGAAGGGAGAGAGGAGAAGGAGGAGGGGGAGGAGAGGAAGGATGGGGAGGAGGAGGAGGATAGGGAGGATGGGGAGGAGGACAGGAGAAGGAGGAGAGGGAGGAACAGGACAGGAGGAGGAGGAGGAGGAGGGAGGGAGGGAAGAGTCGGGCTGGCCCTGGGGCCTGGCTGCTCCTGCTGTGTTCCAGGCCCTGGCCACCAGTGGGGACCCAGGAGGGCGCCCTGGCTGCCCATGGGGCCAGCCCAGCTGCACACGGCAGGCGCTCAGGGGGCAGCCCCCAGGCCGCCAGGGTGGCAGAGGCAGTGCCCAGGAGGGCCCACGGTGGGGCAACTGGAGGCCGTGGGCGGGTGGGGGCCCCGCACCCTCACTCTTGCCTCCGCACCCCTGGCCCTGGCTGCCGCGGCCTCTCCCCAGCCCAGCACTGGCCTCTGTGCTCTGAGCCCACAGGAGCAGGCCGTGGGGGAGCTGCCACCTCCTGAGAGGTGCCTGGGTCAGCCAGGCCAGGGAGGAGCCGGTGGCCTGGGGTCCCAGCCACTCGGGGAGGCTGCGTGAGAGCCCTGGGCTGGGGCCGAGAGACCTGGCCTTGCGCGGCGCTGCCTCTGTGGCTCAGGGCCAGGGTCTCCCATGGCGGCCGGCCGGGCAGGTGGAGGGGCCGGCGCGGGGGGCCTGGCTGGGCAGCTGTGCGGGATGGGCCGTGGCAGGAGAGGAGGAGGGTCTAGCAGGTTGCCGGGGAGACAAGAGCAAACAAATACTGCCCCCTGCAAGCCTACAGGGGGGTCCCTGTGGCGATGACCTCATCTGCCCACTCAACCCTGCTCCTAAGGCCAGGTTGGGGGCGGGGGTCCCGGCTGGCTTTTGGGGGGAGCTGTGTTTGTGTTGGGCCCGCGTCCATGGAGACAGCTGGTGGGGCAGAGACAGCTCCTGCTGCGGTGTGAGCCAGAGGCCAGGGGCCCCCTCCCAAAGCAGGGCTGGGGGCAGGGGCATGGGGGGGCTGCAGTGTGCCTTTTATCCTGGAAGTGACCTTCACTGTCCACGTGGTTCTCCCCACAACTTTCTAAAACAATTTTTGACTTTCAGAAAAGGAGCAGCCACCCTCCTGTGCACACGGGGTCCGTTTGGGACAGCCAGGTGACAGGTGACCACAGACTCAGTGGTTTAGAGCCACACAGGCTCATCACTGCAGCATCGCTGTGGTTCGGGGGCCTCTGACTCGGGGTCTCTCGAGGCTATGGTGTCGGACAAGGCTGGGGTCTCCTGTGAGGCTCGACCACAGCAGGTTCTGCCTCCAGGCTCACTGTCCTGTCAGACTCGGGCCTTGGTCCTCAGGGGCCATCCCAGACTTCATACTCGGCTCCTTGTTGCAAGGGTCTCTCTAGGTGGGGGTAGCATCCTCAGGGCTTCTGAGGGAGGAGTCCTGGAGAGAGTGGGTCAGAAAGAGGAGCCTCATGATCTGTGGAGCAGCCAGCCCTGGGGCCTGCTGCTAATTTTTATATTTTTTGTAGAGATGGGGTCTTGCTATGTTGCCCAGGCTGGTCTCAAACTCCTGGGTTGAAGAAATTCTCCTGCCTCAGCCTCCCAAACAGCTGGGACTATACAGGTATGAGCCACTGGGCCCGGCCTGAGAACACTGATTTTGCTCAGCACATCTTTACTCTTCCATCCTTTCCTGGTCTCAAACACAGAGTGTGATGGTGGAGTCACAGCAGCTGTTTTGAGATCATGAGTAAGGAAGCCACATAATAAGAACAGCTGCTGCTGTTCTGTTCGGTAGAAGCAAGTCAAGGTGGGGTCGCTAGGATGCAGGGGCCATGGGAACGGCTGAGAGTCTGTCTGCCATGACGTCCAGTATGCTGAGATTCATCATTCACAATTACAGCTGACCCTGGCACAACACGGTTTGAACTGCTCCTGTCCACTTATACGGGGATTCTCTTCTGCCTCTGCCATGCCTGATACAGCAAGTTTAACCCCCTCTTCCTCCTCCTCCTCCTCCTCTGCCTATTCTAGGTGAAGAGGACAGAGATCAAGAGCTTTATGACAATCCACTTCCCCTTAATGAATAGTAAACGTATTTTCTCTTCCTTATGATTTTCTTAATGACATTTTCTTCCCTCTTGCTTACTTTATCGTAAGATACAGTATATACTATATGACATATAAAAGATGTGTTAACCAACTGTTTAAGTTGTCGGCAAGGGTTCTAGCCAACAGTAGGCTATCGGCAGTTATTTGGGGGAGTGCTAAGCTATGCTCGGGTTCTTGACTGTGTGGGGGTCGGAGCCCCTACCCCCGTGCTGTTCAAGGGCCACGTGTTTGCTTTCTCTTCTCTTCTGTCTCGAAAGGTAGAGCACCTTTCAGCTGGCAACTACAAGCGAAAAATAAATAAAAATAGATTCATCTTCTGTTGGTTTTTAGTCCTTTGAGAGGAGGCGGAGACATCCGACTTTGTATCCCTAAAGGATATTCTTGTTCGGTGACCAGGACGATTTCGCACTTGGCGACGCAGCGGGGGTGGATTGGCACCTTTCGTCCCCACCCTGTCCTCCCCAAGACATCTGATGATGTCCCTTCAGGGGCTTTGCCTAGTCGAGGATGTGTCCTGCCCTTCGGGGGCCGTCTGTCCCCCTCTTTCTCTGCACCGGTCCCGAGAGCCGCGGGTGCTCATCCTTCCGTCACGACTCCGGCGCGTGTGGCTCTCACCTTCCGCCATCCCTTCTGCCTTGGTTAGATGTCATCGTGCTACAGAGAAACTCTGCGGATTCTTCTTTGAAGTTCGGCGCGTCGCGCTGCCACTCCGCGGTTATCCTCCGGGCGCAGCGCTTGCTCTTTGAGGCCTTCCTGGCTTTCTGGGCAGCGGGCATTTGGGGCAGACGAGAGACGCGGTCTGATTTATGTGTTCACGGAGTTGCTCTGGGTACTTTAGGGAGATTAAAAAAATGACACTGGAAGAAACAGAAATACTTCAGGGCACCAAAGAGCATTTTAAGTAAACTCTCATTGGTATCGTAAGTGCGATCTGGGACAGCGCCGTCTGCGGAAAAGGAACGGACGATGCAGACAGAAAAGCAAAGTGCTCGAAATGAAAATAGGGTTAGTGAGATAAAATTTTTCTTTCGACAAAAATTGGAAAGATACAGCTCGAGACATTTAGCGAGACAAAAATAGGTCAGCCTTTCCTTTGCTGCCTTCTAGCGACGGTGGCCACGTCACACCAGCTTGGGCTGCAGGGGTGTCTCGATAAATTCCTATGGAGAGATGGTCCCTTCTCTGATAAACAGGCGAAGGTTTGCTAAGAGAACGCCTATTTGGCTTTTTGTTTATTTTTCTTTTTTCTTTTAGGGACAATATCTCACTGTCATCTGGGCTAGAGTACAGTGGCATCATCACAGCTCACAGCAACTGCCAACTGCTGGGCTCAAGCGATCCTCCTGCCTCAGCCTCCCAGTAGCTGGGACTACAGGCGCAGCCACCATGCCCGGCTAATTTTTCTATTTTTTTATAGAGATGGGGTCTTGCTATGTTGCTCAGGCTGGTCTTGAACTCCTGGCCTCAAATGATCCTCCCACCTCAGCCTCCCAGAGTGCTGGGATTATAGGCGCGAGCCCCCAGGCCCACCCCTTTCTTTCTTTTCTTTCTTGTTTCTTCCCCTTCTCCTTTTTTTCCTTCTTTCTTTTTTTCCCTTTTTTCTCATTTCATCTCCTTCCTTCTTTCCTATTTCTCTTTTGTTTTCTTTCTCCTTCCTTCCCTTTTTCCTTTTTTCTTTCTTTCTTTTTTTTCTTTCTCATTTTCTTTCTCCTTCCTTCCTCCCTCCCTCCCTTCCTTCCTACAGTTCTAAGAACGTCGTATTTACAATGAACACGGTTAGTTTACAGCATCCCTGTGATTAAACCATAAATATCTTTGCCTACAGGTTGGCCCCACGACCCCCTGGAATGCCTGGGAAATGCCCGGATTACCATTCACTTATGACTAACACGGATTCCTTCTGAGGGAAGGAATTTGGGGTCATGTTTTATTCTCACGGTACGTTATTTTTTATTTTGCTTGATTTTTAAAAATAAATGACACGCATCAATTTTGGTTTGGTGTGGGTTTTTGAAAGTCGCTCTCACAGCCCAGGACGGCATGGACAGTCCACCTGTCGCGCTCAGACGAGTGTGACAGAGGAAGGATGCATCTGGAAGTGGCCAGGGTAGCTCCTGGCCTCATGGAGGGTCTGCCCAGGACCCCGGGGTAGGGGCTCTGGGAGGAGGCCGGAGAGTAGAGAGGGCCGCGCAGTGCAGGGGCTGCTTCTTTAGAGTCCTTCATTCATTCATTCATTCATTCAATAAATACTCATCGAGCACCTACTATCTGCCAGGTAATGCAGATGCTAAAACTAGGTGGGGCGCGGGGACTCACACCTGTAATCTCAGCACTCTGGGAGGCCAAGGCAGGAGGATCGATTGAGACCAGGAGTTTGAGACCAGCCTGGGCAACATAGCGAGACAAAAAATTATTAGCCGGGCGTGGTGGCGTGTGCCTATAGTTGCAGCTACTAAGGAGACGGAGGCAGGAGGATCGCTTGAGCCCAGTGGTCAGAGACTGCAGTGAGCTGTGGTCTTGCCACTGCACTCCATCCAGCCTTGGGGACAGAACAAGACCCTGTCACTAAAGTAAATAAATAAAAGTAAATAAAATTAAATTAAAGATGTAAACGTTAGATGTAAAATGCTTAATGGAGGAAAATACATCTGTGGACAACTTTGTGCACACAACTCTCCTAGCTCAAACCGTACGGGAGAAACAAACCTGGATTACCTCGAGGTGCAGTCTTGTTGTCTGACATCATGGTGGCAAGGAGAGGAGAGGTTTCCGGCATTTGACCACAAAGGAGCCCCTGCCAACACCCGAGGAAAACACGGCCACCCCGAGGGAGCAGTGGGCAAAGGAAACGGAAGGGCCACTTGGGGAGACGGGGCGTCGGGACAGCTAACCTTCCGAGATGTGACGGGGCAGGTGTCAGCTGTGCTGGGAACAAGGCCTGGGGACCTGCAGGGTGCTGGCCTCACAAGGCGGCTGCGGGCGCCCACCCTGCCGGGTGACGGGCCGGGAGGGATGGGCTTCTCTCCGCGTAGCTGGGAGTCCTGGGGCTGCAGCCATCGGGACGGGCCAGGCGGGCATGGAGGGCGGCGGGGTGGCCTGAAAGGAGCCGGCGTGGCATAGGGCAAGCCGGGCAGACCGGGACAGCAGCCTCCGGGAGAGGGCGCGGAGTATGGAACCAGGTGAGGGAGCTGAGGTTGCTAAGAGGAGCTGAAAAATGGGGACAGAGCCACGGGCCACAGGGCCACGAGGCCGAGGGTGCTGCTAAGCCCGATGCTTCCCAGAGGATCCGCTGAGATCGGGAATGCTGGCAACCCAGGCACCTGGAGCAGGGCCTGGAAGCTTCTAGTACTTGGAGTTGGTAACTCCCCTTCCCTCCTGTCTGCCCCCCTTCCAGTTCATCTGGGGGCTGAGCAGTGAGGACCCCGCTGTGGCAGGCAACGGGGACCCAGCCCCCTGCAGCCCAGGGGCCCTGGTGAGAGCCTCGGGGAGGTGGCGGGTGGGCGGTGCCCCTCCGTCCATGGCTGCTCTCCTCGACGCGGTACCCAAGGGGCTTGACCCAGGGAAGCCCCTGCCATGCTGGCCCAAGGGCCCAGGCTAGCAGGCGTGGAGCCTGGAAGGTGTCCCTGTGACTCATTTTTGTGCGTGACGTGGGCGCCCCGGGCACCGGGATCCTGCCCTTGCGGTGCCCCGAGCCCTCTGCCTCCACCGGCCCAGGCCTGGGCGGCCGGAGCTCCCTGGAGAGCAGGTCAGGATGCTCCGCAGAGCTCGCCCCACGGGGCCCACGGCACGGGGCCCAGGCAGGGTGGCCAGTGCCAGACGGTGGTAACCATCACGGACAGCATCCGTGGCCAATGACATTTACGGCACCCCGGGGGCATTTTCCCTGCCAAATAGCTCACCGGGGCCCACATGTGGAGGATGAACACGTGACATCGAGGACGACATGGGGGGTTGTAAAGGTTTTATGACGGGGCGTCTGGGCCCGAGTGGTCCACGGGGTGGGCGGTGGGGGCCCGGCTCTTCCCAGGCTTCCTTGGCTGCCCCCAGCGGATGCCTGCGTCCCTCTCTGCAAAGTATGTGACTCCCCGTGCGGGAGCGGCCGGCTGGATTCCCCACGCCTGCCCCACCGACGACCTGCAGGACCCAGCGTGCCTGGCCGGGCTCAGAGACCCCATCCTGACTTGGTGTATGCGTGGCATTCTGGCACTGGTACACAGTGGTGCTCAATGCATGCTCGTGTGTCAGATGGAATCAGAGAACGGGGGCAGGTCCCAATCCCGGCGCTCCGCCCGCCCAGAGAGGGAGGGAGCCGGGATGAGTGCCAGAGGGGAGGAGGGGCCTGGCTCCCCTGAGGCCCAGAGACACGCAGGGTCCGACCCCAGAGCCTGTGTGCACAGGTGCCCCGCTGGTCCCTGCAGCCCCAGGGCTTGGCAGGGCTGGACAGGGGCTGGTGGGGACGGACATCCCCAGCCCCCAGCAGAAGGGCTATCCTAGGCGCTGCCCCCGGCTGACCTCCAGCTGACCCGTGGCTCCCAGAGCGTGCCCTGCCGCTGCTGCCAGGGCCTGCAGGGTGGGACGCTCCCTGTCTGCCCCCAGAACACACCGTACCCCCACAGAGGGGGCAGGGCCAGGGTCCCACGAGACCCAGCCCAGGCAGGACCCAGCCCCACCCTTGGGGGCGGCCAGCTAAGCCAGGCCTGAGCTCAGGGGCCGGGAAGTCACGGGGCTGCCCCGGCCTCGGGAGGACAGTTCCTGAGCAGCTGGGTCTGGGCCGCAGCCACGAGGACATGCTCCAGCAGGCGCCGGGAATGCAGGGCCGCGCGGCCAGCTGCGCGCCTGCGGCCGCCCTCCCCAACCCGGGCTGAGCACTGCTGACACGCCGCGGTCACGGCCGGGGAGGGCAGGGGCAGAGCAGGCACCGGCTCAGCAGGGCCTCTGGCCCCGCCAGGCTTATGACCACAGCGATGCCCCCAGACCCCAGGGCGGGGCCACATGTGCTTGGTCTTGCCCCCACCAGCTTTCTCCCTGATGCGGGGTCCCAGAAAGCTGGGGTGCGGCTTCCGGGGCCAATCACCCTGCCCAACCGTCTGTGCCTCCCGAGCTCGGCCCCTGTGGCCAGCATCCCCGGCCACACCCTAGCAAGACCCTGAAAGTCTGTCTGGACCACCCTGGCCTTATCTGTCTGTCAAAATCCCATCACAGGGCCGGGCGCGGTGGCTCACGCCTGTAATCCTAGCACTCTGGGAGGCCGAGGTGGGAGGATCGCTTGAGATCAGGAGTTCAAGACCAGCCTGAGCAAGAGTGAGACGCCCCGTCTCTGCTAAAAATAGAAAGAAATGATCTGGACAACTAAAAATATATAGAAAAAAGTTAGCCGGGCATGGTGGCACATGCCTGTAGTCCCAGCTACTCAGGAGGCTGAGGCAGGAGGATTGCTTGAGCCCAGGAGTTTGAGGTTGCTGTGAGCTAGGCTGACGCCATGGCACTCTATCCTGGGCAACATAGTGAGACTGTGTCTCAAAAAAAAAAAATCCCATCACAAATGACTCTAGCGTGCTGCCTCCTCCGGGCAGCCTGCCAGGATTGCCTGCCCAGCCAAGGTGCCCACTGCCAGTGGGAACATTTCTGCCCTGGACAGGGTGCCCTCAGGGACAATGCCCACCTTGTCTGGGCCTTTCTGGGGTCTGGGTGGGCTGCCCATGAAGAGCCCAGTGCATCTGCCCAGCTGGGGCTCACATATGGAGCGGAGGCCCGATTCCCTCCATTTGCAGCCTGAGAGGACCAGGGGCTGGCTGGCTGCCTGGAGCCCAGGAGGAAAGTAGATGGGGTCTCGGGGGACCCAGCAGCCCGGCAGAGCACGCACCTTTCTGGACGGCTGCAGGGGCAGCGGGAGGAGCAGCGGGGTCAGGGCATCTCTGCCCTCTAAGTGCACTGCCCCGTGGACTCCGGCCTTAACGGTTCCCAGGGCCTGCAGAAGAAAGGCTTGGGGCCCTGCCCTCCCCCCCGAAAGACGAGCGGATTCTTGCAGCATTAGGACTCTTTTCCACAAGACTGACACAAAAAAGGAACACCGTCGGCACAACATAACTGCGCAGGACTCGGTGGGCTCCCTGCCTGCTTGAGACAGGGGGCTGGCGGGGGGCCGGGAAATGGAAGGTTGCGGACTCGAAGGCAGGAGCTCAGAGCAGGGACGGCGCTGGATCTGAGGACGGGGTCGGGTGTGGGGCGCGGAGCACTCTAGGGGGACCTGAGGGCCAGGCAGCGCCGGCTGGGGAGATGCGAGAGGGACAGAAACAGGATGGTGAGAGGATGTGTGGGCCCAGGTCACCTTATATACAGGGGACACTGAAGGGCATAAACATATGGCCCTGGGGGGGTGGGACGTCCCGGCCGGGGGTGTCAAGGTTGTGCCGTGGCACAGAGGGTGACCGCGCATCTCACAGCCTGAGGTCGTGCAGCCCATTTGCACCTGGGAGCCATCCTGGGGCTTGGCCCGGAGTGTGGCAGCCGGAGCTGCCTCTTCCTGTCCTCGGAGCCTG